>NC_135801.1:77732191-78036671 GCF_964213995.1 Mustelus asterias | reverse complement strand
ACCTCACACAGGTGCCAGACACTGTCCTTAGATAGACAGAGTTGGTGACGGCACATAACCTCCAACAGCTCCTCGAATGATGTCCTGATCCGGTATTGCCTTGGCCTCTGCATCTTCCTTCTCCCAGCCACCCTTTCAGGAGACTGCTCTCCCACTTCCTGGCCTTCAGCAGCAGCCCCCTCCCCTCCTTCCTGAGGGCCTGCCACTGGCTGCTCTTGGGGTGGCCTCCCCACACCCTCCACCTCCTGAGCTGCCTGCTCCTCCTCAGCCGCCACCATGGTGGCCAGCTCTAAATCAATAAGACCAAGATCCATTTTGCACACTGGGGTTAGAGAGTGAAAGATTGATAGGTACATGTCATTGCTTACATCTAACCCAGCACCACCAACAACCACCTCCCCCCCCCCCCCCCACCCCCCCTTTCCCCAACCAACCCCCCAGTCCCTCACTGGGACCAGTAACTCCACTTGTGGATGTTGGCAACACAACACAATCTGTGGTGCCAGGCATCACCTGATTAGGTTGCCTGCCATTGGCATCATTAACATGGCAGGCAGGGAGACCATGCAGGTTGGTGTGCGGGCGCGGCCATTGTGCTTCCTTGAGCCATTGCCATGAATGCAACTACAGCATTCCCTTCCAGGCCTGCGTTGCAGGTCAGGGACACGGGGCAGGGACAAACTCCTAATTATCACAAGATGGGTTCCCATTCACTGCAGAGTGCCTACAGTATGAGTGTCTGTGTTAATCTGAGCACCCCTGCTTGCAGCACCAGCTGCCTGAACTGATCAGCCCTCAAGCAGCACAAGGTGCAGTCCCCCCACCCCCACCTCCCTAAAACCTCAGCACTCAGTCCAGTCCCTCACCACACCCCACGGCCAGAACAATGTAACAGCCCAGTGGCTGCAGACAGCAGCCTTTCCAGCAGTCAGTAAAGGGCCCCACCCCATGGAACAGCACAGTGGCTGCAGAGAGCAGTCTGGCCAGCACTCCATTAAGGGCCCTACCCCTCCCCACAGATAACATATGGAACATTCCTGGGCCTGGGGACAGCACCTGAAGCTCTCCAGGAACTTACCACAGTAAGCTGCCTCTAATCTCCCCAGCACTCGGGGGCTGCAGCTCCATAGCACTTACCCGCTTACTCCCCTTCCATTCAACGCTGCCACGCCAGGTCCTGACATTTATATACCAGTTGTAAACCCCGCCAGAGTGACATCACGAGGGGAGAGATGCTAGCGGGAGTGGAGATTCCAGTCGTGCACCCGCTAATCAGATGGTAAGGTATGAAAACAAATGCTGATTTTCAGTGTGGATCTGTCAATGCCAAAAAACTTAGGCTGGGAGACACATGGAGGCCCTGACACACACCGTGAATCCCGCAATTCGGCTGCTGCTAGAATCTCCTGGCCCGCTGCACTAAAAAATCAGCACAGCGGGATGGGAGAATCGCCCCCAACATCTATGGTCCATGTCAGCCATCCTGGCATTGCTTAACAGGAAATTCAAGACTGGTAAGTCCCATGGTTTGTGAATTGGAGTTCATCTCAAACTAGAAAGGTCTATAGGTTAACCATTAGTGACTTCAGTGGGTCAAGTTCCTGTACCTGACAGGGAATCTGAAAATTATTCCAACTGGTTTGTTTGTTTTAGAGAGTCATTGTGAAGGCAGTGTGAGAATAGCTTTACGTCAACTGTGGTTAATGGCACCTAAACAGGGGAGCATTCAGGACCTCAATATTTCCTATCCACATTCTATGGAAATGAATAATTCAACTTTGGGGCAAGGTGCTGAAGTCTGGTACAGCTCCATGGGCTGCGTAGTATATGAGAATAATCAACTCCATCCAGTAGGAGCAGCCCTTCGGTAAGTCTTGGGAAGGGATCATGTCAAGCAATGAAGAAGTGGATAGGGTGGGTGATCATCAAGACTGGCATTGAGGAAAGATTTCGTGTTCCACACAAAGATTTTCTTATAAAACAATTTACCCAAAAATTTAGCAATGGGACCAAAATCTGCACAAGTCATCCCATGGGTACATTAGCATGCTTTGTATCCATTTTACACAATTTGTATAGAGGCATAAGAGTATTTGTGAGTATCTGACATGAAACCTGAATTGGAAAGTTATATTAGTCATGTATTCATGTTATTCATTGTTTTATTTCCACCCTTTTACCAAGATAACGCCACTTGAAAATGTGCATGATAAAAGCTAATTAATTTCAAACCAAAATGGCTTTAATTAATTTTCAAATGATGTCAGCTGCTGGAATAATACATTTCAAGATAAAGAATTTTATCAACACAGTTGGGCATAAGATTTCCTGTTATTTATATTAAAATCATTAAAACATGTTTTAAGTCCATTCTAATGATGCCATAAACAGCTATAAGAAATCTTTCTGTTTTAATCTACTGTCCGGTCCCCATTCAAAATAGAACCTATTCTGCAGCCTCATGCACTTTTTCTGACTCAAGTGTGGACCTGTTGCTGGAAATGATGATATAGACCAACACCTGAAAAAAGACTGAATATTGTATTGTTTCAGCCAAAATGTTAGCATCCATAATAAATCAGAGGAGAATCAAGAAATATCCAACATATGTAATCCCTCAAATATTTGTTTCAAGTCCACATAATCCTGCAAACAAATTTTGAATAAGGTATTCCCAGCATATTTTGATGTTGGGGGGGGGGGGGGGGTGCAATATGTTATTTCCTTTGGAAAACTGTAAACCAATATTCCACCATTTTATAATCATCTTCCTCCTCATGTCACAACATCAAAAACTGACAACTGTAAGAAAATGAGCATTCCATTCTGTCTGCATATTACATTAATACCCCTCAGCTCAACTGGTTCATTTGTCAGCCTTTCACAGATCCCTGTCTTTTTACACCCTGACCTTTTGGTCTGATTAAAAATGATCAATGCACACATTTACAATGAGTTGCTTTGCGCTCACATCTGAAGACTCAGTCCTAGTCACTCATGCAGATAATAACAGTGGTCAAGTCACTTACAGACTCAGAGCTTCATTACATCCAGGGGCTGTCAGCAAATTCCTTTTAACAGTCTTTGTCATTCGTGAGGAAAATTGACAGCAAATAGAAATAGGATTAGCAATGTAAATAAAGTGTAACATGGATACTAATTCCATTTCAGGACCACCTCACACAATAGGACACGGTTAACATTTTCTAATTTATTCTCAGAATAGCATTAATAAAAATTGCTTTTGTGTTCCAGTCATTATTTTATCTAAAAATATTCATGATAATAACTTTACAAACTGAAATGAAGCTGCATTAAATAATTCCCAGAATTAATTTATTTTGTTTCACTGCACTCAGCAGCATTAAGAATGAAAAAAGATTCAGTTATTTTTGTCTTTGAGGCTTTGATCAGGAATATTTTAATGAAGTGACCAAATGAATTGAATGGAATCACACATTCCGTTGAGTGATTTTAAAACCTTTCACAATTTATGTAAAATGGCTCGGAACATTATAAACTTAAATTGCTGTGCCACTGAGACTTCGGCATTATTTATTTTTCATCCTCGATTATACTCAAGGTATACTCAAGGTTAAAATAAAGTCTGATCTAGTCTATATTGTACAGCACTGTGCTTCAATGCCATGCTATAACATCAATGGCAAGATTACTTACATTTTAATGTGATAATTATTACAAAGACACTCCATCATTTCTATTCAATTTTCAGCTGCTCATTTTATGTCTTTTTCTGCCGCTTCCAAAGCCCACTAGATACCAATATTTATATAATAGCACAACAGTTTATGGGAGTAATTTAACAGTATTGTCCAATGTTACTGTTTAATACATATTACAATATAATTGTGCTGATTTTTTGTTTTAGAGTGATTGATAGCGCAGTAAATAAAATTTGGATTGCTAAGTTGATTTTGTTAAGTCGGGGCTATCAGTGACAGAAGAATCTACTGTAGGTATTGTACTGTAATCATTTTTCAGAAAGAAAACATTTTTGTATTGCTGAAAAAGATAATATTCAATGTACCATGTACAAAGTGCACAGATGTTGGTGCCTTATACAGTCTTTTCATATCTCTGGCTCTATGTCACAAACTGGTATGTAGTTTTACTTAGGTCTTATTCTGCCTCTATAAAACACTTCAGGGCATTGAAATGGTGTTATATAAATGCAGGAAGGTTTGTCTAAGTGTTATATCAGGTTCAAAAACAAGCTTGAAAGGTGCTTTAGAGGAATAGATAAATCTGACAAATTTTAATACCTGTTGTATGGAACTCAATAAATCTGCCAGGAAATGGTTGTGAACAATGTGATTGTATAAACAATGCAAAGTGTATCAAAATCTTTCACCTGCTACTTTAATAAAACATTTGAAATGAATGGGCTAATGTGAAATTGGCAGAGAGAGGGCTTTGGGAAGGATGTTGTGTCCCCTGCATCATAGGGTTTGAAGGCAGGGTGGGGTCTGTAAAATTCCTCAGATGGCATTGCCACTGGACTTGCAATCACCATGACATCTTCACAAATCTACAGTGGGATAGGCGAGGGCTATAGGACTGTCTGCCCACCACTGCTTCAATCATAGCCCTGATGTGGCCAGTTGACGACCACTGAAGAGCCAGACTGAATTTTCAATCACCCAGGAAAGTGGCCCTGTTCAGGCTTCGAATGGGAAGGAGGTGTCTCCATCATCAGCCATATTTGAACATCGGCACCCCCCAAAAAATTTAATCCCTTCCCTGTGGTCTCTCCATCCCCGTTACCCTCCACCGCACTCAGCCCCCGCCACATCACTGCCCCTCCATCACTGCCCCCCCATTACTGCCACCATCATCACCGACCCCCTCCCCCATTACCACCCCTCTCCCCCATCACCACCCCCCCTCTCCCTCATCACCACCCCCTTCCCCCATCACTGCCCCCTCTCCCCCATCACCCCCCTCCACATCACCACCCCCATCACTGCCCCCCTCTCCCCCATCACTGCCCTTTTCCCCAACACCACCCCCATCACTGCCCCCACTCGCCCATCACTGCCCTTTTCTCCATCACCACCCCTCCACATCACCACTCCCATCACTGCCCCCCACTCACCCATCACTGCCCCTTCCCCATCACTGCCTTGCTCCCCCATCACTGCCCCCCCCCATCACCACCCCACCCCCATCACCGCCCCCGCTCCCCCATCACTGCAGTCCCCCGTCCGCCCGCCGCAATTTATAATAATCACTCATTCAATTCATTACCAACATTTGAATTTTGGGCAAAGTTTTGCCTGATCCAATGATGATTATGCCCCTGCAGGAAATTCGGACCCATGGATTTTCACAGTATGAAATACAAAATATCTGACAAGCTTGTCTTATCTGATCCAGGACTGTATTAATTCAAGTTGATTACTTCACAAGCATATAACAATGTAAAACATGAAGCTCCCAGTTACTTTGCATCCATCAGCATCAATGGATGTAACAAGCTGGATGACTGAGTTGTATCCCAAAGTACTTGTACCATTGCCAATAGCCATGGAGTGAAGAAATCAATATAGCTTTTTCTGCTCTGCTGAAAGTTGCGAGGAAGGAAATTGCTAAGTGGCAAAGGGGAAAAGTAGGGGAAGAAAATGTAAATCTAGAAACAAAAATGCATTCATGATTACAAATTGCTTTCGCGCGTCTTTCTCAGATGCAGTTCAAATGACAGCAATCATCACCAGTCTGCTATGTGTTTAAACTATCAAGAAATGAAACCACATGGTTAGCTCTTGCTAGGAAAACTGTTTTTAATCAGGTCATTTAAAGCTTCAGTCAGATCCTCCATCAGGTGCTTCCTTACATAAATGTGCTGATCCAATATACTAATCCACCTAGGGTGACTTGGGCAATATATCAAGGTAATTGCCATATTAGGCTGCAAATTGGAGCTAAAATAACCAGATGCAAAAGAGATGGCCATATCACACTCTCCGGATGGATCTTAAAAGTTCAAGGAGAGTTCAAGCATGGAAAAGGCAATGGAAAGGGGTCAAGTGTAAGGAAATTGTTCATGTTCACGAGGAATAATCTTTACAAATATGTGATTTTAAAGGTGGTAATTTTCTACTGTCACATAGCTATTCATACTTCATTTAATTTTCCATAAGTCTCCTCCATACTCATACCAGTGTAAGTAGGTTTTCACATTTAAAGTAGATTTAAAGACATGGCGGGCCCTATTTAACATTTTCTGAGCCCATTTAAAACTAAAATTTGCTCTCACTACTGACACAGGCAAAATTTTACAGACAGCATCACAATAAATGATTTTATATTCACTGATAGATCGTTCACGCTTACAGATATTCAACAAACACACTTTATTGTAAGGGTGGGAGCAATATACCATGTAATGCATTATGTATTATTCTGCTTCTGAGGCGGAGCCATGTGTAACTGCTGTATCCCTTTCAGGCTGCAAAGTTTATTATTGCAAATGTGTAAGAACAGGAGTAGGCCATTCAGCCCCTCAAGCTCATTCTGGATATATTGTCTAAGGTCAATCAGAAAGTGTCTTCTGTTTCTGGAGAATGTTCTCCAGATTGGGAGTAAATCAAAACAGCTCCCCTAGGTTAGAAGAAAATAATAGGAAATGGCTGGTCATCTTTCTCTTTTATGTTTGTTTTAAGTGTGCTGCATAAACTTGCATGTGTGACAAAGTGTACACCTGATACGTGACATGTGGCTTAAATGTTTTAATGTAAAATTTTTCATACTTAGAATAAGTTCCACCTTCTTCTGTCGGGAAAACAATACAAAAGTCTGAGATCACATACCAACTGACTCAAAAACATCTTCTCCCTGCTGCCATCAGACTTTTGAATGGACCTATCTCGCAATAAGTTGATCTTTCTCTACACCCTAGCTCTGACTGTAACACTACATTCTGCACCCTCTCCTTTCCTTCTCTATGTACGATATGCTTTGTCGGTATAGCGCGCAAGAAACAATACTTTTCACTGTATACTAATACATGTGACAATAATAAATCAAATCAAATCAAAGATCATTAGCTGCAATGTAGAGTAACCGATGGCTGCGATCTTACCTGCCATTCATGCCATGGTCCCGTTGCAGCGAAGTCGGAGAATTTGGCAAGCAGCCAAATCTCTGTCCACTGCAGTGGGATGGGAAAATCCCGCCGGCGTACACGGTGGTAAGATTCCGGCTGATGTTTTCATACTTTGCAGATGCTGCAAAACAAACCCTACAGGTACCCCAGTGAATATAACATGAGGTTGGAAGGTCAACCACCTCCAGGACACCAAACCTAGAAGGTCCACCTGCTGATGCTCGCCCCACTGACTGCTACGGTGTTCCGGGGTCCAGGGTTGCCGTTGGCCTCCAGCCTGAATTCCAGAGACAGCCCCCGGCACAAGGGAAGCCTGGAAGTCAGTTAAGCATGGCTGTCACTGACTTCTTAACACAATCACCTCATCATCATTTTACTTCCAAGTTTCCCGTTCAATCAGCGGCAGTGAGCCTGACAAAGTCCCACACGATCTCAACCTCAGTGTTTAAAGGGACAATCCAGAGATGCAAGTTGGTCACGTTGAAGTTGGTTGTCAGAGAACTGGAGGAGTCAAAATGGAATGCAGACAGGCAATGGCTGTGCCCTGTTTCACTGACATCTCCCTGGATGTGCTGCCGGGGCTGTGGGGAGTCAGAGAAAGACACATTCTTCCCTAGCAGCAGGAGGAGGAACCCTGCTGCTGAGACAAAGGAGGTCAGGACCACAACCTTTCACTATATACATTAATGATCTGGAAGATGGAACTGATGGTATTATACAAAGATAAGTAGAGGGACAGGTAGTGTTGAGGATGTGGAGAGGCTGCAGAATGACTTGGACAGGTTAGGGGAGTGGCAGATGGAATACAACATGGGAAAGTGTGAGGTTACGCACATTGGTAGGAAGAATAGAGGCATAGACTATTTTCGAAATGGGGATTGGCTTCGGAAATCTGAAGCACAAAGGGACTTGGGAGTCCTGGTTCAGGAATCTCTTAAGGTTAACATGCAGGTTCAGTTGGCAGTTAGGAAGGCAAATTCAATGTTAGTGCTCATTTCTAGAGGGCTAGAATACAAGAGCAGGGATGTACTGCTGAGGCTGTATAAGGATCTGGTCAAACCCAATTTGGAATATTGTGAGCAGTTTTGGGCCCCATACCTAAGGAAGGATGTGCTGGCCTTGGAGGTGGTCCAGGGGAGGTTCACAAGAATGATCCCAGGAATGAAGGGTTTGTCTTATGAAGAGTGGTTGAGGAATCTGGGTCTCTACTCAATGGAGTTTAGAAGGATGAGGGGAGAATCTAATTGAAACTTACAGAATATTGAGAGGCCTAGATAGAGTGGACGTGGAGAGGACATTTCCACGAATGGGAGAGACAAGAAGTCGAGGGCACAACCTCAGAGTGAAGAGACGCTCCTTTAAAACTGAAATGAGGAGGAATTTTTGTCAGCCAAAGGGTGGTGAATCTGTGGAACTCATTGCCACAGAAGGCTGTGGAAGCCAGGTCACTGAATGTCTTTAAGAAAGAGATAGATAGGTTCTTGATCAATAAGAAGATCAAGGGTTATGGGGAGAAGGCAGGAGAATAGGGATGAGAATCATATCAGCCATGATTGAATAGCAGAGCAGACTTGATGCGCTGAATGGCCTAATTCTGCTCCTATATCTTATGGTCTTATGTGTTTTATTTCCCATAGGACCTTTAACTGCGCACGAGGAGTCAGTAGTTATAACAGACCATTGGTCCTCAGAGGAGCCAATCTCTTTGACACTAGTGTTGCAGGAGACATTCAGTCCATGTAACACTCCAGATGTTACACTTCAGTCGCACTGTCAGGTACCTGCCAAGCAACAGCAGTAACAAGAATTCAAAGAGGCATGATAGGATGGGATTTGCCCAGCAACAGGTAGAAATTGGCCAATGACAGCAGTAGCCAGCATTCTAAAGGCTTGATGAGATGCGACTTGCCGAGTAACAAGATTAGCAGGTATCCAGACAGAATCAGGCCTAAATTGCCCTATTAGTAGAAACAGCTTACCTCAACAATTGAGAGATCAGTGGAGGTGTACACATGCTAATTTCTAGAGTCAAGGGGCCCGATTCTCCAATCCCGACATGCCCGTTTTTTGTCGCGTTGGGTTGGGAGATGTGTGTGTCAGCCATTTCATGGCATTTGTGCATACGTTCCCGATGCATACGTGTCTCCCACACCTGGAGAGCAGGCGCATGCTGGAAACCGGCGGGAAGACAAGGTAAGTGATTTAAATCTATTTTTAATCTATTTTATGTGTCATTATCGAGCCCGGGACTGAATTCTCTGGGCCCGATAGCATCTCCCACCTCACCAGGAGTATTTCATTCTGGCGGGCTTTAGAGTAGCTCCCCACATTCAGGGAACTAGTGGAAGACCCCGCTGGAGTGAAGGGGGCAATCGGGCCTCCTGGGGGTCGGATGATGGGGGGTGATGCTCCTGGGCATGGGCACCCTGGCAGTGCTGGCCTATGCCCCCTGGCACTGCCCAAGAGGCGAAGTGCCCATGCCCAGGGGGCAACTTGGCACTGCCCACCGGGCATCGAGCAGTGCCAAGGGGTGGGATCTGGGGGGGAGGGGCTAGGGCCTATTATGGGCAGGGCCTGGGGGCAATCAGTGGGGGGGCTCCCACTGCCACTCTGCAGATAGGATCGGTTTTCTGTATACGATATGGAGGGAGGCCAGCGATTGGAGCAGGCTGGGGGGTGGTGGCCTGCCGGGGGGGTCTGCCTCCCATGGTGGGGCCTGCTTGCCATGGGGAGGTCTGCCTCCCGTGGGGGGCTCAGCAGCAGGGTCTGCCTGCCAGGGAGGTTCGGGGATCGTCATTGCTGAGGGGGTGGGGGGTGGGGGGGGCGGCTGGACATTGTGGTGCTCCGGGACGGGAGGGGGGGTCGGGGCTGGCCCAGGAATGGTCATGGGGGCCGCGATCAGGCCGTAGAGGGGACTGTAGAGGCAACCGTGCAAGGGTCCCAGGCTAGCCAGCGATCGAGCTGGCCAGCAAACTGCAGGTTGACAGTTCGGGGCCACTGCACATGTGCAGTCGCCCGGAACTTTCAGACTCTGGCGTGAATAGGTCCCTCCCCCCACCCACAAGCTTTTAATGATATTCACAGTTGTGACCTCTGCAGTGCACAGAGTGTGAGAGATTTGAATCTGTACTCCCACTGAAAAAACAATCGTGATTCATACCAGGTTTCCCGCAAATTCAGCACTTATAATTTTTTGGGGAGAATTGGGCCCAAGGAATTTAAAAGATGCAGACAGCCAAATCAACAGAATGAAGTATCAAAGATTCTAATTGGCATAATTGCCGGCATCCTCAGAGGAAAGGAAGCTAGTTTATCTTGGACAGCCTGAGAAGCTAATTGCATCCAACAGTTTGAGAGGCCAGCTTCCATCCAATTGTCCAAGGGACCCTGTACATCCAACAGCCCGAGAGGCCAGCTTCCATCCAATTGTCCGAGGGACCCTGTACATCCAACAGCCTGAGAGGCCAGCTTCCATCCAATTGCCTCAGAGGCCAAAATCTTCAGTGTGGCCTGTTCCATTTAAAGGCACAGTAGATTGCAGTTATTTGCCTTCTACAAGACACAGTTTTGTACCATCACTGAAACAACAAAAGATGGTTTTCCAGACCTGGTTATCTAAGCTGTATCGCGTGGTAACTATAAGCTGGATTTGTCTTGCAGTTACACAAATTGGATCTTATTTCGGAAAAGGGGTGTCACTGAGTTAGGTAACATGGAAATGAGAGGTAATCTCAGAGAAAATGGTGTGTGTTCAATCATTCATATGCTTAAGTGTCATAGTGTATTATAGTCTTTGTTGTAGTGTGTTTTTCTTCTTTTATTGAATCGTACAGAGCAGACAGAGGCCATTCAGCCCATCGAATCTGCACCAACCATAACCCTATCCCCATAACTCCATGCATTTACCCCAGCTAGTCCCCCTGACATTAAGGGTCAATTTAGCATGGCCAATCCACCTGACCTGCACATCTTTGGACTGTGGAAGGAAACCAGAGCACCCGAAGGAAACCCACGCAGACACATGGAGAATGTGCAAACTCCACACAGGCAGTCATCCGAGGCCGAAATTGAACCTGGGTCCCTGGCGCTGGATTAATCCAAACAAAAATACACCATTATGAACCAGTGTTTCAAGTTGGAACACTCTTACATACAACATCAGCAGGGTTTATAATAGCACCAATTAGACCAATAGCTGGGTTTTCACCTGGTGACTCACACCTTACAAGTCAACACGAGCAGATTGTGTAGAAAGAGACAGAATTGGAAGTCAGGCTCTTCTCAGCTGGAAACAGAGGTTATACCCCAGGGTGTTCCAAGAAGAGGAGAATCACTAAGCAGACACAGGAGGGATAATGTCACAGTCCATTGAGATGATGCCTTCTTCTGTGGATACATTGGCCAGTGCCTGGGCTGTCAGTCTCTACAGTTAACTGAGTCCATTCATGCCCTCAGTTCCAATGTGCAGACCTCGAATGCCGACATGTCTACCACCTTAAATTAATTAACAGATATCATAGCCTTGGCTCTACATTACATACTGATGTACACCAAAGTGTTCCCCAATCCAGTGATAGCTGTGAAGTGTGGGGGATAGTATTTTCTCTTATTGAAACGTAGACCTAACTAACTTATTCTCTCTTGATGGCTGTGTCAATCTGGTGAGATGCAGTCTACACCAAAGCAAAGGGGCAACTGTCTCTGTCTATCTCCCAAACTGAACTGTTTGTTTCTGTCAGCAAACACACAGATAAATTAAACAAAAGAACCTTGTACCCCCAAAGCTCAACACAATGATAACACGGCATGCTTTGAGATAGTCTCAAACAGAAATGTAAATGAATTATTTTACCTTCAACACAACTCTTTGACCCTACAATCCATATGAATAATTTATATTGCTAATGCAGTTTTATCACCATTTCTGAAGACTCAGATGATCGACATAACCCCATGTTTATAGAGCTGCTTTCATCTTCCTTTCATTTATATACATAAATTAAATATTTTATTAAAGTAGGAGCAGCCATTCTGGCTCTTGAAAATAAATATATATTATTTTTTTAAGTGCTATCAGCTTCAAGCTTGTCTGAATTGCATTTACTTCAGAGTTTCTCAATTTGAATTTTCCATTTGAATTTTCCATTTATCTTATCTTTAACGCTTTAATTCCAGAAAGCAAATGCAATGGGGGCACAGTATCGCTTAACTAGTAATCCAGAGACCCAGAGGAATGGAGAGCTTGAAGACCAGGTTCAAAAGTTGGTGAAATTTTAAAAACTTAATCAAACATCTGGAATTAGAAGTCTAATAATGACTATGAAACAATTGTCATAACAACCCAACTGGTTCACTAATGTCCTTTAGGGAAGGAAACCTGCCATCCTTACCTGACCTGGCCTACATGTGACTCCAAACACACAATATGTGGTTAACTCTTAAATGCCCTCTTAAATGGCACAGCAAGGCCCACTCAGATATATTCAACCACTACAAAGGAAACAAAACTGGACAGACTGCCTGGTCTCAACCAAGGCATTGGAAACAGCAATGGCAAACCCAGCCCTGTTGACCCTGCAAAGTCTTCCTTATTAACATCTGGGGACTTGTGCCAAAATTGGGAGAGCTATCTCACAGACTAGTCAAGCAACAGCCTGGCATAATCATACTCACATAAGACACTACCATCACCATTCCTGGGTATGCCCTGTCTCACCGGCAGTCCAGTGACATTACTACTACTCCGCCATCTAATTGGTTTATTAATGCCCTTCATAAAAAGGATTCAGCAACATTTATCTCCAAGTGATTCCATGGTTGTCTCTTCATGCTCTCAGAGTAATGAGGAATGAGCCATATATATTGTACTAGGCACATCGCAAGAACATTTAAAAAAATAATTCATGCAGTCTTCTGAAGTGTTCAGAGATGTAATTTACAATGATGAATAATTGCTCCAAATATACCAAGCAACCATAAAGTTGACCACCTTATTCTAAAAGAAATCTATCCAGATAATGCATAGAATTCAAACTCATTTATTGGTAGCCGTTCTTTCATATTTGCATGGAAGCATCTTCAAAAGTAACAATCTCCCCTGAGGGGAGGAGGGAGCTCATTATAGAAACCTGATATCCCACTACTCAAAGGCAGAGACAGCCAATAGTACATCACGTATTTATTCCAAAAACCTCTGCACAAATAAAAAGAATGACCTGAACTGTACGAGGGGAATAAATAGCAATCTTCTTAAATTGTTTCAGGGATCCTCAAGGCTACAGAACATGGGGAAATCATATAAGCGCTTTAGTAATTAGAAATTTGTGATGTTGTTTAGGCCTGCTTTCCCCTTCCTTTCCTCTCTCTCTCTCTCCACCTCATTCATTTTACTATCCACCTTTCCTCTCAGTGTTATATCATTCTAAGCTTTCTTTCTCCTCCTCCCTATATTGAAATCAATATTCATTGCATCACCACTTAGTCCTGAACAGGATCTCAAAACAGATCTCGCTCAGTCTCCCATTCCTTTATTTATTAATTCTTGAGATGTGGGCAGTACAACCGAGACCAATTTCATTACCTTTAGCTTGAACACCAGCAATGGAGTAGTTTGGTACAAATGTGTAACATGCTAGGCCGGTTGTGTGAGGCTGACTTCAACAATCTCTAAGCTTTTACAACCTTTATATTATTGCCATATATCTAGTGAAGAAGGGGATCACTTTGAGCCATGCTTTAATGTCATTACCCGATCTACAAGGCTTTATCCATATTTCCCTGATCAGTTCTCCTATCTTTTGCTATTTTTCTTCTTCAAGCGTTTACCTAGTTCCTCCTAAACATCTTGATTTGATTGACTTCAATAGCCACTTGTAAACATATATTTCTTGGTTTAATAATCTTTACATTAAAAAATTTCTTCTAATCATAAATTTTAATTTTTAATTACTAATTTTTAATTTCTAATTTTTAATTAATTTCCCTCTTGTTACTAGTTCACCCACCAGTGGAAATATTTTTTCTCTACCATCCTAAATCCTGTCATGATTTTGAGCACTTCTACTTAGCCTCAACTTAGTCTTCTCTGCTATAATGAATACATCTCGTGATCTTCACATCTGTCACAATTATATCTCCTCATCCTTGGTGTCATTTTAATAAATCTAGATTTTTCTTTGCCCATGGCATTCCTTCTATAATGTGATGTCCAAAATTGCACAGTGTTCTAACTGTAGTATAACCAATATCTTATACAGATACATTTCTAATACCTTGCTGTTTGGTTCGACGTTTTTATACATAAAAACTCAATTCCTATTTGCACTTTTGTACCCGCACAGCAAGTTCTCTCAGCTCTTCCAGTCCATTCACGATGTTACCATTCAAGGGGCATATTTCTTTTCACCCCTTTTACTTTTCTGTTGTTTGATTCCTCCCAACTTTGATTTATTCTGCAATATGGATATTGACCCTAAATTCGGTTTCTCAATGAAAATCACAAACATACAACCGTAAAACCAAAGATGGTGATGGACATTTAGTTTAGATGGCACACATGTCATCTGCCAGACCCATACCTTCTCCATTATTATCCCGTGCGACAGAAGTTGGGGATTTTGGAAGACTGACCTCTCATGAGACACGAGACAACTAAGTGACAAAAATGTTGGGGCAGTTTCAAATCCTCAGCACCCAGCAGGGTCCTTTAGTCTGACGCAGAAACTATTAAGTGAAATTATTGACTCCAAAACTTCTAGAACTGGTTAATATAAACAACTACCTTATGCATTTCTCTTTCAGATAATACATAACTGCTTATTGCAGCTTCCTGGTGTACCAATGGCTTGCTCTGGTGATTCACTTGTACATTCAGATCTCATTGTTCTACTGGAAAAACCACAGAGTGTTCTGCCCATTATAATTCTATCTCCTGCTGAGAGGTAAATGGCATTATTTCTTTTTGGTGATTGGCAGCACTAAAACTGCCTGCAAAAATTGTGTTGTTATATCCCCCTCTCTATTAGGTCCTAATACCCCCATTTTAGAGCACTGTTTCAATCTTCTCAAGACTTCTAAGTAAGTTTGGAAATCCAGTTCTGAATTTTTTCCCTTTGTTTTGGCTTCCCAATTCATCTACTTTATAGATGAGTTGTAAATTTGTGCAAGTTTTTCAACTTAATAGTGAACACTATTGATTTTGGATAATGTACAAAGTTTCTGTGATCTCTCTTCCTTTGTACTGAAGTGTAGTAAGTCAATTATCTCTTGACCTTCAGTTAACCACCTCCTGGACCATGAAGCTGTATAGCTAATGCCTGGAGGAAGTCTTGCTTTAGTCATTGTTCTGTGTCTGAAAGAACTGAAACTCCTGCTCCAGTGTCTAAATTGAAGTTTGTTTTATGTCGATTGACCATAAAGTCTGCACTCCAATAGTTCCTATTAGATCCTGTAATTTCTTCTAAGAATGATGCATCATTGTCTTTTATATCTTCAATTTCTTGAATGCTAATAGATTTCTCCTTTAATTTCTGAGTTTGGAACATTTTTGCTGCAGCATAGAGCTTTAAAATGTCCTCCCCTCACAGGAATGGCACTCCATTTTTTGGTGGGGCATTCTTCACACCGATGCAGCCTTTTCCTGCAATAACAAGTACAGTGAGTAATGGCAACTACTGCACCCTCTTCACTCTTTCCCTGTTTTTGAGTGGGTGCTCTGTGTCCTACAAACTTCACAAGTCAGTTGTTTTTCTCCAAAAAAGTCTGTCATCTCAAATATATATATGATTTTGATTTCCCACTTCTACCTGCCTGTCAACTGCAGAAGCTTTGATGGCTTTAAATCCTCCCTCGATTGTAGAAAATCTGTTAACATCTCCTCTAAGACTCCCACAACAACTAATTCATCTTTTAGGGCTGCATATTTGCAATTCTCAGCTAGTCAATGTAAATTGTTAATGAAGGGGTCTAGACTTGCTCCTGGTCTTCAGGTACGTCTATTAAACTTCATCCTTTCTGTGATTGTGTTCCTTCGAAAGCTGAAATTTGTGTCAAAGACTTTTATATCATCTGTCACCGTTTCCTCATTTATACCCAGTCTGACCATTACATTGTCTGCATGGCATAGAGAAGGGTACTGACCGGATTCTTGCCTGGCTTCTCCCCTAATCCTGAAGTTTTTCTATATCTGGCAAACCTGCAATGCCAGTCCTGCCACTCCTTGGCTTGATCCAGGCCTTCCACGTGTTCAAAGCACTCTGGTAAGGATAAGATTTTCTCAGTGGTTTTTCTTCACTCTAATTCTGTTGGTGTTTGCTCCCATACTGTCCTTTCTTCACAAGTAGTTTTTGCTTGCAACTTTTCCATTGCTGGGCTGTTTATGCATTACTTTTCCATTGTCTTTATCATTGCCATCAGCATTGTGGGTCTTAGCTGAGGTTCTCCTTCGCTAGGATTGAAGGCAACTACTGGAGACATGGCTGCCGGTGCAGACTCGATGGGCCGAATGGCCTCCTTCTGCACTGTAGGGTTTCTATGATAAATCATCCTTCTAACTATGTACAGGACAAACTTAGCCCAAATTCACACAGAACTATCCCTTGGCATGCTCTGATATCATATGATCTTACATCACTGATGATATAGACTGTCTAGTTACATATTTATAATTAACCCTTTACACTACAATTGGTAGCCAGGTATAAATAAAGATATTCATGGACAGAATGGAATGTACAATGGTGAGACTGGGTCATACCTGCTACCATCACTATTGGATGGCAATACAGCACTGTGAGAACAGAATTTCTACATGCAATTCCAGACAACTTCCTGACTCTTGACACCACCACTATTCTTTATTCTTTCAAAGGGATGACATGGTGGCACAGTGGTTAGCAATGCTGCCTCACAGTGCCAGGAACCCGGGTTCGATTCCAGCCTTGGGCCACTGTCTGTGCAGAATTTTCACTTTCTCCCCGTGTCTGCATGGGTTTCCTCCGGATGCTTCAGTTTCCTCCCACAATCTGAAAGACATGCAGGTTAGGTGCATTGGCTATGCTAAATTCTCCCTCAGTGTACCCGAACAGGCGCCGGAGTGTGGCGACTAGGGGATTTTCACAGTAACTTCACCGCAGTGTTAATGTAAGCCTACTTGTGAGAATTATATATTTTAAAAATAGAGATTTTTTTAAATTAAGATTTTCCTTACATTTTTAATTTCATAATCCTTTAATCTGTTTGTGTAAGGAGAAACACAGCTGCTTGTGCCATTCACTCAGATTCCAGAGACCCTGTATTGTTATCAGCTCACACTTGTATCGACAAGTTATGTGAAAGCCTAAATGTGCAGGAGCAAATCTAACTAATGGCAACACCATTAGGTGCTCTGCTACAGCAAATGATGGTGCCTCTTAGTCAAAAGTTAGTAGAAAACTCAAATCAAAGTAATAATTACATCCAGTCATGACATTAGTGCAAAATGTCAACTATGGTTCCTTCTCTTTTTCTCAACTCATCCACACTAATACCAGAGAACAGGAAAATAAATTGAAACTGAGATGAATTGTCCTCAAACTGCACACTGATCATGTCTGGAATTAAAACAAGTCATTATTCAGGCTCGGAGATATATTTTCCTCTGGATGAAGCTTATCATAAAAGTGATTTTGAGTAATTGGTTGAGTGAGCGCAGCAGAAATCATGAAAAGAGTTTCCTTCCATTTTTATTGCTCCTCAAAGTCAGACTCCCAATGCTTAAATATGGAGAGTTGGCTCCCCACAAAATAAAGATTTTCTAATAAATGGTTAAGTCTTTGGGAAAGTCAAGACAACCAGCTCCATTTATTTCACAGTAGGTTCTTGCAAGGTCAGTGTAGGACAGAAGAATATTGGGGCCAGGAGATACCTATTGAAGTGATATATTTTTCTGATAGATTATGGAGGAGTAGAGTAACTCCTGGCCCAAAAGTATGGTGTGGCCCCGGTTTTAAGTTTGCAAAGTATTAGCAACAGGGGCACAAAAAACCTGGACACCAGTCCAGCACATTTGTCAGTCAGCCCATTATCATTTGACTCTGAATGTTCCAATACAATCAGCGGCAGTGGTTGTGATGTGGGCTCAAATTACGCAATTTCAACTCCAATATTAAAAGGGACAAGATTCAAGTTGGCGTAGTAGGAGTTGACTGTTGGAGTACTGGAAGTATCAGAATCAGAGTGCAGCTGGCAACAGGCTAGGTACTGTTTCACCGACACCTCCATGAATGTGCTGACAGAGGTTGCGAGGAAAGATATTCTTCCACTTGGTTAAGAGCTTTTACAATTGAAACTTTCTTCAGTTCTGATGAAAAGACATTAACCTGAAATGTTAACTCTGTTTCTCTCCACAGATGCTGCCTGACCTGCTGTGTTTTCCAGCTTTTTTTAAATTTCTATTTAAGTCTGTTGCTCGACTGAGTCTTTTTGAGGGTACACCGTCACTGTATCCATTTACACCATTGCTATGCATGCAAGGCTTTACAACATGGTTATGTTTTACATTAAGGTGAAAATGAAATAGTCCCAAACCCAGGCCCATGTTATCTGTAACCAAAACCTATTGAAACTCGAGTGACGGGTTTCACACCTTGGCACAAAAGAGGGGCAGCTGTTTTTGTAAAGATACAGTCACACAGTCACATAGAGGGAAAAGGATTTATCACTCTCTGGAGAAGCAGCTTCCATTGCTGTGAAGAGCGAAGTGAACCATCTTTGTGCTAATAGCCAAGCAAAACACTTGTACAACTGGTTTGCTGTTTAAAAAGAAGAAAACAGGACTGCTGGGATGTTTTGAGATTTAAGAACAGTGAGTCATTGAAGTGAGCCTTGCGAGTAGAAGTCTGATCTGGATTACTCTGGAACAATTTCTGGAGAACACCGGAATATTGGACCCGGTGTGGAAGGGAGAAGTGAGCCTTCTGGAAGCTACGAGTGCCTTGAGACGTGGGGTGTAATTCTCCTGCCCTTCCTGCTGGCAAGCCCCGGTGAGGTGCAGGAGGGAATGGCGGTACTATGTTAAAGTTGGCACATGACCTTGTGGAGGGTGCCTCCAATGGGCACAGCAAACCCCCAAAGGAAGTTCCTTGCCCTTTTCCCAACACTAGCCCACAAAGTAAATGCTGTTGGTGTACCCACCTGACATGGGCCTTCCCCTGCCACAGGTAATGTGGAGGTGTGTGGACAAGGTGAGGTATTTAAGTGGCCATTAATTAGCAACTTAAGTACCTGAATAGGCCCAAGAATGGGCAAGCCAAAGTCTCCACACTCCCTGTCCCTATAAAATGGAAGACAGGTCAGAGCAGCCAGGTAAGCAATATACTGGCCCTGCAGTGCATTTTACAGGCCCCCTCCCCACCTTCAAACTGCCAGGTGGGGGACGGTAAGATTTCACACTGGGTATGGGCTTACCAAGGCCATGAATATTTGTATTAACACTTCTTCACTTTCATACTCCAAGTATAAAGATTAACATAATATTTGCTTTCCTGTTTGTTATGTTTGCTGTAACTTTCTGTGTTGTGTGTGCAAGAATGTGCAAATTCCTCTGAATACCAACATTTACGAGTCTCTCACCAGTTAAATATTTTCTGCCTTTCTCTGTGTGATAAGCCTACGAGGTCTTTGGGGAATCACTGATTGAAATGATAGTGCTTCCATGATGGTGTTAAGTGGTGAATTACAGGATTTTGTTCCAGTAATAATCATAAAACATTAGTATACGTCAAGGCAGGGCACTGTATGATTTGGAGGGAACATTGTAGCTGATGTTCCCACAGTATTGCTGCCCTTGTCCTTAGTGACAGAGGTAATGGAGTCAGGTTGCACTGTGTGTTGATGCACTTTATCCTGTTGGCAGTTCATACTGCAGCCACATTGTAGTGGTGGTTCAGGGGGTACGTACTGAGTCCAGTAAAGATTCCAGTGACAATATCAATGATCAGGAGAACTGCCTTGTCTTCGATGTTGTCAAGTGCTTAATATTTCATAACAATCCAAAGTTAAACTCATTAGATGGTGGAGCAGCTTTGATGGGGGGCACGAGATGAATCATTTGTCAGAGTCTCCAGCCTCTGCTCTTCACTTGCATCCATGTTGTTGATGTGCCCAGTCCAGTTAAGTGTCTGGTCAATGCCCCACCCCCACCCTTAGAAATCACTGATCATAGCTAGTATCACTGAAAGATAGAAGGAGCTACCGGGACATTTTCTTACTGCAGATGGTCATTCTCTGGTGCTTGCAATGTATGAATGTTCCTTGTTAATGCCCTGGATGTTGTGTAGGTTCTGTTGTAGCATGGCACTGGCTGTTTCATTCTTGTAACTAAACATTATGGCAGCATCGGCAAACACCCTCACCTTGACTTTGAGTTATTGATGAAACAACTGCAGATAGCTGGGGTCGCGAACACCCACCTGAAGTGTTCCTGCAGCGATAACCTGGACTGCAATGATTAGATTCTGACTGTTACAGCATCTTTCTTTGCTAATGGATTATCCAGCCACTGAACAGTTCTCCCCTTAATTCCCATTGGCTACAGTTTCGCTGGTGCAATTTGGTGCTATTCTTTGTGTGAAATGTTGTCTTGATGTCAAGAGTGGCTATTCTCACCTCTCCTCTGGCATTCATCTGTTATGTCCATGTCAAGGCTATGATAAAATCTGCATATCTCAGAGATGGGAAGGTGGGTGGGGGAGGGGCAGCTGATTTTTTTCTTGAAGATATAAGACTAGAAGAACTGCTTCAGAATGTCCAGGCTTATAATATACCCTTATTACAATTGTAATATAGCCAATTGACTGAAGCAAGAATCCTGCAATTTTATTGTAGTACAACTGGAGGAATATGCGTATAGCACAGTGCACGCAGGTAAGATTTTTTCTCCATAATGACAATTTATTTAGATTTTTATTTTGTTTTCGCCCCCATGGTTTGTTGTTTTGTCCTGCAAGTGCTGAGTGATCTCCACTAATCTCCCACCATTGTTACAGCCAGGAATGGTAGAGCCAGGAATGGTAGAACCCATATGGAATTTTCAAATCCATCGAAATTTATTGACCTTTCTGTAATATTTACTTTCTATTGTTATAATGATACACTGGCAAAATGATTTAATTACTCCAGAGCATCAGTAATTTAATTGTGAGAAGGGGACTCATGTAGTCATTAGTTTTGTAGTCTGTAAAGACAAATATTGCATAATTTGTAATTAAAGCATTTTCTTTCCACATTTACAGCAATTATTGCAGTATCATTGAAATTTCAGATCAAAGGATGGCAATTTGGTGCATCATTCCTGTATCTGCTTGGAACAATCAAGCTTGATCTCAATTATAGAATACCTACAGTGCAGAAGGAGGCCCATCGAGTCTGCACTGACCACAATCCCACCCAGGTCCCATCCTGTAACCCCACGTAATTACCCTGCTAGTCCTCCTGGCACTAAGGGGCAACTTTACCATGGCCAATCCATCTAACCCACGCATCTTTGGAGTGTGGAGGAAACCGGAGCACCCGGAGGGAACCCACGCAGACATGAGGAGAACGTGCAAACTCCACACAGACTGTGACCCGAGACTGGAATTGAACCCGGGTCCCTAGCGCTGTTAGGCTGCAGTGCTAAACACTGGGCCACTGTGGTCCATTCCTTGGTCATTACCCATACCTTTTAATTTGGTTCTTCTTCAAGTATTTGCCATTTATATCAGCTAGCTCTCTCTTTCTTTTATGCAATGTATTTCTGTTCAGACTCGAACTTCAGTTAAAGCGAATAGAATCAGGCACTATTAACTATAAGGTTAGATAGTTATAGTTTGAGTCACATGTTGGCAGATTATTTCCCACTCCAATGCGTTGACATAGTCACATTTATCATTCCTGGATGGTATTCATCTTTGAAGAATGAGCATGTGATCATAGATAGGAGAAGGAAACATCAGTTAGCCTCAATATTTGAGTGCACTAGCTCTTATGCAATTGTGTAACATAATTGATGTTTATTTCATCTTAAATAAACATTAAAATGTAAAAACTTATTATCCCGGAGGAAAATTGGAAACCATAAACCATGGTTTATTCTGGGGTATTCTCGTCAAAATCTTACTAAACTCTAAATGCGCACTAATCATTTATGAGACATGCTCCCATGAGAATGAAAAATAATCTTTCTGAGATTTTGTAATATTTTAATTGGATTTTATACTATTTTTAGTATGCTTCGGTATATATATGTAATTATCTTATTTCTTTCTGATCGTGAAGGACTGCCAACCTATAGCATGCAGCATTCAATCACCTATTTATTATCCAAAATGGATTTGACAGTTGCACTACAATATTCGAATGGTATATATGACACAAAGGATATTTTTAGGTGGATTAGACGTCCGTTGCCTCCTGTTCATCATATTTCCTTCTGTTTGGAAAATAACTTTGAGAAGACAAAAGTTGTTACTTTCAATGGTGTGGCTTGGAACTGAAAAAAACTGTTCTTCTGCGGCTTTGAATGCCGACCATCTGTGCCCCCAGCTGGAGTGCCAGCAATGGTCTGGCACTTGAACCAGACCATATTTACAGATCTAAACACAAATGGCTATTGCCTGATTATTTCACGATTCATTAGTCAGACAAGCTCTCCTATCCCACCAGCACAGCTGTTACAGAATAAACCTTTGTCACTTAATAGGTCTGATTATTACTTCCCATGAAATGTATTGATCTGTGTCAGGTTTCTTTAAGAGGAAATGACAGCAATACACCACGCAAAACAAAGGTGAAATATCTGTTTAGACTTGTAACATTTGTCTGCAATTTAAGTGTGGGTCTACTGTCCGCATTTAAGTGATAGGATAAAAGCAGAAGGAACCAATATCAAATTCAGTGGGTCCAGAAGTACAAATTATTTCTAAATATACTCAAACTCCAAGTCCCTCTTCACTGAAATTCAGTTACCAAAATTAAAATGTGAATAACAAAAAAATGTTATTTTGCAGAATTCCCGACTGATGGACTGTCTAGTTCATTGCAACCATACTTGCCAAGGCAATCTAGTGACCTGGCATCCCTGAGAGATCTGAATATATGATGTAGCCACCCACAGTTTTTGGGCCCCACAAACTCACGGTAATGATTATAGAATTTTCTTAACAATTAGAATAGTATTTCACAAAATAATGCAATCCAACAGAGCTCTTAATTGAGAGAAGAGAAATCAAAGATGTAAGAGGGGAGTGTTTTTTGTGAATGAAGTGGACTCTGGTTAGCTGTTATCTGTAGATAAGGTATGCCAACTATCATTATCAATAGCCAGCTGAGAAATCAAACTATATGGAAAGCATTTTGAGAATTTATTGTGACTTGAATTGTGGGTTCGAGCTGGAAAACTCAACCGTCTGCTGTGTCACTGGCAGTTCCCTCTGGAAAATACAGTATCTGGACCATTTTGATCTGTACTAAAGAGTCCTAATGATGAGAAAATGGTTTGAGCAGGGGATATAGAGCAATTTTACACATTGGTTTAATTCATATTGTTTTGTAATTACAAATCCACCAACAGCTTTTTTGTTAATTTCGTGCAATCTGTTATTATTCATTAATTTTAAGAAAATCTGTTTTGAGGCAGCTTGAGGTGATTCAAAAATATGATCAGTGTTTGAAAGTTCAAGGTTAATTTGGTGCTCAGGAAGAGAGGCTCTGTGGGCATATTTAAATCCTCAATCTTTTGATGAGAAATATTCATAATGCTTCAAATAACGTTTCAACTGCTACATATTCCTTTGTGGTTTTGCAAGGTGTTTTGGCTTTGCTTTCGATTTCCATTTCATTTATTATGTCCTTGTCGGCATAGTTAGAATTAGGTAAACCTTTAGTTCATCCAAGTAGATAAATCCTTCTCTATCCGCCTGATTATTTTTTTAAACCTTTTTATTAAAGTTTTTCTTCAGATTGCTTAATCATGTATTATACTTCAAAATAAAAAGAATCCCAAGTTTTAGCTTAAACATATTTAATTTCCTTTTGCATTGCATTAATCTGTGATGTTTGTCCTAATATTATGTATGTCTACATTTAAGCTAGATTTCTCTGTAGCTTCAGAATGCCCACATGCTCTATTATACGCCATCTGTAAAATGATTTTCTTTGAAACTGCTAAAGCCAAATATACATGTAACAACATAATGTTTCTTCATACACAATATTTAAATAGCAAAGCAAAACAAATGCCACAGAAACCCTGAAGGAGATATTATTTCCCTATACTTCCTGTTTTTCTATTCATATATTCCTTCATCCTTACTTTGATTTTACAATTATATTGCAAAAGTATTGTTATTTAACATATTCTACTTCTCCATTTTTCTAGAACATTCATTCTTATTGCAGTTTGATTTGTTAAATTTTTTATGGTTTGTTTTACAGGAATGGTACAGTTCATTTTCTCACCAATACATTTTGCCAGTTTGCCTCAGTATATCTTCAATACCTATCACCAAATGTTTATTAATGCCAAAGACAATTTTCACACTTTTACTGACAACGAAACGCTCCATGGGCTCAAATGCAAGTTCCATAAGATTGCTGTTGACAATGAAAGCTCAGAAATACCAGTACCTTTGGGTATTTAAGGTTTCAGCATTGGATCTTAGCCAATGCTACAAAAACATATTTAAAACCAATGTCATCCAATGTTATATGATGTTTAGGCAGGATTACTGGGCAATGTCATACAGTAAGTAGGTCGCAAGCCAAAGCTGGCCCATGTTAGGAAGAAAACAATAGCTTTTCTCCAACTGTTACCCCAGAAAGAACAAA
The DNA here is from genome assembly GCF_964213995.1 of Mustelus asterias. Lineage (NCBI taxonomy): Eukaryota > Metazoa > Chordata > Chondrichthyes > Carcharhiniformes > Triakidae > Mustelus > Mustelus asterias. The sequence continues at coordinate 78,011,701 of NC_135801.1, read as the reverse complement.
TTTGAGGTAAAGAGAGATACTTAGGTTTAGAAAGTATCAGGAACAGAGAGAAGATTGAAGGAAAAATAGACAGGTACCGTATGTAATCATGTAAAAGTCAAATGTTTTAGACCAAGTTTTTCGGCAAAAATAGGGGTTGAACTGATACAAGAGTGATATTTTCAAAGGAATGAAATCCATTCTCTCTCATGGTCTCACTACCTGTTTATGGAAATACATCAGTTGGCCACAGAGTTGCCAAGTGTGAGACTATTCCCTCATCCTCAAAGCTCACCAAAAAGTAGCCAAATAGCAACATTTTTTTTCTCCTTTCTAGAGGCTGATATGTTAAATTGTAAATCATGGTAGAAGAGGATGATGTGATAAAAATATTTTCATTATTGAATTTTTATTTATAATATAATTACTTTCATGGAGACAGACCTTAATTTGCGTACACGAAATTAATTGAAACAAAAGCCATATATGCAAACTTCTTCAATTTTATTCCAATAGTCGTTTGGTAGTACAGAACCTGAGTATTGCTGATATAGAGATATTTTTGTTGAAATGTTTCATCTTGCAGTCAACTGGACAGTCACAAGAAAATACCAGTGTCTGGGGAAACAATGAGCGAGATTCTCCAGCCTCCCAGGCGTGTGTTTATTGGTGGCAGAAGATGTTGCATTGTTTGCTCGTGGTAAGATTCTCTGGTCCAACCGCTGTCAATGGGATTTCCCACTGATGTCATCTCACGCCGCCGTGAAACCCGCGGGCACAGGTGCGCTGCTGGTGGGGCCGGAAAATCCCGCTGATGTGAAGGGCAGGAGAATACCACCCAATATATCTGTATTGTATGAGAAGAGAATGCTGATTGGTTGGCAAGTTGTCTCTGATTGGTAGAGGTGGTGCCATAGAGGATGTACGAGTTGATGGTGATTGATAGTTAACTGCTAATGCATTGTTTGAAATTTAAACCAGCTAGCTTGACTTTGATTGGTCAAGACATTGTCCCAGGGAATGAACTAGTGAATGGCTGTTACCTATTCTTGGCTGATTTTGTTTTGATTTGATTTGATTTACTTTGTCGCATATATTAACATACAGTGAAAAGTATTGTTTCTTGCACGCTATACAGACAAAGCATAGAGAGGGAAATAAGAGAGTGCAGAATGTAGTGTTACAGTCATAGCTAGGGTGTAGAGAAAGATCAATTTAATGCAAGGTAAGTCCATTCAAAAGTCTGACAGCAGCAGGGAAGAAGCTGTTCTTGAGTCGGTTGGTATGTGACCTCAGACTTTTGTCCGGAAGAAGGTGGAAGAGAGAATGTCCGGGGTGTGTGGGGTCCTTAATTATGCTGGCTGCTTTGCCAAAGCAGTGAGAAGTGTAGACAGAATCAATGGATGGGAGGCTGGTTTGCGTGATGGATTAGGCTACATTCATGACTTTTTGTAGTTCCTTGCGGTCTTGGGCAGAGCAGGAGCCATACCAAGTTGTGATACAACCAGAAAGAATGCTTTCTATATTGTATCTGTAAAAGTTGATGGGAGTCGTAGCTGACATGCCAAATTTCCTTAGTCTTCTGAGAAAGTAGAGGCATTGCTGGGCTTTCTTATCTATAGTGTCAGCATGGAGGGATCTGGACACCTAAAAACTTGAAGCTCTCGACACTTTCTACTTCATCCCCATTGATGTAGACAGGGGCATGTTCTCCTTTATGCTTCCTGAAGTTGATGACAATCTCCTTCGTTTTGTTGCCATTGATGGAGAGATTACTGATGCTGCACCAGTTCACCAGATTCTCGATCTCATTCCTGTACTCTGTCTCGTCATTGTTTGAGATCCGACCCACTACAATGTGTTGTCAGCAAACTTGAAAATCAAATTGGAGGGTAATTTGGTTACACAGTCATAGGTGTATAAGGAGTATAGTAGGAGGCTGAGAACGCAGTCTTGTGGGGCACGGGTGTTGAGGATGATCGTGGAGGAGGTGTTATTGCCTGTTCTTACTGATTGTGGTCTGTGAGTTAGGAAGTTCAGGATTCAGTCACAGAGGGAGTTGCCGAGGCCCAGGCCACGGAGTTTGGAGATGAGTTTGTGGGAATAATGGTGTTGAGGCTGAGCTGTAGTCAATAAATAGGAGTCTGACATAGATGTCCTTGTTATCTAGGTGTTCCAGGGATTTCGGTAATATATGTATATGTTCTTTCTGTCTGCAAAGAACATGGCCCCCCTGTGTATTAATAGATGTAGCTTCTAGTACACGCAAATGCACTACACCATACATCCAAATGACAATCTTAAATTAGATGTCAATGTATTTCTTAGCACACTGAAGATTATTTAGCAAATCTTGGCCATGGAAACACATCCAGTGTTGGACACTGTGTTTTGAGTTTTCAGATATGGGCTGGTTGGGCACGTTCTCTACTTGCCTGTTGCAAACAGCGGAAGGGACATGCTGTTCAATATGATCCGCCAGTCTCTGGGACATATGGCGGACATTTCTACCATCACACTGGCACTGAAATTTATATACCACTTCACTCTTTTGTGTGATAGACAGAACATCTTTTTGGCTTGACGATAGCATCCAATTATTGGTGAAAACCACTCATGTTGTTACTGCAGAACTCAAATTTTAGATACCTTGCCCTTCCAGGGTAATCTGAGACAGACTGGGCACTTTTCTGAGCCAAATGTGACAGCCCATTCATGGATTTGCACAATCTACAGCGCAAAATGATCTGATCAGGGTAACCATTATCCTGCAGGATGTCTTTGATGCACCCTATTTCAGCATCAAGCTGATGTGCAAATGGCCCGGGCCCTTTAAAGAATCTCAACACATGTATTGACCAATGAAGGTAGACTTGCAGTAGCCCATGGTAGAGGGCACCCTACCAGATCTCTCAACTCGTGCGTCAAGGGAAGGGAGTTAATCCCTCAACTGTGAGCAGCAAATGCAGTATACTGAATTGAAGGAGGTGTAAGTGAAATGCTGCTTCACCCAAAAGGATTGTTTGGGACCTTGTACAGCGACGATGGAGGTGATAAAGAGGCAGGTGTTACATGTTTTACAATTGCATGGGAAGGTGCCATGAGAGTCATAGAATAGAATCATAGAATCCCTACAGTGCAGAAGGAGGCCATTCAGCCCATCGAGCCTGCACTGACAACAATCCCCATCCAGGCCTCAACTCCATAACCCCATGTATATACCCTGCTAATCCCCTTAACACTAAGCGTCAATTTAGTATGGTCAATCCAGCTAACCTGCATATCTTTGGAGTGTGGGAGGAAACCGGAGCACCTGGAGGAAATCCACACAGACACAGGGAGAATGTGCAAATTCCACACAGACAGTCACCCAGGGCCAGAATTGAACACGGGTCCCTGGCACTGTGAGGCAGCAGTGCAAACCACTGTGCCACCGTGCCATCGAGGGGGGGGGTATGGTGATAGAAGACAGGACCAGGGTGTCACAGCAGGAATGGTCCCTATGGAACGCTGACAGGGAAGGTGAGGGGAAGATGTGTCTATTGGTGGCATCATGCTGGAATTGGCAGAAATGGCGGAGAATGATCCCTTGAATGTGGAAGCTGGTGGGGTGAAAAGTGAGAACAAAGGGAACCCATGGGGACACATCTTCGAGCAAAAGATAAGTATTCACCAAAAGGATGAAATTTTACACAAAAAAAATACATTTTATCATCCCTCTAAAACTAGAGTCAAATTATACATGTGATATATGGAAAATTAGGGGCAGATTTTGGGACAAAATCCTGTGGCGGGGGCAGGAATAGAACATAGAACATAGAAAGCCACAGCACAAACAGGCCCTTCGGCCCACAAGTTGCGCCGATCACATCCCCACCTCTAGGCCTATCTATAGCCCTCAATCCCATTAAATCCCATGTACTCATCCAGAAGTCTCTTAAAAGACCCCAACGAGTTTGCCTCCACCACCACCGACGTCAGCCGATTCCACTCACCCACCACCCTCTGAGTGAAAAACTTACCCCTGACATCCCCCCTGTACCTACCCCCCAGCACCTTAAACCTGTGTCCTCTCGTAGCAACCATTTCAGCCCTTGGAAATAGCCTCTGAGAGTCCACCCTATCCAGACCCCTCAACATCTTGTAAACCTCTATCAGGTCACCTCTCATCCTTCGTCTCTCCAGGGAGAAGAGACCAAGCTCCCTCAACCTATCCTCATAAGGCATGCCCCCCAATCCAGGCAACATCCTTGTAAATCTCCTCTGCACCCTTTCAATGGCTTCAACATCTTTCCTGTAATGAGGTGACCAGAACTGCGCGCAGTACTCCAAGTGGGGTCTAACCAGGGTCCTATAAAGCTGCAGCATTATCTCCCGACTCCTAAACTCAATCCCTCGATTAATGAAGGCTAGTACGCCATACGCCTTCTTGACCGCATCCTCCACCTGCGAGGCCGATTTAAGAGTTCTATGGACCCGGACCCCAAGGTCCTTCTGATCCTCTACACTGCTAAGAATGGTACCCTTCATTTTATACTGCTGCTCCATCCCATTGGATCTGCCAAAATGGATCACTACACACTTATCCGGGTTGAAGTCCATCTGCCACTTCTCCGCATGTCCCACTGTGGAGGCTGGTCGGAGTCTATTCCATATCCTGCAACACTGACCAAACTAATTATGCAGTCAGGGGTTTAATACTTAAGTGATGGGGCGAGCTGAATGGCTCACACCCCGCCATCATATCTGGGTGCCATAGTTAAATGGTAGACAACAACTGATCCAACTTTGAAGGTAGAAGATCCATCCTCTGGAAAATTCTGAAGATAGGATGGTTGGCACCTTGGAAGATTCTGAAGATTAAATCTCCTGGAAGCTGCTGCAGCTCGAAGATCCATGTTGCCCCCCGCAGCCCCTCACTGCTGCATGTGGTGTTCCAAGGTTTGGTTGCCGGTGGACTTCTTTTTCCCTTCCAATCTCCATGAGTTGCCCCAGGCCGCATTAAGGTAAGTCCGGCATTTGCATGCTATAATGGTCCAGACATGTTGTGCACCAGTGTGAAAGTCAAATTGGTGGATGAACGGACAGGGTGAATGATTCTGGTTGGACCTTCATCTGCATTCCATTAATGGGATGCAAAACGGTTTTACACCAGCCTCTGATAGGAATGGCAATCCCATCATTATTTTATGCCAGCACCCGCACCCCCCCCCCACCCCCCACATTAAACCCACCATGTGGCATTGGAAACTTCTATCCTAAGGACTTTTTGGCCAAAGGTCAGGGGTCAACTTAGACACAAGATCGACTATTACTCGATTATATACTATGGGTATAAAAGACACTGGGTGCATAGAGGGGAAATCTAGAAGCAGAAAGAGTAAAGTTTCAGAGAACAGAAAAAGATGAATCAACAATTATAAATATATGCTGGAAACTGAGAGTCTGTCTGAAGTGGCATGTTTTTGATTATGAACAATTTCTTTGAACAATCACATATCTGGAATAAAATTGTCATTTTGTAATGGAATTTTAGCTTATTGATGTTGACCTATGAACTGGAAGTAAAGAATGACATAAGGGAATCTGCAATGATTTATTGCACAACAATGCTTTTATAAATAGTTTCTCATGCGGAAGAATATTACATCGCACATTATAAGAGAGAAATTAAAATAATTAACTTGAAATGGGAAAAGTTGGAGAATAGGGAACAGACAACTGACTAGGTAGGTTTTAAGAAGCTAAGGGAGAACAAAATAGCAAGGTGAGAATTCCAAAGTGCAGGAAGGAATACCAGGGTGATTTGCTGGCACCAAAACTAAAATGTTCCACTTGCATCATGGCACCAACTGAATGTGAACTCTGGAACACCTACCTGGCAAAGACCAATAGAAACAGTTCCCATAGCCTTTGGGTTAACATGGATGCAGCTGCTGAGCTATACCATCTGTCATAAGCACTCCTACTACCAACTTCCATCACAGGCTGGCAGTGCCAATGGCTGTCATGGTCACCTCCTTCCTCAACAGTTATACCTCCCCTTCTTTTCAAGATAGCATCGGGATCATCTGTAGTATCAGTCAATATGTCACTAACAGATGTATCAAATAACTGACAGAAGCATGTCTAATACAGGCAGCACTTACATCTCGTCTTTCAGTGAATGGCAGCATCATGACACAACTGCCTGCTTTACTGTTGCAGGCAAGGGTGGTGGCAGTGAATGGGAGTGGTGCAATGTGGGGCTTATCAGTTGCATCCATGTGATCAGCTTGTAACCATAATGCTTCCCAATAAGTGAACAGTTAGGTTTAGCAGCATTTGTATTGTGAAGCATGATTAAGATTATGGGAGGAATTTTCCCATCCCGCCTGCCACGGGAATCGTAGCGGGTTGGGGGTGTAAGTGGCGGTAGACCATGCAACGGTCCATTGACCTCGGATCGGGTTTTCTGGTTTGAGGGCAAGTGCGGCTGGAAAATCCCGCCCTATATTCTGACAACACATCCAAATGTAAATTGCATCCAGCATGTTTATTACTGTGTGTGTTTGGCATTCAGTGCATTGTAAGTTGGATGACCACTTTGTAGAGCAATGCAAGAGTGACAGAGTTTGAGGACACACCTTGTTTTATCCATTCTTGAAGCAGATAATTGCTATCAAAATCTGGAGTCGAATAGTATCTTGGTATCTTCCATCAGAACAACAATCTGTTTTTATATTGTCATCAGATTCTCTGAATGTTACCTAGAGCAAGCAATGTTCTGGCAGGTATTTTGGATGTTTCTTTCCAAGAGGAAGACTTTGCGTGCCAACCAAAGTGTACTTTCCCCTGCATCCTCCTTCAATCATAGGAAGTTCACATACAGGTACATCAAATTGTTGGGAAGGCAAATTACATGTTAGTCTTTATTGCAGGAATATTGGAGTAAAAGCCTAAGGAAGTCCTGCTATAAATATATTGGGTTTTGGTGAGACTGTGTCTGGTCTCCTTATCGAAGGAAGCATAAATTTGCCTTAGAGGTGGTGGATTGATTGCTGAAATGAGAGAGCTGTTTGATGAGGAGAGGTTGAGTAGAATGGATCTATATCCTTTGGAATTTAGAAGGAGAAGTGATCTCATTCAAATGTATAATATTCTCTAAGGGTTTTGCAGGGTAGAGGCTGAGAGGCTTCTCCAGCTGGAGGATCTAGAATCAGGGATAATAGTCTCAAGATAAGGAATCGACCGTTTAGAACTGAAATGCAAAGAAATTTCTTCATGGACAGTTGTGAATTCCAATTCTCTATTCCAGAGGGCTGTGGATATTTGTTTGTTAAATATATTCAAGACTTTTGGGGTACTAAGGGAATCAAGGAATGTGGAGATAGAGTGGGAAAATAGAGTTGATGTCAAAGATTAGTCATGATCTTATTGTTTTGCCTACTCCTGATGTTCTTATATTTCACTGCATGCATCAGCATCATCTCCAAATATAATTATGCATGTTCAGGAACAGCATAAATCTTTTGCCTCAGTCTCATATGAAATAGGAAATTAATTCTGATCTCCTAAACATTTCTTTAATTCCTTCAGTCAAAGTATTGCATTTGTAGGACATGAAGATAACCTTCAATGAGATGTTCCTCCAGCCTTGCTGCATTTATAACCTACCGATGTTGCTTTGTCAGGGAAACACATTATCCTCCAAATTCCAGCTTTCACCAAACTTAGTTTTCCAATTCAAAATATGAACAAATAAACTAATTAAAAGGTGCCAAATGCTCAGCCAAATATAACAACATCCCAAGCTCACTCACTGAGCTTGCAACCTTATGATCCCACTCTTTAATGTGGATAAAACCATGCTAATGACATGCAGCTATACAAATTTAAATTATTAGCTCAATCTAAATGAAATAACTGAGGATCTGGATAGACCTGGAGATAGAGGCACAAAGATGTTGATGAAAACCTAAGGGGATGACTTCAGTTTTTCCAGAATTGAGTTGAAGGAAATAGAAATTACACAAAAATGAGAATTAGGACAACCTTGGAATCACTGAGGGCAACGCAGAAATGTTTCCTGTTAATGTACACATATATGGTGTTTTCCACCATATGATGTCGCTGAGGATTAGCATTTAAATGATTAATAAGAAGATAACCAAAAATGGAGTGCTGGAAAATGCTGCAGTTCACCATGTGGCTTCATGAGGAGAAACCACAGGTGAAGACTGGAACCAAAAAGGACAGTACCAACGGGTTCGAAGAGGAGAGGCAGAGGCAGTGAATGGAGTGGTCAGTAAGGATTTCCAGGAGATAGCTAGCAGTAGTTGCTGTGATGTGGAGATGCCGGAGTTGGACTGGGGCAAACACAGTAAGAAGTCTCACAACACCAGGTTAAAGTCCAACAGGTTTATTTGGTAGCAAATGCCACTAGCTTTCGGAGTACTGCTCCTCCGTCAGGTAAGTGGGAGTTCTGTTCACAGACAGAGCATATAAAGACACAAACTCAATTTACAAAATAATGGTTGGAATGCAAGTCTTTACAGGTAATCAAGTCTTAAAGGTACAGACAATGTGAGTGGAGAGAGCGTTAAGCACAGGTCAAAGAGATGTGTATTGTCTCCAGACAGGACAGTTAGTGAGATTTTGCAAACCCAGGCAAGTCATGGGGGTTACAGATAGTGTCACACTATCTGTAACCCCCACGACTTGCCTGGGTTTGCAAAATCTCAAATGTCACACTATCTGTAACCCCCATGACTTGCCTGGGCTTGCAAAATCTCAAATCCCCACATCCCCACTTCTTGCCTTCAAATAACCTCACAACCTCAAACAGACCATTGTCCGCAGCAAACTACCCAGCCTTCAGGAGAACAGTGACCACGACACCACACAACCATGTCACAGCAACCTCTGCAAGACGTGCCGGATCATCGACACAGATGCCATCATCTCATGTGAGAACACCATCCACCAGGTACACGGTACATACTCTTGCAACTCGACCAATGTTGTCTACCTGATACGCATGATGTGGAGATGCCGGCGTTAATCAGGTTTATTAATCACCTGATTCGCTGCAGGAAAGGATGTCCCGAGGCATGGTACATTGGGGAGACCATGCAGATGCTACAACAATGGATGAATGAACACCGCTCGACAATCACCAGGCAAGAGTGTTCTCTTCCTGTTGGGGAACACTTCAGCGGTCACTGGCATTTGGCCTCTGATCTTCAGGTAAGCGTTCTCCAAGGCGGCCTTCACGACACACAACGTAGAGTCGCTGAGTAGAGACTGATAGCCAAGTTCCGCACACATGAGGATGGCCTCAACCGGGATCTTGAGTTCATGTCACACTATCTGTAACCCCCACAACTTGCCTGGGCTTGCAAAATCTCACTAACTGTCCTGTCTGGAGACAATACACATCTCTTTGACCTGTGCTTAACGCTCTCTCCATTCACATTGTCTGTATCTTTAAGGCTTGATTACCTGCAAAGACTCGCATTCCAACCATTATTTTGTAAATTGAGTTTGTGTCTTTATATGCTCTGTTTGTGAACAGAACTCCCACTTACCTGATGGAGGAGCAGCACTCCGAAAGCTAGTGGCTTTTGCTACCAAATAAACCTGTTGGACTTTAACCTGATGTTGTGAGACTTTTTACAGTAGTTGCTGTGACAGTGGTGAAAGACATCTTGAAGGATCTCTTCAAAGGGGGTGGCAGGCTAGAAGAATCATGGATCTTTGGCCCTTATATATGGGACAAAATGTTGGTTTGACAATCTATATCATCTCTAGTTAAGATGCATGCAAATGCTTTTGCCTTTTGAATAAGTAAGTGGCAAACATTGTGTAATTGAAAAGTTCAATTATTCTGTCATAATGCAACCAATATGTGCAAGACTGCAGGGAGCAGCAGCGGACTGGTATGGTCAGGGACAGCCACATTGGCTGAGCCCTCTGGAGGAGGTGGTGCTCCACATCATGGAAGCAACCATGACTGAGGCAATTGCATCAGGTGTCACTGAGAGCATTCAAGGTGACGGAACATTCCTGCCTTCTGACACTTCTCAAATCCCACCTCTCTCTCATCCTCCTACCTAGCATGATGAAGTGCAAGGTGCAAATGGTGTGACCATGGAGTTCTTGCTTTCCATTCTACATTTCTTCCCTCACTCAGACTCTCCCCTTCTGCACTCTGCTTTCAGTTACCCAAGAACTGCTGCCTGCAAACCAGCGCTTCCTCATTAGAAAGGGTGAGAACTGCACCCTCCCTCTGATGTAGAAATATTGTTACTTAATCTGACACTTGCAGCTAACGTCACAGATACTGACACTGCTGCCAGAATTCTCTGACCTCACTCGCGGTTGGGATTCTTCGGTCCCGCTGCAGTGAATGAAGTTTTGGCTGAGCACCAAATTCTCCATTCCCACTGGCAGCGGGGGCGGGGCGGACAAGATCAGGGAATCCCGCATGAACTTTAGAGGCTAATTTCAGGTCACAATCAGCATGTGCTGAATCAAATGGGACGTGTGCACTGCAGCCAAGACAGGGGCTAATAATAGTTTGTGTGCCAGCTCAGAGGAAGGCAAGGTTGACATTAACTGGACATTATTGGAATGGAATTAACATGTGGGGCCTGCAAAGCGGCGTGTGTGCAGTTGACTGAACCCCACACTATTGGGAATCCCACCTAGCAAATTCACGTGCTCTCTCTTTCTGCTTCCTCCTGGTCAGTGGAAAAATGCCAAGTCCTTTTGCTTCTGTAGAAAGCCATTGTCACCTCCATAATGCATTGCTGAAGGACAAACCGTGAGATGTTACTAATGTTGTCAGCTCCTGCCTGGAAGGATCCACTGGCATAGAAATTGAGGGCAAACAGTGATCTTGACATCCACTGGCAAGACTGTCCTCGCATGTATGGCTGCAGGTCAGGTTGTCGGAGATGCACAATTCAGTCACCACCCTCCTTGGTGAAACAAAAGCATCTGAGACAGTGCTCCTAGCTGAGGAGGAGGGAGAAGCCTTCTCCACCTCCCCTCTCTGCTGCCTGTATTCCTTCTCCAACTCACGTGGCAGCCCAAGAGGAACTATAATTATATCTCCCATTTCTGAAGCAGTCATTCTCCTGACAGACCTTCCAACTTCTCTGAACTCCTCACCCTTGGCACCACTCCTTTGTAAATACAAAGGCTTTGCAAATCTCCTGCAATAACACTGAACGCAAAACTTCTACACCAGCAAAGTAAGGTCATAAATCACAGGCCCTCATGTAGTTGAATGCAAGTTCAGCTCAGAGTGATTAACAGGGAGCTTTAACTGGACTTGCATGGTCTAAAATGGCAGAGCATGCACTAAATCTACATTAGAGGTTGTTGGACATCACAATTCACCCACACTGTACTGCTTCCGGCACATGACGACGCACCTGTGCTCGAAGCTTTATAATCAAGCACATCTGTGGAAAGTGGTCAGAAATTTCCCAGCCAACATTTTTGCAGTTTCGGCTTTCTGTAGGATTAGCACCAATGATGCTAAGGAACCTAATTTTGTCGCCTAGATTATTCCAGTCTTGGACCAGTTCTCTGACTGTGTAGTCCACTCCCACTAGATAAAAATGAAACGTTTTTTCCCATCAATAAATATCACGCAGCTGAAACCTGAACTTCAGTAGCAGTCCTCTAGTAAGACTGGTTCAGGAAACCTGATCAAGACATGAGCTGAGAGATTCTCACCAGCGCACAGCAACCTCGGGTAAGCAGAGCTTCCATCAACCCTAATGTTGTCACTGGCATCAGGTATAATGTGACTGATAAATGAGCTGAACAGCAGGTTAATCCCATTAAACTCCTCATACCATGAGAAAATGCTTCAGATATTCTACCCAGCAGAGACATAGCGGAACAGCCCCAAGAACAGTGAACAATGACCTATGGCCCCATTGCCTCTATTGCTGTGGTTGTGGTAATATTGTCCTGGCCATACTCCAATCAGGCAGAACACCCTTACATACTAACTGTGGACTTATGACACACAGTTTCTGAGTGCAGGGTGTCTGGCCATATGATGGCCAGGCCAAAGAGGACCCAGAGATCAATTCTTTCATGAGGAACATGGGTGTTCCTCCAGGATCCATAAATCTAGCCTAGTCTGAGGCTGCAATCCAGAGGTCAGTCGACCACCCATTATTCCAGGGATCCCATCATCCAGATAGATGCAAGAATCCTCTTTTTTGAAATCTGTGTCAGCCTCCTAAGAGGCAGGTTATGGGGAAATGGCTATGTTTCAGGCAGGGGGCCCAGGTGTGACCACTCAACAACCCCAAGTAAAGGAGGTGGCCTCCAGCAGGATCAGCGGCAGAATATCAGTGGGCACTCTCCTGGTGTAACCACCAAGATTGCAGCCCATGGGATATTTTAGTCAAACATGACAGTTCAATGATTATGATGCTTCAAGAATATTAATGAAATGTTTGTGAGTAATCTAGAAGGTAAGAAGGATGAGCTCTGAAGATATGACAATGGTTTGTTGATTCCGATAAGTTACGCAAGTAATATAAGTATAGCTATGGGTCTGCATAAATCTGAAATGAATAAATAACCATATAGATCCTCTGTATTCTATGTATCCTTATCTATCTAAGAAACAATATAATTCTTCCAGTCATATGTTGTAAGATAGTCTCATATATTCCAATTTGGCCTACACAATAATGCTACAAAGTTACTTTGACGAGAGTGAAGAGATTCAAGTGAGTCATGACAGAGTTGAATATCGCTGCTATTATACGAACCATAGAATCATAGAATCTTACAGTGCAGAAGGAGGCCATTCGGCCCATCGAGTCTGCACAAACAACAATCTCACCCAGGCTCTATCCCCGTAACCCCATGCAATCACCCTAGCTAGTCCACCTGACACTAAGGGGCAATTTAGCATGGCCCCTTAACCCGGACATCTTTGGACTGTGGGAGAAAACCGGAGCATCCGGAGGAATCCCACCAGACATGGGGAGAATGTGCAAGCTCCACACAGACAGTGACCCAAGCTGGAAATTGACCCCAGTTCCCTGGCGTTGTGAGGCAGCAGTGCTAACCCACTGTGCCACTGTGCCATCCCGATGAGAAAGAGAGTTTGGCTTTTGCATTACAGCGGATAACGTTTTCAAGATTGCTTCAACACATTGATATCAGCAACGGTGCAGATTATAATCAGGTTGAGAAAACCCAAATGATCATTTCAGTCAAAAGCAAAATGCAATCTATGAATCAATCATATTTCAATGAACTGAACAACACCAAGTACCTTTCTTCACACAATTATGTAGATTTGCAGTAAACCATAATTTCACTGCTGCAGTGAATCAAAACACAAATTACACAATTACGCAACATTTAGAAATGTTGTACTGCCAAGCACTTCAAGTGAGCCTTTAGAAGAAACCTGTGCTTATGATCTAGCCAATGTGACGCAGCATATGAGAAAAAATGAACAATAATGGTCCAGATTCTCCTCCTGTTTGTAGGTTTGCAGCCAAGTGGTCTTAATGCCCATCGACGAAAAAGCACCAAAGCCAGAAATCATGGACACTGGTGTTTCTCCTCTCTCCAGACCTCTAATACCCCCCTCCCCACTTTAACTCCTCACCCCCCCTCATTGTCATACAAATACCCCCCTCCCCACTTCAACTACTGCCCCCCCCCCCCACCTCCCACAGTCATACATGATTATTTTCCCCTTTCAAGATTCACACAGTGAATTTAGCAAACAATCACAGGTCCTAGTAAAATTTTGACATCTGGTTACAAATATCATTTGATATATATACAGCATGGGTCATTAATATTAAGAGCAGCAATGATATAATGCAGCGTTAGGTTGTGTGCACACTACTGGTGATGCCACCACAATTATTAAACCAGAGAGTACACATTTTGCTTGAACGGCATTGTGCAATGTTGTTAATTTGACAAGAAAATATTCCATTAGTTATTTAACACACTGTGCAGACCATAACACTGATTTTACTGACAGCCTTAGCTTTCATTCATTGTTTTGTACATTGTACCATATTGACACAGTGACAGTAAATTAATATTTGGAGGAAGATTCAATACTTGTAATCCAGATACATGGAAAAAGATCTTTGCCATTCTGTAAACGTAGAAGAAGACTTTCTTCTGCTTGGGGAAATTATATTATTCAACATCATTTCACACATCCTATAGGGTAGAAAGATCCAATGAGTCCAGAGCAACAAAGTGGAATGATTGAACAACATAAGCTCCGTCAGTGAGAAGCACTAGAGCCCTCAGGTGACTCTGTGTGATGCAACTTTTAAGAGGCCAAAGGACAAAGACTGAATGGTTCACAATTATCACTGTTTTATTGATCATCAGGCCTGAAAGCTCTGCTGTCTGCTGCTTCTCACTAGTAAGAGTTTTAACACTTTAATCACTTAACACAAATTTCCACTCCATCTGACGAAGGAGCAGCGCTCCGAAAGCTAATGGTGTTTGCTACCAAATAAACCTGTTGGACTTTAACCTGGTGTTGTTAAAACTCTTACTGTGTTCACCCCAGTCCAACGCCGGCATCTCCACATCATGCTTCTCACTAGACCAGGCTCATTTGAATCTCTTCACCCTCGTTGAAGTAACTTTGTAGTATTATTGTATAAGCCAAATTGGAATATATGAGACTATTAAGCACTACAATATATTTCAATAACCACTATCTAGCACAATACTTTATCACAATATTTAAGTACCTCAAAAACTTAGTCAGAAAAACCACCAAGATAGAGAGGGATAATAGCTAAGTAGACAAATGATAAGATTGAAGTCAATGGAAATGACTCTTGAGAATCATGTGCAGCATAAGACAGGTTACTGATTCACAATGAGCCCATTATGTTCTCCTGTCCTGCCAATTCCGCCCCACAAAGCCGGCTTCATTAGCAATAAAATAAACAGAACTCCAGCCATGATTCCACCTTCTGTTCCTAAGATAACTATAGATGCCAAAGGCCACTTAGCTCAGCTTGTCTCCATAATGATGTACGAAGATACGTATTAGGAGCAGGAGTAGGCCATTCTGCCCCTCAAGTCTGTCTGCTCCACCATTTGATAACATTGTCTACATTATACCAGTGACAATAACTTAAGATTACTTATTGGCTGTAAAGCAATTTGGGACATTGTAAAAGGTACTGTATAAATGTAGGTGTTGTCTTTCTTTCATTATACCTGCATGGAGTCGGCAGAGTGACTGTAGCAATGGTGAAATTGGAGGCCCAATGCTTATTCTCTAAGGATAATTAATCACAGAGCAATCAACTAATGCAGGGAAAGTGGCTGCAAAGAAATCACCACTTTTACAAAGCAATTCCACTCTGTAGCTAATACAACATTACCATTCTGACTTCTCTGGCACCAACCCACTTTCATATAATTATGTTGTACACTGTGGATTAACAGCCTAGCTACAGGTTCCAGCTAATATTTTATTGCATTTGTACTAAATAAATGTGGAAATGGCATTTTTAAAAAGTTCCCATTGTTTGAGATATGTGCGAAACAGACAAATTAAGTAGAAAAACATAATTAATAAATAAGAAACTCCAACATCAAAAAAAGTGTGACAGCAAAATGCCAAGAGAAATCATTTCTACAAGCAATAAAGCCATTGGTTTGGGTTTCTATAAAGGCTCTTTAGGGTAAAATCTCTTTATGATGTTTCTTTGGAATTTCAAAGAATTTTTTTTTGCAAAGCTTACGATGGATTATCGGGAATTCTTACCCCAGAGGAATTTTAGTCCATGATATGATCACTTTCTGCTGGAGTTTAAACAGGATGATGCAGGATGGAGTAGAGATGTGTAAAACCATTCTTTAAGCAATCTCTCAGTGACAAATAGGGATTTCATTCCCAGACTTTGCAAGAGTAATAAAACAGGCGACAGTGAGTCAACATCCTGTTTTACTTCACTCCGAGTATTTAGGTCCAACATTTATTTTGATGTGGCCCAAGAAAAATGACTCCTCAGTGATATAAGCTGTGCTGCGGCTTCTTACCCTTAAAGATAATTTTTCAGGAAGGCTCAAAGAAAGACATGTCACATCAGAAACAAAGTTGGAGACTTGGTGAGAGGGAGAAATTAAAGAGTAATTTGACAATGCAGTGGAGAATTTTTCTCAATGGCCACAATTTTAGTATAAACTTGAGAGTACATGCCCGATGTCTTCTAACATCAAACATTGGTCAGTGGGTGCATGCGTGAGTAAGAAATGCACCCGCCGACAATTAAGAAGCCAATTTAAATTAATTAAACAGCAACTGACTGGGATTTTACATTGCCTGTCTGCTTTTTTGGTTGGCGGGTGGGCCAATTGGCCAGCCTTTACATTTTAGCTCAAACCTCGATCCAGGGCGAGATGAAAATCAGTGCTCAAATAAAATTAGCAAATGTGTCTGGGGCCTGAGGTCTTTTTATGATGGTGGTGCTTAGATACTTGCAGTACAGTTTTCCCACTGATATTTATTTTTTACCGGTCGCAGTTCCCTCAGACCACTCCCACAGCAGCTGATCCCCTGAGGGAACACATTGGAGCGATAGCCCGCCCATTCCCTCCCTGGCAGCACTCAGCCTTTCACAGAGCGCATTTCATGCTGCAAGGCATTTAAATGGCCATTCAGCACCAACACAATCTTGGGCAGGAATGGGTTTCACATCTGACTTCGGGCTCACCCCAAACATAAAATTCAGGCCGATGACTCTGAATGAAGTGGAGCACTGAAAACTTGACTTTGAGTGCACAGAAAAGCTTGAGTGGGTCCTGTCGAGAAGTAATCCAATGTGGGATCATATACAAAGCAGCCTTGCCACATAAGAATTCCCACCCTAAGTTTGTTAAACAAGAATCATCTTTTGATAAATCTGCAAATGCAAAACCAATAATTTCCCATCACATGTCTGACTAGAACTCTCGGAAATTACCCAATTCAGAAAGGTGGTGGAACCTTTTTCAAGAGTTTTTTTGTGCGAGTGAATTTAGACTTGGAATGCACTATAATGCATTCTACGACAAGCTGCTGAAGGACAAGTGGACCTTTGAAAAACTGCTTCAAGTGAGAAATACAGTCCATTGCATTTTGGAGGACAGCAAGATGTGGTAATGACTTAATTATAAGTGTGTAGTTTCATTTACAAACAGTGTTATAATAATGCAGGGGTTCATTGAACTTGATCTTATTTCTATTGCATAGTTCTGATTGATTGCTGTTGAACTTACTTGAATACGAGTTACTTTACCAGATGTCTCAAATTCAGCATCAGTCCAACTCGAAACACCAAACACAACAGGTTATAGAATAAGTTCAATGATTTCACAAATAACCAACTGTAGCACATTTCTGCGGGCATTTGCCATTTTTAGTTAGGGATATGGAAACTGGGTTCAGCTATTTAACCCCTTAAGCTTGTTCTGCCATTCAAATAGATCATGGCTAATCTGTATCGCAACTTAGTCATGATGACCAGACTATGATAAGCGCAACCATTTTTGCATTGGATATAACGCCAGACCCTGACTAAATGTGCCTTGGTGTAAAGGGCAGCTATTGTTTGTTCCTCTCTTTCGTTTAAGCTCTTCATGCATATATGGATCAATGCAGCGATAAGCTCTGGAACCAAGCTCCCAAACTCAATTTCAATGGGCAGGTTATTGGTGAAGACATCCATTAATGACACTACTGATGATTTCTTCCATCATTTTACTGATGGAGCAAAAACTGATGTGTTATTAATGGGCTGGATTGGATTCATTTCTTTTGTAAGATATACTGGCCGGATTTTTCCAACCTCACAGGTGGTTGGGATTCTCCAGTCCCGCTGCTGTAAATGGAGATTTGGCTGAGCACCAGATTCTCTGTTCTCGTTGGCAGCAGTGGCGGGGCAGATTATATCAGGGATTTCCAGCCACTGAGTAATCTTTCATACCATTGGTTGGATGACAGGATTCTGGTTGTACTGGAACAATTTGACCTTGACTCTTGGGCTCACAGACTGGGCTCTACCATGGTTGAAGATGGGGATATTCATGGAACCGTCTCTATCTATTAATTACTTGACTGTCAACCACCATTCTCACAAAGTGACACAGTGGCCCTGATTTTACTGGCACGGCCGCCCAAGGCTCGTAAGATCGTGCCTGAAGCGAAAGGGGAATGCCATTCTGCGAGCCTCGTCCACCCCAAAATTGGTGCAGTCCATGATGGTAAAAT
This sequence comes from Mustelus asterias, assembly GCF_964213995.1. Classification (NCBI taxonomy): domain Eukaryota; kingdom Metazoa; phylum Chordata; class Chondrichthyes; order Carcharhiniformes; family Triakidae; genus Mustelus; species Mustelus asterias. Next base: position 77,993,442 of record NC_135801.1, on the reverse strand, counting down.
CAGGGCCTGTCAGTCATGCAGAAGGGAGCAGAAAGTTGCAAAGGGACATTGATCAATCAACTAAGTGAATAAAAGTGTGTCATATGGGTTCAGTGTAGGGAACTGTGAGGTCACCCAGTTTGAACCCAAGATAGTTCAGAGAATTTTCGAAATAGTGAGAAGTTCAGAAGCTACAAAGCAATATAGGAAACAGAAATCACTAAACCCTAGTGGACAGGTATAAAAAACAAACAGAGGCTGATGGAATATTAGCCTTTATGTTAAGCAGGATGAAATACAAAGGAATATAATTTATGTTACAGTTGTACAAAGGTCTGGTTAGATCCCATCTAGGGATGATTGTCCTTAGTCCATAAGACCATAAGACATAGGAGCAGAATTAGGCCACTCGGCCCATCGAGTCTGCTCCGCCATTCAATCATGGCTGATTTTTTTTCTCATCCCCATTCTCCTGCCTTTTCCCCATAACCCCTGATCCCCTTATTAATCAAGAACCTATCCATCTCTGTCTTAAAGACACTCAATGACCTGGCCTCCACAGCATTCTGCGGCGAAAAGTTCCACAGATCCACCACTCTGGCTGAAGAAATTCCTCCTCATCTCTGTTTTAAAGGATCGTCCCTTTAGCCTGAGGTTGTGCCCTCTGGTTCTAGTTTTTCCTACTAGCGGAAACATCCTCTCCACATCCACTCTATCCAGGCCTCGCAATATCCTGTAAGTTTTAATAAGATCCCCCCTCATCCTTCTAAACTCCAACGAGTACAGACCCAGAGTCCTCAACCGTTCCTCATATGACAAGCTCTTCATTCCAGGGATCATTCTTGTGAACCTCCTCTGGACCCTTTCCAAGGCCAGCACATCCTTCCTTAGATATGGGGCCAAAAACTGCTCACAATACTCCAAATGGGGGCTAACCAGAGCCTTATACAGCCTCAGATGTACATCCCTGCTCTTGTATTCTAGCTCTTGTACTCTCAACATGAATGCTCGCATTGTATTTGCCTTTCTAACTGCCGACTGAATCTGCACGTTAATCTTAAGAGAATCTTGAACAATGACTCCCAAGTCCCTTTGTGTTTCTGATTTCCTAAGCATTTTCCATAAGAACTAGGAGCAGGAGTAGGCCATCTGGCCCCTCAAGCTTGCTTCACCATTCAATAAGATCGTGGCTGATCTTTTTGTGGACTCAGCTCCACTTACCCGCCCGCTCACCATAACCCTTAATTCCTTTATGTTCAAAAATCTATCTATCTTTTCCTTAAAAATATTCCATAAGGTAGCCTCAACTGCTTCACTGGGCAGGGAATTTCACAGATTCACAACTCTTTGGATGAAGAAGTTCCTCCTCAACTCAGTCCTAAATCTGCTCCCCCTTATTTTGAGGCTATGCCCCTTCCTTCTAGTTTCATTCGCTAGTGGAAACAACCTCCCTGCTTCTATCTTATCTATTCCCTTCATAATCTTATATGTTTCTATAAGGCTCCCCTCATTCTTCTAAATTCCAATGAGTATAGTCCCAGTCTACTCAGTTTCTCTTCATAAGCCAAAACTGAACACAGTACTCCAGCTGTGGCCTCACCAGCACCTTATACAGCTGCAACATAATCTCCCTGTTTTTAAACTCCATCCCTCTGGCACTGAAGGACAAAATTCCATTTGCCTTTTTAATTACCTGCAAACCAACTTTTTGTGATTCATACACAAGGACACCCAGGTCCCTCTGCACAGCAGCATGCTGCAATTTTTTGAGAGGCACCAATTCCTTATTTAACCCAAGATCTTCCTACCAGTCGTGAATGGCTGAACATTATTTAGGAGGCCATGTGTGATGGTAGCTGCACACACAACCGTAGATCCTTTTTAACTCTCATCAAAAGAATACAATCGGCTCTTAGATTTCTGCTGGAAGCGAGGCACAGTGTATTGAGGAAGGGTCAGAGGTCAGTAAAAAGTAAAATTCACTTCTGTCCGTATTTGGATATATGCTTCACTTCCTACCACTTTATTCATGACCAATATTGAAATAACCGGCGAAGGAATGTATAATGCACTATTTCCCTTGTTTGCTCTATGGATTTTGATATGAATGAAAGGATTAAGTTGTAATTTCAAAAAGCTAATGATAACCAGTTAATGAAAACAAGCTGCACATGTTTACATAATATACTATTGCGGTGTGAAATTACATGCCTGATCAGGCATGAAAGTACATATGGCATTGTGTGTTACAATTTAAGACTACAGGACGTCACTAATGATATCCAATGTTTCCGCAATTTATTTTGTGGCTGAGGTCTAATCTATGTTTTTAACCCAACATAAACTTGTGTTGGCATGCACATATTCTTAGGTCTCAGTTCTTTGATAGAAAATGGGAAAAAGCATTTGACAGCTAACGTTTAATGATTTCTTGTCTGTTTCAATGGCAATTTCTATTCAAAGATATTGAGGACAGTGATGCACCACAAATTGGACACTCGGTCCAGCAAACAGGTAGCAAAATGCCCTGCTTTAGTCATTAATACCATATTCTGTGATTAAGTCTATAGGACATATTTGTATGGTATTTGTATATTTGTATGGGTATTGCATTACAGAGCAGGGCTAAGTCTAATTTGTAATTTATTTTTAAATTCTGTCTATATATGCTGACAGAATGAAGTGGTCACTTTAAATGCCAAAGCATTAGGCTTTCTATTTATTTTCCTGCCTTTTAGAGCAATCTCTCTTCTTCATTCCACTGTTAAATACATCCTGCATTTACCAAGCTGAATGCAAATTTCACTCCATCTCATCAAGCTCAGTGTTTGCCTCCTTTGACTGATATTGGATCATCATACTTAATCTAGGGTGAAATTTCCTAGTCTGAGCTAAATTACTCGTAGCCATCAACAGGGAGATATTTATTTTTTGCGGGACTAATGATCTGTCCTCCAGACCCACCCACTGATGGTTATTTACTAGGACCCAGATGCTTGAGCTCAAAATGACTGGTAATGTCAGCAGGTGCCATCGCTCATTCTGGTCACTGATTGAATTGGAGCTATCCCATTGACATTGACTCTGTGACTTTTAAGGCCATTACCCTGGGTGAGAGATGATCATCTCATCATCGCTCTAAACTGACAGCTGATTAGCAACAAATTACAGGCAGGAAGATGCTCAGCCATCAGGACAGAAAAAAAGACCAGAGCGCAGCTTTCTGTGTATATCACCACCTGACAGAAAAGAAAAGGGCTGAATGTTAGGCAGCTAGACAACTGCCAGGCCACCTCTTTGCTATAATTTATTTAGTGCAGCAAAAACAGACTTATACCATCTGCGCGACATATCCCAAAATGCACGACGTAATAGAAAATTGAGGAGCCAGTTTTAAAATGCTACCAGATTATTTAAAATGCCACTGAGCTTACAGTTCAACAGAGATACAGTCTTGGACTCAGAGGGCGGCTACAACGTCGAGATTTATGGCACTATCTCGCTTTCTCCTCAGAGCAGCATTCATTTACATAAACAGATAATACCAGATAAAAATTTCCATTAGACAAAGGTGAAATGGATCAATTTTCTCCAGCAAAATAAATCTTGAACAGGCAGGATCATTACACCAGCCACATTTCAGAAATAATGTATTTAAAATCACCAGATAGCAGCAGTTTTCAGGGTTTCCAATTATCTTTAAGAAAAGCTTATTCTGTGGACAATAAAACACATTACTGCACAATATGATACAGTCCATAAAGATGATGATGTTTTATGAAAGGTTGTAGAAAAGCTCTGCACATTTAATGGAATGCTTACAGACAACAAGATAGAATAATCTTTAAAATGCAAAAGGATCCCATTTTAATGATCACCCTGTATCTATATATTCCTGAGCTTCTTATAAAACAGCACCTCACTTTCCTACCTTAGGCAATAGCTATTTTGATTAGATGACTTGTTTTCATTCACTGTTTAATTTTTTTTCAGCTGAAATAAATGTGAAAGGTGACTATTTACAGTGAATTCTCAATGCCACCTGTAGCATTTCTTCATACATATAATGACCACTGAACACCATTCTGAACAATACACAGCTAGAATAAATTGCATTAAAATCCCCCAAATGACTACTTAAATGGTGTTGCAATTTGATGTCAATATTCTGACAACCGCGGCACTGATTCTCTGTCCAGCATTGCATTATTCTGCACTCTGCCAGGTCAGGGCTCTGTGCATCCATATGTCAATATCCAGCAAACTTTTGATGTTAGTAAAGGTTGAGCATCCCGTTGGCTCTTTGTAATCGTCAGTGGTCCAGGAGGTGATGTGGGCCACGTTAAAAATAAAATTGAAGAGGGTGGCTTCACCAGTTATAGATGCACAGCAGCTGGTGTGAAATGTAAGCAGTGGAAGATCATGGGGTGGTTTCACATTGGTTGCCAAAAGTTAGGGGTTGTGTTCAACCCAGCAAAATCAAACTATCCACTCTGTGGTATCTGTGTCAATATATCATAAGTTGTGCTTTTGTTGCATGGTTGGAGTAGGTGCAGGATTTCTAGCTTAATAGACAATGCCAAAAGGAAAGTACAAATTCACAACTCTCTTGCACCCTTCATTATATTAGTTTACAACATATGATTATTTATACCATTACAATGAGATAATATATTACATATTTTACCATATTTGCAACTCAAGTTATGCACGGTCACAGCCAATAATATTTTTGGCTGCTGCATTAACTAATATTTTATTTTTAACCCTAAAAATTAAGTTTAAATTAGAATGAAAATCTACATGATAAGTTATTAACTTGTATTAAAAAATTGAAATACAGTAGTAAACAATGGTACAATGTAAAATATATAGAATAGCAAAAATGTGCATTATGTTTGTGGCTATTTCATGAACACAGAGTGGTCCCTATTTCAGCATTGTTGATATGGATAGTTTTCATTCCTGGAAGTAAATGATAGATTGGTACACTTACAGCATGAAAAGTTAGACAAATAGCAAATGTAGTTCATGCTGGCAGTTCTATTATTGATGTCTGAACATCTTCAATCAATACAAATGCTTTTTTTATTGTCTTTATACATGTGTAAACAGTCACATACTAAACTTTCTAAAATACATCAGCTCTTAGCTGTCATCATTTTCTTTATGCCATTTACTCATTGAGAATAACTTGGATGCTCTCTTAATAAGAATTTTCAGGAGAGCATCCTGTTAATAAAACAGTATTTTTATATTCGATGTAGTCAAAAAAATGCATCTGCAATCTACTTGGGGCAGTACAAAAAATACAGCTACAAATAATGGCAATCTTTAAGGGAGGTTTTCTGGCAATAGTTATTCCAAGGATTATCACGGCAGTAAATTCTGCATTACTGCTGATCGCTTAGCCTGGTGACACAGTGTAGAAAGGAAAATATTCCACTTGTCAAAACTTATCAATACACTATATGTGAGACAGAGCTTAGGAACAATTTTCCTGTTGCCACTTTCGTGCACAAGTCCATTAGTACTTCTAAAGGTGCAGCAACAAAGCCAAGATATCTATACTGTGAATGGATGGCAGGCAGTACATTAACGAAACATTTCAGCACAGACCGCAGAAATGGGAGTCACCAAAATCTAAACCCTATCTAAATGGCCAGCAAGTACCTTTACATTTTAAGATTGATTTGGTTGCTTGGGTCTGGTCTCAGTTCTATCTTTATCGTAGTGACAGAATGTTAATTCACTGCAGAGAAAATTAAAATGATAATTCACTGCAGCAAAATAACACTGGCACACAATGCCAGCTAACTATGGAAACCATCCCAGCAGTCAGTTGAAAACACCTACATCAGAGATTATATTCAGATTTTCGGACATTTGCAAGAGGGTTACACATGCAGCATTGTCATATTCTGCAATTGATAAAAGCCAGCTTCTAATTTTATTGTGGAAATAACAGGCAAAGCAGAGCAAATCTAAATATTACACTCAGGTTATTCTACTTAAGTGAAAGGCAAACTGTATTTGACTTCTGATTGACAAACTTACTCATGAATTATTGGTGCTTGATGCTCATGATATTATTTTTGTAATATACTGCTAGCTTCCTTATTCCATTTATTTCAGTTACAAATTAGAAGAGAAATACTTGCAGCATTTTTTCCAAAGACCATATTTAAAAAGTCCTACCTGCAAGAGTCCTCAGACATTTCAGAAATCAAGGAGAAAGGATAAAAATAATAAGCAAGACATGCTGTTGTATACAATTAGAATTATAAAGGAAATGAGGCTGGTGGAATGTCAAAATAATTACTGTTTAGCCAACCACTATGCTACTTTCACAATGTGCCTCCACTCGGTCAGAAATAAGTTACAGAATAATCTGAAGCCTACCAATATTTCTCATGTATTTTCCATGCTACTTTTGAATTTTTTTTATGTTTCTGCGAGAAGACAAAATGTTTAAAATCAAGAAAAAAATAAATTCCTGCTGTGGCATATCATATCTGCTATTCTTAAAATATGCTCCTGTTTGCTACAAACACATGTAAAATATATTCTCTGTAAACAGTTCATACCGAGGAAGTAATCAAATATTTTGACATTTACAGAAGGACGACAAATGAAGCAACACAGATCTGTATATATTACAGTTACAAAATATGGAACAAGGTGGATGATTTTTGTTTCTAATCCTCTAATCGTGTATATTCTTAAGAACTCCGCATTCAGTGTTCAAAATGATGCACGACAAACCAAATGTCAATTGGTCTCTGTGGACCCATACTTAGAATCATTAATATCAGTTTATGGCAAAAAATATATGTCGATTAATTACATGGCACCTATTTATTTTCTGGCTGTTGTATTCCAAATAAAATAAATGTATTGTTTACTGTGTTGCAAGGTTAACTTTTAAATAAAATTGATGTAATATCCTCAGATGATGTTTCACAGTCTGAATCTCACATTCTGCATGTCAATTCTAACTCGGCACACTTAAAACATAGAATGTTGTACAAGAGAAAACTAAAGGCCATTTGTGGGAAGTGATGATCTGAACAGTGGAAGAGTGACACCTTCAGGATAGTACAAACATTACTCTTTCATGAGGCACCTTCATGGAAAAGCAAATCAATGCCAGACACCTTAAGTACATTGACACGATTGAACATGCCTTAGAAGGATATTGTGTTTTATCAGCCCAAATGAGAAATGAAGAGCTTGTCTGCCAGCTGCTTTTGATGAAAGCAATATTAGTTAATAAGTGCAGTTATGCAATGTGAGCACAGATTTCTCCATTGGTTCTTTTGATCTTCTGTTTTAGCTTTTGCACCATAGCTGTGGAAACACGAGAAAAATGGTTGAAAATTTCACCCTCTGGGGCCAAAAAAAGAACACTTTGGGCATAATTTGGGAAAGGATCCATTTTTGCCAAGTCCCATATTTTTGGCAGAACTCCCAGTGAATTTTGGGGTGAGTGAATTAGGCACCCATGTGGTGGGCAAAAGTTCTACTCCATCCTGAATATGTGCAAAGAGGCCTCCCCCAGAGACAGCAAAGTGTAAAGGCAGAGAAGTTTAAGATGAGAGTTTGAAAGCTGAGAGCTAGATGACTGAATACACATTTGTCAATAGTGAGGTGAAGGAACTTGGGGATACGTAAATTGCCAGAGTCTGGGGAACACTATTGGAGTTTGCAAAGACTCATGGATCCGAGCAATCATGATGTGCGCCCTGGAAAAAGCAACAAGTCGTAGAAGCCAAGGATACAAGCTTGCTGCTCCCTGGCTTTCATGGAGGAAAGGGTGTATTTATTTGACTTGGCAAATAAGGCACTCTAACCTGGTAGGATGCACCTGTGAACTGCAGATGAGTTTACGTAAGCTGTTTATGGTCCCCTGAAACCATCCAGTGGAATACAATCTGAGTGCTGTGGTGATCTGATCTTCAGAGGCACAGACAGTGAGTGGGGCTGATGGTCATGATTTCAAGTCCACTTCCTGCAGGTAATACAACTCTTCTCCCTACTAAATCAAAGCCTCTGGACTGCTGCTCCCTCCAGTTTCCAGCAATCCAGGAACATCCAGTTAAACCACTCAGCTAGTTCATAGAATCCCTACAGTGCAGAAGAAGGCCATTTGGCCCATCAAGTCTGCACCGACCACATTCCTACCTATCCCAATAACCCTACATATTTACCCTGCTAGTCCCCCTGACACTAAGGGGCAGTTTACCATGGCCAATCCACCTAACCTACACATCTTACCTCTGAGATGATGCTCTCCTTCTCTGTGCTGCATTATTACATTCCGAGAGTATTTGTTATTCGTTGCCCTCTTCCAGAAAGCACAAGTAAATGGATTCTAAAGGGAATCTCCATTGTGTAACTATGATCGCTACTCTCACTACAGCTAAATCTTTCAAGACATACAGGGGATAAAGCTCACTGCTCGGGCTGTAATCTGCGGGGTGCCAGGTCGGACCTTGGGAAGGGGTATTGTATCAGGCTTTGGGAGGGGCCAGACCAGGCTTGGCTTTGGGGATGGGTCAGGTCAGGCCTGGGGGATGTGGGGGAGGTCAGGCCTGGGAAAGGAGGTTCAGGCCGGGACTTAGCGAGTTGTCGTGTTGGGCCTTGATGGGCTGTTGTGTTTTGCCTTGGGTAGGGACTCAGTTTGGGTCAGTTCTTGGGGTTGCTGAGTTGAATTGGGCCCTGGTAGTTGGGTCAGGCCTTGGGGAGATTCAAGTCAGGCCTTGGGTGTCATGTTGGACAGGTTAGGTTGGACCTTTGGGTGTTCAGGTATGCCCTTGGTAGAGGGGTCGGGTTGGGTCACATCGATCTTGTAGGGTGTTGGGTCAGGTGAGGTCAGGTAGAACCCTCAGCTGCTACCACACTCTTTTTGAACTTCTGCCTCCTCACACTTGGGTTGGGCTGGGCCTGGAATGTTGGGTCGGGTATTGGGCGGCCGGGATGTGCGCAGGGTCCCATTTTGGGGGTGAGAGTCAGACCTGACAGGGAATGGGGGAGAAGAGTCCCCCTGAGGGTGAGGTGAATCCCATGAGTTGGTGAGCTCCCTTTGGGGGAGTGTAGTCCCTTGGGAATGGAGGTGGGGCTGGGGGAGCCCTGTGGGAGATTAGGGTGGGTGGGGGAAGTCCTGTGGAGAGGCCGGAGGGGAGTAATCGGAGGTGGCTTCCCATGTAGGGGGAGGGGAGTTGGGCTGGGGTTTGAGGGGAGACCCCCTCGCGGGTCAGAAGGATTGGAGGAGTCCCGTGGGGAAGGGGTAGTTGTGGGGGTTGGGGGAGAACCCTGGGGGAGTTAGTGTGGGTTTCTGCAATAGTTACCTAGAGGTTAGAAGAGGTTTTAGTTCTTCTAACTTTTTCTGATACACTACTTATGTAACCCAGTGGGAATCATCCAAAGTTTCTGATTTCAATCACATTTGTGGATAGTTCCCAGTGCAGGGTAATTGCCCTTCAGAAGTTTGTACTTCCTGGGCAATATCCGTGCAAACCCTTACCTATTAACATCTGGTAAAGGTCCCCAAGTATGTCCCAATAAGCTGCTTTGGAGCTCTGAAGTTGGTGCCCATTGTCAGGCAAGTGCACCTAAAGATGTCAAAAGTGCATTTTTTGCACCGCAATATTAGATCCTGACATTGCGGTTTCCCCACTCATGGCATTGTCCATTTTGGAGGAGACTCCTTGTCCAGTGAAGAGAAGGATGAGGAGGAAACCTGACCAAGGGCAAGTGTGGCCATCGAGGGTCTGCAGAGGGGAGACAACTGCAGAAGGGCACTATCCTGCCAACAGAATATACCGGCAAAGGATGATGTACCTCTGTCCAGTACCTGAGAAGACTGCATCTCTCCAGGGAGACAGTCACATCACTGTATGACATGTTGGCAGGAGAAATTGCCTTAATTGTGTTGCTGAACAACCTATGCCTGTTGTGATACCAATCATCGTTAAGGCTTCCTTATCATATTACTTCATGCTACAATGGGAACCTGCGGTGTTGAAAGCAACAGTGGCCTTGAATCTTTTGGCCTCATGGTCATTCAGGCATCAGGTGGAGATCTTTTCAGGATTTGACAGCCAGTGGCCCATCACTGCTTATAGGTTTTTACAGATGTAATATTCAGGCATGCCCAGGAGTTAATCTAATTAAGTACTGACAACACCAGTCATGTAGACAGAGCCAGAGACTTTGCTAACATTGTAAGATGTCCAAAAGGGCAAGGAATCATCGACTGTACATACATGACAATAAAGCACCATCAGGACAGCTCGGGACATTTGGGAACAGAAACGTCCATTAATGTATATAGGTGACCAGGTATGAGTTCTCGATTCTAGCTGCAGTAATGATGCCTACATGCTGAAAGTCAGGGAATCAGGAATGTTCTGTGGATTGTGTAATCTTTGGATGGCTACATCTGGGTAACAAAGGATACCCCTTGAAAAGATGGCTTATGACCCCAGACTGAAAGTGAGATGGCACTCTTCAATACTTTCACTTATGGTCATGGTATGCTGTGCTTTTTACAACCCAGAGTTCTAGGGAGGGGAAGCCCTGGCAGAGGAGGCTCTAATGGAGTGAGCCCCATCTTCTGATGAGGATTCCGAGGATCAGTCTGATGTTGAGATTGGACATTGAGCTCTGCCAGCCAGCTGTACAAGTCAACGCACAGGATGATTGGATGCCAGAGAGATGAGAGATTTGCTAATAATTCAAAGATTTGACTAGAAATCTGTAATTAGATCAATGGCCATCCTTACCTTTACTTGGTATCTCCCACTCATCAACATCCTGGGCGCCTGTGTGTGTGCCAATGTAGAGGTACCAAATGAGGCTGATCAGAGGGACCCACAATAAGACCATGCAGTCATATCACAAACATTAAACACTAATGCAGCCATTGTCGCAAGTGCAAAGGCCACTTATCTATTGACAGAAGAAATTAAGAAATTTAAGAAAATTAAGAAAATTGCCAAACGAAACAGCCTTTTGAACTCACTTGCGTGTGAGTAATGAGGTATTTTCTTAAACCTTTGCTGGTTGTGGTGGTGTGGTGCTTTCCCCTCACTGCCAGCAATGCAGACAGTCTGCTGACCCTCATGTCCCTTAGCCGAGATTGACTTTGGCAGCTGTCCTTTGCCTGGCATGATGGCAGCTGGGTCATCTATCACAGTGGCACTTGGAGACATTGGTGTCAATGACAGAGGGACAGAGGAAAGGCTGTCCCCATCAGGAGCTCCCTGTGATGTGCCCCCTGATGGTGACAGCAGCTGCTCATCTGTCACCGATCCTCAGCCAAGGTCTTTTTGGCCTTCCCTGCTTTCCTGAGAGAAACCAAGAGCTGTATGTGACTTCCTATTGCCCCTCTTGCCTTGGCTTTGGGAATTCAGATATAAGGCGATGGAATGCAGTTCAGAACCCATACCTAGTACCCCATTAATGAGTTGCTGGGTCTATGACAGTAACAGCCTATCAATGGAGAAAGCCATGAGTTCTGAAGAGCAGCTGATTCCTCCACTGTCATGCCAGTGCATCCAACCCCACTGGAATCTGCCATATCACATGTACTTTGCGCTGTATGTCCAGAATCTGCCACCTGACAGATAGCTCCAGATTCTTCATTAGTCTGGGACTCATCACCTAGGTTGCCTCCAACAATCCTCTGACTGGCAGAGACCTGCAATATCTCCGACAGCTGAACTTGTAACCATGATGCGATCTCAGCAGTGTGTATCCCTTTGAGCTGACTCTCACATTATCATTGAGATGCATTTATCTACACTGGTGTTAGGTTCAGAACAAGGATGTGACATGAATCCTCGGAGGCTCTGTCCTCCTCCTCAAAGGTTAACATTAGTCCATTGGGGATGGTTAGAGCAGTTTCCAATGTGAAGGAAACAAAACGAATGAAGGACATCATTATCATTCAACATGACTTTATGGAGACACACTTCCTAAAGGGAACACTTATGCCAGTTCAAGAAGGTAACCCTCAGTACAATGTTTGTAGTGAGAGCTTTGTGTCCTTGGAATCTCAGCACCCTGGGGCAGTCCTCCAACTTTGCCTCTCCCAATGTTTCACCTCCATTGGTTCACTGTCATCTCCAGCACTTCCTCCTCTGGAGGGGTGAAAATGGCCGTACTTGGTTGAGCACCTCCAGTTCTCTTTGGCATGATATCCCTCTTTACATTGTCATGACAATAGATCGTATCCCCAAATTATGTACATATTGAACTTTTAAGTAAGACGCGTTTTCTCAAAAAAGGACATAGAAGCAAAAACTGATTGTGAATACAAAGTAACTACTTGCTGGAATTACTATGTAGATTATACTCAGCTCTAAGGCAGACAACAGAATGTCACACCCTTTTTCAAACAGAGACATTTCAAAGGAAGAGAGGTAATGCAGAAACTGAACTATAATCTTCTGTGAAAATAATGAAAGCTGATTACCATTTCAACAGGAACCATCTCGTATGAGTATGTTTTTCTCCTTCCAAGAATACACAAAAAAAGGGGTTGAAAAACCAACTGCAACACTGGCCTGTGTATGCTGGTCTAGTGTTCATGTTCTATTGTGCTGGTGTATGTTGGAAGATCGCAGCTGAAGAATACCCTAGGCAGCCTTGCACCAGCAGGTAAAGTCTCTCTCTGATTGCTGGGAGCAAGTCAAGTTAGCAAAGCCACAGTCGAAACAGAAACAAGGCAATGTCTTTCCGCTCATCTACAGAACCAAGAATCTCCAAACCACTGTTCAACTGCTGAGTCAGCACTACCAGAATCACCCAACTTAATGGCTGCAATGTTTCACCATTAATTCCATATAGACAAGCCAAAGACTGATTTGTATATCTTTGTAACTTCTATTTTTGGACTCACTGCTCACTTCTAGAGGATGATTCTCCCAAAAAATTCTAAGTGTGAAATTCGCGTGAAAACTGGTGTAAATCACACTGTTTTTTCAGTGGGAGTTCTGAAATGAATCTCCCACACTCTGTGTACTGCAGAGTGCACCAGCATGAATTGCATGAATAATCACTGGGTGGGGCCTATTCCCACTGAAGAGGCCGGCAGCATAGTGCTGAACGAGCCACTGCGCACACGCTGATCTGTCAGTGCCGAGATCGGCGTATGCGCAGCGGCCCCTGTCTGCTGGCCTCCTGATTGCTGGCCAGCTCGATCACTGGCTAGCCCCATGATCCCACAACACCAGCTATGCACCCCCCCCTCCCCCGCTGCACCCAACCCACCTCGATCACTGCCCACCCCCTCAGTCCCAATCTCCCGTTCAACATCCCCTGCCTACCCCGATCGGCAGTCCCAATCGCTGGCATCCCTCCCTCTGCTCATGATTACAAAGTGCAGAGTGGCAGCGGAACCCTCATTCCCACCGATCACCCCCTTAGGCCCCACCCCTTTGGCCCTGCCCAATGCCCAGCGGGCAGTACAAAGATGCCCCCAGGCATAGGTACAGTGCTCCTTCAGTACTGGGCCTGCTAATGATACTTAAATTAGATTTGCATGCTCCTTTGCATACCTAATGCAGCTCTGTATCTTTTTCCAGCACGGAGCTGACAGCGCCGGAAGTCCGGCACTGGGGCCAGATGCCCAGCGCGGATCGTGCCAATCCGGCCCTGTTGAAATTATTTTTAGTAAGAAGTTTAACAACACCAGGTTAAAGTCCAACAGGTTTATTTGGTAGCAAAAGCCACACAAGCTTTCGGAGCTCTTAGCCCCTTCTTCAGGTGAGTGGGAATTCTGTTCACAAACAGAGCATATAAAGACACAGACTCAATTTACATGAATGCAAAGATGCCCCATCTACAAAGATGCAAGAAACAGACATCAAGTTTCTACAAAGATGCAAGAAACAGACATCAAGTTTCTACAAAGATGCAAGAAAATTCATGTAAATTGAGTCTGTGTCTTTATAAGCTCTGTTTGTGAACAGAATTCCCACTCACCTGAAGAAGGGGCTAAGAGCTCCGAAAGCTTGTGTGGCTTTTGCTACCAAATAAACCTGTTGGACTTTAACCTGGTGTTGTTAAACTTCTTACTGTGTTTACCCCAGTCCAACGCCGGCATCTCCACATCGAAATTTTTTTTAGCACAGCGGGATGGGAGAATCGCCCCCTCAGTCTGTGCATATGTATGTTGTGAGTTATAGGCAACTCCTTGCGTTTTAGTTACTAATAAACTCACTCTTTCCTTAATCCAAGAAAACCAGATTAAATTAACTCCTTTTAGAACATAAATATGTTTGGACTGGGAAAAGGTATCCACAAGAGAAGGGATCCTTTTTTAGATTAAGCTTGTGTGACCAACTGAGGGGGTTGAATAAAGAAGGGAAGCCAGCTCATTCATCTGCACCCGGGAACAGAACAATTTGGAGTTTTCTTGCCCAGAAACATAACAAATTTGGGGACCTCTCCCGGGAACCAGTCATAACAACATGAAAATAAAAAGGGTTATTGTGTTTTCAATTGTGTGCCCAACAAAGAACAAAGAACAGTACAGCACAAGCACAGGCCCTTCGGCCCACCAAGCCTGCACCGATAATGTTGTCCCATCTAGACCAACCACCTGGATACAAAAGTCTGAGGTCATGTACCAATCAACTCAAGAACAGCTTCTTCTCTGCTGCCATCAGACTTTTGAATGGGCCTACCTCATATTAAGTTGATCTTTCTCTACATCCCAGCTATGTCTGTAACATTACATTCTGCACTCTCTCCTTTCCTTCTTTATGTACGGTATGCTTTGTCCGTATAGTGTGCAAGGAACAATACTTTTCACTGTATACTAATACATGTGACAATAATAAAGCAAATCAAGCAGTGGTGGTCTTAGAGCTTCTATGGAGAGCCAGACAGAGTTAAGGAGTATAATTGTAGCCTTCTTCTGAGCACTTGTTATTCAGAAGGGGAATGGGACGTGTGTTTTCAGTTGGTCTTTCCTCCCTGGCCAGGGTCCTAAATGATCTTTTCAAGCATAATGATAACCAAATTGTAAAAATAAGCTCTCACCTGCTGCTGCTCCAATAATTCAAAGGATTTGAGTGTCTCCTTGATAAACATTTTTGTCTCCAAACAACCACTTCTGCTGCAGCTGCCACCAATCTGTGCCAGGCTGCTTTTAAATGGGTGGCAGTGACTGACCTCCGGTTGATGGCCTGACCTATCTTTCTCCTGGATATCCCACCCTGGAGGCCCAATGGACATGCTTCCCTTACCTATTTGGCCAGCTTCCTGCCAGACGGCTGCTAAATGGCCGCAAGATGCTTTATTTGGGGTCTTTAAAAGGTGGGAACAAGAGTTGGCAAACCACACACATCCAGAATGGACTCGAAAAGTGCAAAATTCACCCTGGGCGATTTATAGGCAGCCAGAGCAAAGACCTGGCTGTCAGTAAGATTTCTAGTTGACTGTGCCTCCTGTTAAAGCATTCACCAGGAAAATTATGCCCTTCTTACAGCTTGCTACATTAAATGACATTTGCTGAGGTGAGTTACCGATGCTCAGCAAGAATCACCTTGGGTCCTATTCGCACTACATGAGGATAACAGTAATACATTCCACATTACTCTTGGTTAATTCTGTTTCAATATGTACAGCAGATATTGAATGAGATACTTGCATTGATTTCTTCTATGTATGCAAAGACTAGGCTTTAATTATCGATACTGCAGGCATATTCCATCTGTGTATACTTGGGCAGACACAGTACTTACTTCCTGACAGTTTATCATGCTGTCATCTTACTTGGGAAATGTAAAAATCTATAATGCAGTGAGGAGATGTGAACGTAACAAAACCCACTCTTTCCTATTGGCAGGAAATCACTGTTAGTAATTCTATGCTGGATTGATTGTTTAAATCAAAAGTTGCCATCCACTAATCCTGCCTCTCGTGTATTTTGTTTCATTTATTTATGGGATGTGGGCTTCACTGGCTAGGCCAACATTTATTGTCCATTTCTAATTGCCCTTGAGAAGGTGGTGGTGTGCTGCCTTCTTGTGCTGCCCTGCAATCCATGTGGTGTATGTACACCCACAGTACTGTTATGGAGGGAGTTCCAGGTATTTTGACCTAGAAACTGTGAAGGAATGGTGATATATTTCCAAATCAGGATGGCGAGTGGTTTGGAAGGGAACTTCCAGTTGGTGCTGTTTCCATGTGTCTGCTGCTCTTGTCCTTCTAGATTGTAGCAGTCATGGGTTTGAAAGGTGCTACTGAACGAGCCTTGGTGAGTTAGTACATCTTCTAGAAGGTGCACGCTGCTGCCGTTGTGCGTTGATCGTGGTAAGAGTGAATGTTTGTGATGTGGTGCCAATAAAGCAGGCTGTCTTTTTCCTGGATGGTGTCAAGCTGCTTTGATTTGATTTAATTTGATTTGATTTATTATTCTCACATGTATTAACATACAGTGAAAAGTATTATTTCTTCCACGCTATACAGACAAAACATACCGTTCACAGAGAAGGAAACGAGAGAGTGCAGAATGCAGTGTTAGAGTCATAGCTAGGGTGCAGAGAAAGATCAACTTAATGCAAGGTAAGTCCATTCAAAAGTCTGACAGCAGCAGGGAAGAAGCTGTTCTTGAGTCGGTTGGTACATGACCTCAGACTTTTGTATCTTTTTCCCAAAGGAAGAAGGTGGAAGAGAGAATGTCCAGGGTGCGTGGGGTCCTTAATTATGCTGGCTGCTTTGCCGAGGCAGCGGGAAGTGTAGACAGTCAATGGATGGGAGGTTGGTTCGCGTGATGGATTGGGCTACATTCATGACATTTTGTAGATCCTTGCGGTCTTGGGCAGAGCAGGAGCCATACCAAGCTGTGATACAACCAGAAAGAATGCTTTCTATGGTGCATCAGTAAAAGTTGGTGAGAGTCGTAGCTGACATGCCAAATTTCCTTAGTCTTCTGAGAAAGTAGAGGCATTGCTGAGCTTTCTTAACTATCGTGTCGGCATGGGGGGACCAAGACAGGTTGTTGGTGATCTGGACACCTAAAAACTGGGAGCTCTCGACCCTTTCTACTTCGTCCCCATTGATGTAGACAGGGGCATGTTCTCCTTTACGCTTCCTGAAGTCGATGACAATCTCCTTCGTTTTGTTGACATCGAGGGAGAGATTACTGTTCTCGCACCAGTTTACCAGATTCTCCATCTCATTCCTGTACTCTGTCTCATCATTGTTTGAGATCTGACCCACCACGGTGGTGTCATCAGCAAACTTGAAAATCAAATTGGAGGGAAATTTGGCCACACAGTCATAGGTGTATAAGGAGTATAGTAGGAGGCTGAGAACACAGCCTTGTGGGGCACCGGTGTTGAAGATGATCGTGGAGGAGATGTTGTTGCCTATCCTTACTGATTGTGGTCTGTGAGTTAGGAAGTTCAGGATTCAGTCGTAGAGGGAGGTGCTGAAGCACAGGCCACGGAGTTTGGAGAATAATAGTGTTGAAGGCTGAGCTGTAGTCAATAAATAGGAGTCTTGACATAGGTATCCTTGTAATCTAGCTTCTCCAGGGTTGAGTGCAGGGCCAGGGAAATGGCGTCTGCTGTGGACCTGTTGCGGCGGTAGGCAAACTGTAGTGGATCCAGGTTGTCCGGGAGGCTGGAATTGATTTGTGCCATGACTAACCTTTCAAAGCTCTTCATAATGATGGATGTCAGAGCCACCGGCCAATAGTCATTAAGGCACACTGCTTGGTTTTTTTTAGGTACCAGGATGATGGTCGTCTTCTTGAAGCAGGTAGGGACCTCAGATTGTTGTAAAGAGAGGTTGAAGATGTCTGTGAATACCTCCGCCAGCCGATCCATGCAGGATCTGAGTGCACGTCCGGGTATCCCGTCCGGGCCAGTTGACCTTCAAGAAAACTGCTCTGACATCTGCAATGGTGACCCCAGATACAAGTTCATCCAGGACTTCCAGGGTGGAGGGCAAGCTCTCGCTGACCTCTTGCTCAAAATGGGGGTAGATGCATTGAGCTCATCAGAGGGGGGTGCGTTGGAGCCGGTGATTTTACATGCCTTCATCTTGTAGCCTGTTATGTCTTGCAGACCTTGCCATAGTCGGCGGGGGTCGGTGTGGCCAACCTGGGACTCTAGCTTGGTCCGGTATTGTCCTTTGGCATCTTTGATGGATCTCCTTAGATTGCATCTGGCTTTCTTGTATAGGTCAGGGTCACCTGGACTTCAGCAAGCAGTGGATATCCCTGTTCATCCATGGTTTCCAGTTGGGGAACACACGGATTTGCTTCTTTGGCACACAGTCTTCTACACACTTACTAATGAAGTCAGTTACTGTAGTGGCGTACTCGTTCAGATTGGTCACAGAGTTTTTAAATACTGACCAGTCCACTGATTCCAAGCAGCCCCGTAGGAGATCATCCGATTCCTCAGACCAACATTGAACGACTCTCTTTGATGGATTCTCCCGCTTCAGTTTTTGCTTGTAAGCCGGGAGCAGGAGCACAGCCTTGTGGTCTGATTTGCCAAAGTGTGAGCGAGCGATAGAGCGCTAGGCATGTTTAATATTTGTGTAGAAGTGGTCTAGGATGTTTGGGCCTCTGGTGGAGCAGGAGACGTGTTGGTGCTAACTTGGTAGTATGCTCTTGAGCTTGTGTGTTGTTGGAGCTGCAATCATCCAGGGCATGGGGCAGTGCCAAGGGAGTGGGGCCTAAGGAGCGGAGCCTGATGGGGGCTGGGCCTGATGGGGTGATTAGTGGGGGTGGGTGTGGGGAGGGGGTCCAGCTGCCATTCTGCAGTCAGGATCAGTGGGGGAGGGAGGGAGGCCAGCAATCGGGCTGGCCATTGGGATGGGGTCAGCACCGCTAGTGGGGGAGGGAATGGAGAGTGAATTGGGGGAGTGTTGGAGATCGGGGGGGCGGCTGGGAGGGGGTGGGAGCCGAGGCTGGGCATGGGCATGTTTGGGGGGGTAGCGATTGAGCCGTGGATGGTAAGAGAGCCGGGGTTGTGGGGCTGGCCAACAATTGAGCTGGCCAGCAAACAGGAGGCGGGCAGACAGGGGCCACTGCGTATGCACCGATCTTGGCACTGACAGATCGGCGCATGCGTAGTGGCCGGCTCAGCACTATGCTGCCAGCCTCTGTAGCGGGAATAGGCCCCGGATATTTTATGTGAGGCACTATGCGTGCACAGAGTGTGAGAGATTCTTCTCCTAACTCCCACTGAAAAAAAATGTGATTTATTGCAGTTTTCATGCAAATTTGACACTTAGAATTTTTTTTGGAGAATCCGGCCTAAATATCCAAGTACTATTTGGATAGTGAACTGTGATTGTGTTGTGTTGCGCTGGAACATAAAGATGATTCAGCCCATTAAGCCTGTTCCTTCCATGGTCCAACATCACTAGCAAACCCATGGTGCTGTTGAAGAGTGAGTTCCAGAATTTTTAGCCAGTGATAGTAAAGGAACAGTGATATATTTTCAAGTCATAATGATGTGTGGCTTGGAGGGGATCTTGCATGTAGTGATGTTACCATGTATCTGCTGCTCTTGTCATTCTAGGTGTTAGAGGTTGCTGGTTTGGAAGGTGCTGTTGAAGGGACCTTGGTGACTCATGCATGAGGACACCCAGAACCCAGACTCATGCACTGGAGCATCCCAAAGTCTTTCTCCATTTAGATAATAAGTTGCCTTTCCATTTTGCCGACCAAAATGGATAAGCTCACACTTATCCATGTTAAACTCCAGCTGCCACATTTTGGCCGACTCACCTAACCCATCTATATCCATTTGTTAATTTCTTATTTGCTCATTGCAATTTACTATCCCATCTATTTTAGTGCCACCTGCAAATTTAGCTTTAGTACCTTCTATCCCTGCATCCAAGTCATTAATATAGATTGTAAATATTTGGGGCCTGAGGACCGAATTCTGTGGCGGCCCAATAGTTACATGTTGCCAACCAGAGAAAGATCCATTTATCCCAATTCTTTGCCTTCTGCCAGTTAGACCGGTCTTCTATCCAAGCTAATCAATTATCTCTAACCCCATGTGACCTTACCTTGTGTATTAACCTTCAGTGCAGCACCTATGATAGAATTCACAAACACCTTCTTGACAAACACCTTCCTGAAGTCCAGATATACAGCATCTACAGGATCCCCATTATCTAATTGGCTTGTTACATCTTTGAAGAACAAAAGAACAAAGAATAAAGAAAATTACAGCACAGGAACAGGCCCTTCGGCCCTCCAAGCCTGCACCGACCATGCTGCCCGACTTAACTAAAACCCCCTACGCTTCCGGGGACCATATCCCTCTATTCCCATCTCATTCATGTACTTGTTAAGACGCCCCTTAAAAGTCACTACCGTATCTGCTTCCACTAACTCCCCCGACAACGAGTTCCAGGCTCCCACCACTCTCTGCGTAAAAAATCTGCCTCATACATCTCTTTTAAAACTTGCCCCTCACACCTTAAACCTATGCCCCCTAGTAATTGACTCTTCCACCCTGGGAAAAAGCTTCTGACTATCCACTCTGTCCATGCCTCTCATAATCTTGTAGACTTCTATCAGGTCTCCCCTCAACCTCCGTCGCTCCAGTGAGAACAAACCAAGTTTCTCCAACCTCTCCTCATAGCTAATGCCCTCCAAAACAGGCAACATCCTGGTAAATCTTTTCTGTACCCTCTCCAAAGCCTCCACATCCTTCTGGTAGTGTGGCGACCAGAATTGAACACTATATTCCAAGTGCGGCCTCACTAAGGTTCGATAAAGCATCAACGTGACTTGCCAATTTTTAAACTCAATACCCCAGCCGATGAAGGCAAGCATGCCGTATGCCTTCTTGACTACCTTCTCCACCTACATTGCCACTTTCAGTGACCCGTGTACCTGTACACCCAGATCCCTTTGCCTATCAATACTCCTAAGGGTTCTGCCATTTACTGTATATTTCCTATCTGTATTAGACCTTCCAAAATGCATTACCTCACATTTGTCCGGATTAAACTCCATCTGCCATCTCTCCGCCCAAGTCTCCAACTGATCTATATCCTGCTGTATCCTCTGATGGTCCTCATCGCTATCCGCAAATCCACCAACCTTTGTGTCATCCGCAAACTGACTAATCAATCCAGTTACATTTTCCTCCAAATCATTTATATATATTACAAACAGCAAAGGTCCTAGCACTGATCCCTGAGGAACACCACTTGTCACAGCCCTCCATTCAGAAACACACCTTTCCACTGCTACCCTCTGTCTTCTTTGACCGAGCCAGTTTTGTATCCACCTTGCCAGCTCACCTCTGATCCCATGCGACTTCACCTTCTGCACCAGTCTGCCATGAGGGACCTTGTCAAAGGCCTTACTGAAGTCCATGTAGACATCCGTTGCCCTACCCTCATCAATCATCTTCGTCACTTCCTCGAAAAACTCGATCAAGTTTGTGAGACACGACCTCCCCTTCACAAAACTATAGCAAATTAGTCAAACACAATTTACCCTTCATGAAACCATGATAGCTCTGATGGATTGCCTTTTGACTTTCCAAATGTCCTGTTATTACTTCCTTAATAATAGATTCTAACAATTTTCCAACAACAGACGTTAAACTAACTGGTTTACAGTTTCCTACTTACTGCCTCCTTTCCTTTTTGAATAAGGGTGTTTACATTAGTATTATTCTAATCCACTGGAACCATACCTGCATCCAGGGAATTTTGGAATATTATAACCAATGGATCCACTGGCCGGAATTTTACCACCCTACCCTCTACGGGAATTGGAGCGGGTGAGGGGTGGACCATGGAAAGGACCATTGACCTCAGATGGGATTTTACAGTTTCGGAAAGAGCAAGGCCATAAACTCCTGCCCACTATTTCTGCTACCACTTCCTTTAATACCCTCAGATGTAGGTCATCAGGCCCTGGTGACTTGTCTGCCTTCAATCCCAATAGATGGTTGAATACTATTTTCCTATTGATGATGATTCTTCTAAGTTCTTCCCTTTCTATTACCTCTGCTATACCTGTTACTTTTGGGATGGTACTAGTGTCCTCCACCATGAAAACTGAGGCAAAATATTGATTTAGCATCCCTGCCATTTCTGTGTCCCCCAGTATTTACTCCCCAGTCTCATTCTCCAAGGGACCAACATTCACTTTAGCTACTCTAGCCTTTTATATACTTATAGAAGCTTTTACTATCCTTTTTTTATATTTTGTGCGAGTTTTCTTCTATAATTTACCTTTGTTCTCTTTATTACATTTTCGTAATCCTTTGTTGATCTTTAAAAGTTTCCCAATCTTCCAGCCTATGTCTTAGTTTTTGTCTTCCTGTTGCCTTTAATGTTCTTGCTTAGCTATAGGTTTTGTTTTCTCTTACAATCTTTCTTCCTCTCTGGAATATATCTTAATTGGAAGGAATCGAATATCTCCTTAATCACTGCCACTGCTCATCAACTGTCCTACCTTTTAGCCTTCCTGCCCAGTCCACCAGGGCCAAGTCAGTCCTCATACCTACATAATTACCTTGGTTTAACTCCAAAATGTGAGTGTGGGACTCCAGTTTCTCGCCCTCAGACTGAATTTTGAATTTTATCATACTGTGATCGATCAGTCTTCCCTTAGATCCTTAGAGGATCCTTAGCTATTAGGTCATTAGTTAATCCCTGCTAAATGCACGATACCAAATCCAGAAAAGCCTGCTGTCTGGTTGGTTGCGCAACATATATTGCTCCAAGAAATAATCTCTAATACATTCACTGAACTCTCCCTCAAGGCTACCCTTGCCAATTTGATTATCCAGTCTATGTGCACATTAAACACACCTATAACTATTACCATACCTTTCTTACAAGCCGCCAGTATTTCCTGGTTTATACTGTGCCCCACTGTGGAACTACAGTTTAGGGACCTACAGATTACTCACACCATATGGGACTTCTTAACCTTTGCTATTTCTTATTTCTACCCAGACTGATTCTACATCTTGCTCTCCACTGCTTATACCATTTCTCACTGCAGCACTGATTTCTTCCTTCACCAGCAAGCTACACCACCTCCTTTTCCTTTCTGTCTATCCTTCCAAAATACTTACTGGAATTCTATCGCCCCACCCGCCATGGATTTGGAGCAGGCAAGAGATGGACAGTGGGATGGTCCATTCACCACAGGCAGGTCCCGGGTTGAGTAAGGCCGAGAATCCTGCCCACTGAGTCCCCTTGGATAGTCAATTCCCAGACCTGGTCTCCTTGTAACCATGTCTCAGTAATCACCACCAAATCGTACTCTTTTGTCTCTATTTGTGCTACTAACTCATTAACTTTGTTCTGAATGTTTTGTTCATTCAGACACAAAGCCTTTACGTTTGTTCTATTATCGAAGTTCCCTACTCTTATATAGCCTTGCTGGAAAATGGAATTCATATGTTCTATCCCTTCCTCTTATTTTCTGGTAACAATCTGCCTCATCATGAACCTGCGTTCTTAACTTCTTCTTTAATTTTGATTTTCTAGTTTTCCATTGAACTGAACCCTCCCCCCCCCCCCCCCCCCCCACACTACTTAGCTTAAAGCCCTATCTATAACACTAGTTATGTAATTCACCAGGACTCTGGTTCCAACATGATTCACGTGAAGACCGTCTCATTGGAACAGCTTCCCACTTCCCCAGTACTGGTGCCAATGTCCCATGAACTCAAACCCTTTTCTCCCACGCCAACATTTGAACCATGCATTTACCAATATTATTGACATAGTGCCAATTAGCTTGTGGCTCAGGTAGTAATCCATAGATTAATACCTTTTTGGTTCTGTTTTTTAATTTAGCCCCTAACTGCTCAAACTCCCGGAGCAGAACTTCTATCCTTGTTCTACCTATGTTGTTGGTACCAACGTGGACCACGACAACTGGATCTTTAATCTTCCACTGCAAGATCCTCTGCAGCCCAGATAAGATATCTGAACCCTGGCACCAAGTAGGCAACACAATCTACGGGATTCTTGATCCTGGTCAGAGAACAGTGTATATGCCACTAACTACACTATCCCTGATTATGACATTTTTCTCTCCCCCAACTTGAATGTCTCTCTGTACCACAGTGCTGTGCTCAGTTTGCTCATCCATCATATCGTCCCTGCTCTCATCCACACAGAGAGCAAGAATCTCAAACCTGTTACAAGGACAAGGGCTAAGGCTCCTGCAACCCTACCTCCTGAAGCCCTCTACCTGCCTCACTCACAGTCACACCCTCCTGTCCCTAACCACTGGCTGAATTAAAGGTAGTTAATGTAGGGGGTGTAACTGCCTCCTCAAACACAGCTTCCAGGTACCTCTCCCCATCCCTGATATGTTACAGTGTCTGGAGCTCAGACTCCAGCTCACCAACTCTGAGCCTTTAATCTGAAATCAACTTAGAATAGGTCATTCAAATTAGCAGTTACTTACTAACCAATGAAATTACTGTTGTCCTGTGTGACGTCACTCCCGATTGTTTTTTAAACTCAGCCCACTGCCTTTGCACAGAGTCCCTCACAGGTCTGGCTGTCTCCACTCCTCGAGCCTTGCTCTCTCTGTATCCTCTCCTCTGTACAGCAAATCCTCACAGGTCTGGCTGTCTCCACTCCTCGAGCCTTGCTCTCTCTGTATCCTCTCCTCTGTACAGCAAATCCTCACAGGTCTGGCTGTCTCCACTCCTCAAGCCTTGCTGTCTCTGTATCCTCTCCTCTGGAAGTGAGTCCCTCGCAAGTCTGGTTGTCGCCACTCCTTGAGCATTGCTCTCTCTGTATCCTCTCCTCTGTACAGTGAGTCCCTCGCAGATCTGGCTGTCTCCACTCCTGATAAGGTAAGTGAAAGGCCCGAGCCTGGCTCTCTCTTTATCCTCTCCTTTGTACAGCATGTCCCTCAGAGGTCCAGCTGTGTCCTCTCCCAATAAGCAGATGATTGAAGAGTATTCCATCACATTCCTGACTTATGCCTTCCAGACGGGCTTTGGGAGTCAGGAAGCAAAATACTCAGCACAGGATGCCCAGCCTCTGACCTGCTCTTGTAGCCACAATATTTATCTGGCTGGTCTCTGGGAATGGTAACCCTCAGGATGTTGATGATGGGTGTTTCAGTGATGGTAATGTTGTTGAACATCAAAGAGGATCAGAATCTCTCGTTTGGGATTGTTACTTACAACTTACCAGTACAAGAATTAATATTGTCCAGGTCTTCCTTTATGTGGGCACAGAACATTTCATTGTCTGAGGAGTTACTCATATCCCCACTTCTGATCTTATGTTGGAGAGAAGTTCATTGATGAAGCAGCTGAAGATGTTAGGGACTCGAAAATTATTCTGAAGTAGGATAAGGAAAATAATGTAATTGGACGGACAGGATTTCCTCCAGATTTCTGCCTGACCCAACCTGGTTGCAAGCCAAGATGGGCAGGACCTCAAACGGGAAATCGGCCTTTGCCTCAATTAAGGCCTGCGAGCAGCAACTTAAGGGCCTTTTCCCACTCAACCTCCATTTTTAGGTGGGCGGGTGGATGACGGTTTGGGGTGGGGGTTGGCCAAAAAAAGTTTGATCTCGCGTAGGAAGGGCCCTCTGAATGGGGGCACCCCCTCTTCCCCCCCTCCCCCCATGGCCCGGTATCCTCCAGACATCCGACCTATCTCCTGAGACTCCAATTGTTCCCTTGACAACCACCCCTCAGACATTCCTGACCTGGGAACCTTGGCATTTAGCTCTACTCTGTGTCCTCAATCAGGCAGCTTCTGCTGACCAATCTGGTTGTCGGCAGCTCGCCAATGTGGGGGCTTCCTCCTGAGGGTGGAATACCACCTTTGACTAATCAATGCTCATTAGAGTGTAATATAGCATCAGGACTGTTGGAGTCTTCAGGGGTATGTTCCCCGCCGACTCTTTGGAGGGGGGGACCAGCCATCCTAAATATTTTGGGTCAAGTTTAAAAATCTGATGAATCTGCTCCTACCGTTCCCTGTCCCCAATGGGCAGAATTGTCCCAAAAAAATGAATAAATGTCATAACGGCGAGAAAAATGGAGCGACCCGCATCGCAATCGTCCCACACTTGGTCATTTTTTGGGAGAGTAGTGAGTTGTGCACCAGTTCTGGGAGGGCAGAGCTTAAACACGCCAGTGAGCCCAGCGACAAAGTGATCGGGCGCCATCTTGGAAGGGTGCCCCGATCTCATTGTGCACTGGGAAACCCCCTCCCTCCCCCCACGGACATCAAAACACCCCCTCCCCGATACAGCTCGCCAGTATTGGGGCCCTCTCAATGGGTCCCCCTTCATGACACCCGACATGCTTCAGCCCACAACCCCCCGCTTCATAGTCCCCACTCCAGCTCCACGGCACTGCACTGGCATTACCAGGTGGGTGCTGCCTAGCCATGTCACAGACCGCCCTAGGGGTTCAATGGCCTCTGAGCCCCTGGCACGACCATCATGCCTGGTCTTCGCGAGTGGAGACCAGTAGTGACTTTTGCCAGGCTCATGCCACGCCTAGGGGTCGGAAGTTCCCGGGAGCTGGGAGAATCTGGCGTTGAATGAGCTAAGCATATTTAAATGCTACTTTTAGGGCTGTTAATCAACTTCACGCTCTATGTGGGTGAGGTTGGTTTGCGCCAATAGAAAGGGACTGAGATGACTGCAAATTGTTTGGCGCCCACTGCAAAACTATTTTTAGGTCTACATAGTTTTCCAGGATTGGCTCAATCTGCGCCAGGAGTGGCAAGGCCAGAAAATTGACCCCGATGTTACAACCATGTGAGAAGGGGTGAAATGACTGCCCTATTCCCCCTCTCCAGGTTAGACCAGAACCAGGTGTTATATGAATTGAGAGAGGATGCTTTACCAATGTTGCAGACTGCTCCCACTACTTACACTTTCAGATTTTGAAGTATTGGTCAGGCAGGTTTTCTTAGCTTAAATAAAGAATAAGTTTATTGAAACTATTCATAAATTTTATAAAAGGTATATCACGATCACCATTCATCACAAATATTCAGCTGGGCCCACACCAACACAGATGGTAGAATAAGAGGATAATGTTTTTTTTCCACAGTTTGAGAAGATAAAACAAAGAAGTATATGGTTATCTGTTCTATAGCTGATCTCGATGCATTGGTCCATATTATAGCCACTTTGTTCAGTTGTCTTCCTGGACGTAGATGTATGGTGCAGATTTTCACATTTTATACCCAGAAGATCTCGGTTTGCAGTCAATTTCTCTTCTCAGAATGTTTACTTTGCAAATCTGGTACACTGTTTCCTAGAAAGAGGGAAGGACCACACAGCTTTTGCAGCCTGTTTTAATGTAGCATTCCTGATCTCTCTCCTGCTGAAAGTACCCTGATGGCAGTCTATTCCATAGAAATTCTATTAACCTATGTCTCCAGCAGTCATTTGTTTCGAAAGGTTAATTGCATTTTGATGTCCCATCTCAGAGACATTTGCAAAGTTTCAGGATATTGTAGAGTCAACAGGAGATGGAGTTTTTCACACTCCCCAGGGTGTTAAGTCATTTTTTTCATCCCACTTGGTAGAGTGCAAGCTGCGTATTGTAGCCATCTGGGCAGACTTGATTGTCTTTTAGGGAACAAAGAACAAAGAACAATACAGCACAGGAACAGGCCCTTCGGCCCCCCAAGCCCGCGCCGCTCCCCGGTCCAGGATTGAATCCTGAATCCCCGCCCAATTTTCCAGCCTATCTACATCCTAATATCCTATCCACCGAGCTGTCCCTCACAGCTACGATGCTTTGTTCATCACAACCTATTAACTCACCCCCACCCGCCCATTCCAGACCATGTGATCTCCAGGGAGAGGCGAAAACCCAGAGTGAAAACCCCAGGGCCAATATGGGGAAAAAAAAAATCTGGGAAATTCCTCTCCGACCCCCTGAGGCGATCGAAACGAGTCCAGGAGATCACACTGGCCCTGATCAAAAAATGCTTCCCAACCCTATTCATTTCCACTTCTGCTTTACGAACACCATCTGAATTCCCTGCCCCCGAGACAGGTTCCCAACTATCCACAGTCTCGCTCTGTACTGGCACCAGCAAGATGATCATAGAATGAAGCCTTGAAACGAGAAACAAAGAACAATTAGCCCGCGCCGCTCCCTGGTCCAAACTAGACCACTCTTTTGTATCCCTCCATTCCCACTCCGTTCATATAGCTGTCTAGATAAGTCTTAAACGTTCCCAGTGTGTCCGCCTCCACCACCTTGCCCGGCAACACATTCCAGGCCCCCACGACCCTCTGTGTAAAATATGTCCTTCTGATATCTGTGTTAAACCTCCCCCCCTTCACCTTGAACCTATGACCCCTCGTGAACGTCACCACCGACCCGGGGAAAAGCTTCCCACCGTTCACCCTTTCAGTTTCAGTTCAAAAAATAAATCCAGCCAAAATCAGGAACATTAAAAATTTTATCTTTAAAAAAGGTACATTCTAGTAACAACAGTGCCAGGCTTATAAAATATTAGTGCTCCTAATCTTATTTTTGCTGTGAACTAATCACATCCCGAGTTACCTATTTAACTTCCTGAGGAGACATTTCTGTATAAATGCCGTGATCCCAGAGATGTTCAAACAAAGCTTTCTCCATTGCAACTTTGGCCTGCAGCTCTCCCTCAAATCTCAATTCTTCTCAAATGCTCTCTAAATTTTTTCTTTGTTGCACAGTACAATCCAAATTTCTGAACTACTTAGAGGGAATATTGTTCCTATATCTAGTACCAGAAAGACTACCACATCCTGCTAAAGTTGATTATCAAGGTAACAGTGTCAGCAACCTCACAATTCTAATGTCCTTTAGGGAAGAAAATCTGCTGTCCATACCTGGTCTGGCCTACATGTGACTCCAGAGTCCATAGCTTGACTCTCAAATGCCCTCTGAAATGGAGGATAGGTAGGGATGGGCAAAAAAAATGCTGGTCCAGCCAGCAACGCCCACATCCCATAAATGAATTTTTAAAAAGACCAGCGATTTCCAGAAGACTCTTTTAAAGTTCTTGCAAAAAAAGTTGCCAGATGCCAATAGTCCAATACTGCAGAAAGCCAAGAGTATTGAAAGTGCAGATATGAAATTAGAAAGGAAATTAGGAAAGCAAAGAGAGGAAAACCCAAAGATGTTTTACGAACATATTAAGAAGAGGGAATCAGTAATCCAATTGAAGACCTGAGGCAAAGTGGATATTTTACTTAAGGAGGAGGAGTATAAAGTTCTGGATGGAATACACAATGTAAAGGAGGAAACATTAAATTGCTTAGCATCCTTCAAAGTGGATAAACCAACAGGCCCAGATGAAATGTACCCCAGGCTGCTAAGGGAAACAAGTGAAGAAGCAATGGAAGTCCTGACCATTGGTTTACATTCTTTCTGGTTACAGGCACGATGACGAAGGACTGGAGGACTTCTGCTGTTGTACCGTCGTTTAAACAAGGACAGAACAAATGATTACAGGCCAGTCAGCCTAAACTCGGTCGTGGGAAAATTATTGGGAAAAAAATCAGAGAAACCATTGAAATCACACACAATAAATTAATATTGCATCGCTTGTAATGATCTAAAATGCATTGCAGTAAAGAGTGGTGGAAGCAGATTCAACGGTAATTTTCAAAAAGAACCACTTGCAGAGTTGTGGGAAAAGTAGAGAGTGGGATGGATAGCTCATCCACTGCCCTGACTCTCCCCAGGATTGATTAGTGTGAATCCCAAAGTCACCCTATTCCCCTGCCTCAGGGTCACTTTCATCCTGACCTCAGTCAATCCTTTCCTTAGGGTTAATTTAGTCCGGATCCCGGAGTCACCCCCTTTTCCCCAGTCCCATTAATCCGGATCCCGGGGATTCTCTTTGAACCGGAAGTTTTGGCGCGGATTGTATCCGGTGCAAGGCCGGAGTAGAGCCGAGTCCCCCGGGCCTGAGCGGCGGCAGAGCCTGTCCTGGTCCCCGGGCCGTTGGGGCTCTCTGTGTCTTCGGGTGAAGATGTCGCCGCGCTGCCGGCCCTAAAGATCCAGGTGAAAGTTTCCCCATTTCCAACCAGCGGGTGAGGGCTCCTGGTTAATTAGTTAAACTGGTTAGTTGGGCAGCTTGAACTGGATTGAAGGTGATATCTAAATGTCAGGGTGGGGAAGAAGCTGCTCCCTGACTCTCACCATCAGCGTTAACTCTCCATGAAGCTGTTGGGGCTTCATTAAAACATAAACGTTTTATATCATTTATTGTGGGTCATTTAAGAGCAGCTTTTAAATCAGACGATTGAGCTGACTTTTAGTTTGAGTTAATTTTATCAGCTTAAAGTGTGAAATAGCACGAGGAAATACAATTTCAAGATTATAATAAATTAGAGAGATTCCAGCATCCCAACTCATAACGTTTTTTTAAATTGATTTTAAATAAGGTAAAATATCTGGAGGAGAAAAGAGCAATTAAATGTTTATCAAAATGTTGCATGAAGTGCAAATTTATAAAGACTTTTGTAATTTTCATTAATTGTATTAAATGGTTAAGTCAAACTAAATGTTTTGTGTAATTGATCTAATTATTTTGGAGACTTTGCTTGAATTGGCATTATTGATTTAATCTATTTGATATACATTCATCGTTTGTGATAAGATCCTGACTTTTAAAAAATTTATCTTTATATTTCCAGCATCATGCCTCAGAAGTTGCTTAAAAGTGCCCATTACATTGAACTAGGAAACTACCATTATTGGCCTGTTCTTGTACCACGAGGCATCCGGCTGTACACCTATGAACAAATTCCGTCCTTTCTTAAAGAGAATCCTTACATTACAGATGGATATAGAGCATATTTACCTGCGAAATTGTGCATAAAAAGGTGAGTTAGAGAGTAATTACACGTAAGATCTCCCAATTTATCAAAGTTTTACAATTTTTGGATACAAATGTATTTGTGGAATAAAAACCAGTCTCTTTTCATTTATCCCTCAAAGTCACGTTGCATTTTAGGAACTAATTTGGGAATATTGAAAATCTGGTCTCAATAACGAAAACATTATTTCTTAGTAATTTGATAAATGCAATGTATCTGAAATGGTCCATGTTGTACATAATGTTACGATGCATGTCAATACGTTCTACGTAGCTCACCAGAATAACTTAGGAAATTAGTTTTGATACCTTGATAGTTGCTCTTGTTTTTTTGCATTGGAATAATTTAATACTTTCCTTATAGTCTTTTCATTCTTTCGAACGAGACGGTGAATATCTGGAGTCATCTACTTGGATTTTTCCTGTTCTTCAGTCTTGGCATTTATGACATGACCATTGTACTTCCTGAAGCAAATGCCTCGAGGGATGATTATGTTATATATTCCATCTGTCTCTTCTGCTTCCAGGCAAGTTCTTTCGACATGTTTGTACATCGAAGAAATATCTTTGCAGGGTTCATTGGATTGCATGTTTTGTTTTGAGTGCCAGATACTCCAGTGACTTAAAATTGTGAACTGACAAGTACCTCTCTTAAAGGGCCATCTCACCATCCTGTTACTTCAGATTGTCATATGAGACAGAATAGTTGTACATCCTCTGCACCTAATCCAGGTTGCTGCTTATGGGTTACAAGTGCCCCATCCACACCCTAACACCCAAGCAAAAAAGTATTTCCCCACCCTTGTAGCTCTTAAATGTTCTAAACAGTAAACTGTTCCAGTTTTGTACTGCTTGTATTGGCAGCCACACTGGAAGAATACTAAATTTATTGTGTTTGGTTTATTTATTGTTATTTCTTCATATTGTTCTTTTCGTAGCAGACTTGAACTTGTTATGCTGCTGATTGTTCTTCTATTCTATTTTGCTATCTTTGCAGGCCGCAAAAGAGGTAGTTTATGCATACTTAAAGTAACTTTTATTCATTCAGTAACTTTGATTAACATTTACTCAGTAATTCAATAGAGAATTCACTGTTTAGCAAAATAAACTCTTCCATACCTTGTAGTAATAGTGAGGGAGACTGGTGTTGCTCTTGAGCAACAGTAACCAGAGGTTTATGTAGAGATTAGTAGAATACGTGTAAATAATTTATCCTCCAATGTGTCAAAGACTAGAGCCTAGATTTTCTGATTTGATCTTGTTTAATACTATTGGTGATTACTTTAAAATAGGTGAATTAACAGTGGGGTTTGCTGATTGTCAATTAGAAAAGCTAGGCTTTTAACAGTTGTTGCAACTGTTCATTATATCAATATAATGAAAAGTATTGTTGGTTATGTTCATCGCAGCACTTTTCTGGACTGAATCTAGTAGTCTTACTTTCCATAAAGTCAACAGTAGCATTGAAACTGACCACCACGTTGTGGTGCATGGTCCAATCAAGTGGGGGAAAGTTAAAAAGAATGTAGTTGTGGTAGGGCACACAAAATTAAGGGGATGGATGCGGTTCTTTGCAACTAAGAGCATGAATCCTGTAGGCCGTGTTGCCTGCCCAGTGCCAGGGCTAAGGATATCTCCTCCAAGCTGGAGGGGAACTTGGAGTGGGTGGAAAAGGATCCAGTTGTGGTGGTCGACATGGGCACCAACAATATAGGATGGACTAAGGAGAGGTTCTACTTGTAGCTAGGGGTTAAATTAAAACGATGAACCACAAAAGTAATAATCCCTGAATTACTGCCTCAGCCATGAGCAAATTGGCATTGGGTAAATAAGATCAGAGAATTAAATGTAGGTGTCCAGATCACCAACAACCTGTCCTGGTCCCCCCATGCCGACACTATAATTAAGAAAGCAAAGTAAATAGGAATAAGGAACCTTGGTTCTCGAGGAAGATTGTAACACTGATTAAGAGGAAGAGAGAGTTGTATGAAATGTACAGGCAGCAAGGAACACATCAGATGCTCGAGGAGTATAAAAAGTGCAAGAAGCTACTTAAGAGGGAAATCAGGAGGGCTAAAAGAAGACATGAGGTTGCTTTGGCAGACAGAGTGAAGGAAAATCCAAAGAGCTTCTATAGGTATGTTAGGAGCAAAAGGATAGTGAGGGATAAAATTGGTCCTCTTGAAGACCAGAGTGGTAGACTGTGTATGGAACCAAAAGAGATGGGGGAGATACTAAATGGGTTTTTTTGCATCTATATTTACTGAGGAAATGGGCATGGAGTCTACGGAAATAGGGCAAACAGGTAGGGAGGTCATGAAACCTTTACAGTTTAAAGGGGAGGAGGTGCTCGCTGTCTTGAGGCAAATCAGAGTGGATAAATCCCCAGGACCAGACAGGGTATTCCCACGGACCTTGAGGGAAGCTAGTGTTGAACTTGCAGGGGCCCTGGCAGACATATTTAAAATGTCAGTTTTCACGGGGGAGGTGCCGGATGATTGGAGGGTGGCTCATGTTGTTCCGTTGTTTAAAAAAGGTTCCAAAAGAAATCCGGGTAATTATCGGCCAGTAAGTTTGACGTCGGTGGTGGGCAAGTTATTGGAAGGTGTGATAAGGGATAGGATCTACAAATATTTGGATAGACAGGGACTTATTTGGGAGAGTCAACATGGCTTTGTGCGTGGTAGGTCATGTTTGAGCAATCTATTAGAGTTTTTCGAGGAGGTTACCAGGAAAGTGGATGAAGGGAAGGCGGTGGATGTTGTCTACCTGGATTTCAGCAAGGCCTTTGACAAGGTCCCTCATGGGAGGTTAGTTAGGAAGGTTCAGTCGCTAGGTATACATGGGGAGGTAGTAAAGTGGATTAGACACTGGCTCAATGGAAGAAGCCAGAGAGTGGTTGTGGAGGATTGCTTCTCTGACCGGAGACCTGTGACTAGTGCCGCAGGGATTTGTGTTGGGTCCATTGTTGTTTGTCATCTATATCAATGATCTGGATGATAATGTGGTAAATTGGATCAGCAAATTTGCTGATGATACAAAGATTGGAGGTGTAGTGGACAGTGAGGAAGGTTTTCAAAGCTTGCAGAGGGATTTGGACCAACTAGAAAAATGGGCTGAAAAATGGCAAATGGAATTTAACGCAGACAAGTGTGAGATATTGCACATTGGAAGGACAAACCAAAGTAGAACGTACAGGGGAAAGGGTAGGACTCTGAAGAGTGCAGTTGAACAGAGGGATCTGGGAATACAGGTACAGAATTCCCTAAAAGTGACGTCACAGGTGGATAGGGTCGTAAAGAGTGCCTTTGGTACATTGGCCTTTATAAATCGGAGTATTGAGTATAAAAGTTGGAGTGTTATGGTAAGGTTATATAAGGCATTGGTGAGGCCGAATTTGGAGTATTGTGTACAGTTTTTGTCACCTCGTTACAGGAAGGATGTAAATAAGGTTGAAAGAGTGCAGAGAAGGTTCACAAGGATGTTGCCGGGACTTGAGAAGCTGAGTTACAGAGAGAGATTGAATAGGTTGGGACTTTATTCCCTGGAGCGTAGAAGATTGAGGGGAGATTTGATAGAGGTGTATAAGATTTTGATGGGTATAGATAGAGTGAATGCAAGCAGGCTTTTTCCTCTGAGGCTAGGGGAGAAAAAAACCAGAGGGCATAGGTTAAGGGTGAAAGGAGAAAAGTTTAAAGGGAATATGAGGGGGGGCTTCTTCACGCAGAGAGTGGTGGGAATGTGGAATGAGCTGCCGGATAAAGTGGTAAATGCGGGGTCACTTTTAACATTTAAGAAAAACTTGGACAGGTTCATGGATGAGAGGGGTGTGGAGGGATGTGGGACTAGGCATAAAATGGTTCGGCACAGACAAGAAGGGCCAAAAGGCCTGTTTCTGAGCTGTAATTTTCTATGGTTCTATAAAGCCTACCAATGCCTCTACTTTCTCAGAAGACTGAGGAAATTTGGCATGTCAGCTACGACTCTCACCAACTTTTACAGATGCACCATAAAAAGCATTCTCTCTGGTTGTATCACAGCTTGGTATGGCTCCTGCTCTGCCCAAGATCGCAAGGAACTACAAATGGTCTTGGATGTAACCCAATCCATCACGCAAACCAGCCTCCCATCCATTGACTCTGTCTACACTTCCCGCTGCTTCGGCAAAGCAGCCAGCATAATTAAGGACCCCACGCAACCCGAACATTCTCTCTTCTACCACATTCCATCGGGGAAAAGATACAAAAGTCTGAGGTCACATACCAACCAACTAAGAACAGCTTCTTCCCTGCTGCTGCCAGACATTTGGACGGACTTACCTTGCATTAAGTTGATCTTTCTCTGCACCCTAGCTATGACTGTAACACTACATTCTGCGCTCTTGTTTCCTTCTCTATGAACAGTATGCTTTGTCTGTGTAGCACGTAAGGAACAATACTTTTCACTCTGTTAATACATGTGACAATAAATCAAATCAAAATGTATGGCTCAAAGATTGGTGTGGGAGAAATGGATTTTGATTCATGGGCCACTGGCACCAGGATTTGATTTGATTTATTATTGTCACATGTATTAATATATAATGAAAAGTATTGTTTCTTGCGCGCTATACAAAGCATACCGTTCATAGAGAAGGAAACAAGAGACAGTGCAGAACGTAGTGTTACAGTCATAGCTAGGGTGTAGAGAAATATCAACTTAATGCAAGGTAGGCCCATTCAAAAGTCTGGCAGCAGCAGGGAAGAAGCTGTTCTTGAGTCAGTTGGTACATGACCTCAGATTTTTGTATCTTTTTTCGACAGAAGAAAGTGGAAGAGAGAATGTCCGGGGTGCGTGGGGTCCTTAATTATGCTGGCTGCTTTGCCGAGGCAGCAGGAAGTGTAGACAGAGTCAGTGGATGGGAGGCTGGTTTGCATGATGGATTGGGCTACATTCACAACCTTTTGTAGTTCCTTGCGATCTTGGGCAGAGCAGGAGCCATACCAAGCTGTGGTACAACCCAAACGAATGTTTTCTATTCTGCATCTGTTAAAGCTGGTGAGAGTCTTAGCTGACATGCCAAATTTCTTTAGTCTTCTGAGAAAGTAGAGGCGTTGGTGGGCTTTCTTAACTATAGTGTTGGCATGGGGGGGACCAGGACAGGTTGTCGGTGATCTGGACACCTAAAAACTTGAAGCTCTCGACCATTTCTATTTCATCCCCGTTGATGTAGACAGGGGTATGTTCTCCACTACGCTTCTTGAAGTTGATGACAATCTCCTTCGTTTTGTTGATATTGAGGGAGAGATCATTGTTGCCGCACCAGTTCACCAGATTCTCTATCTACTGAGGAAAGGGGGAGCAATATCTTCACTTGAACCGTACTGGGGTCAGTGACTTGGTAAATCCTATAACTAAGGATGTAGAGTGGGGTGGGCAGGAGGATTCATGTAAGGGAACATTTGGAAAGAGAAAGAACAAAGGGATAGTGCAGAATAATGATATGGCTAATGGTATCAAGTGTGATAAGAAGGGGAACAGCATACAAACACAAGTGTTTCAGTAAATAATGTCAAAGTAGGCCAAAAAAGACAGAATTAAAGGCTCTTTATCTGAATGCTCATTGAATTCATAACAATATGAATGAATTGATGACAAAAATAGAAATAAGAGTGTTATGATAGCCATTTCAGAGACATGGTTGCAAGGTGACCAAGGTTGGCACCTGAATATTTGAGTATATTGTACATTGCCGAAGGACAGGAGGAATGGAAAAAGAAATGGGATAGTACTTCTTAATAAAGGATGCAATCAGTACAATAGTGAGATATAGTCAAGAAATAATGGTGGCTTGCAAGAAAAGTACTTCAATCGTTGAGGGTGACTTGAATATTCACATCAATTGAACAAATCAAATTGGTAAAGGTACCCTGGAGGATGAATTCATCGTGTTTTCGGGACTGTTTCTTAGAACAATAAGTTCTGGAAACTGGAAGGGAACAGGCTATTGTGGACTTGGTAATGTATAATGAGAGAAGATTAATTATTTATAGTGAAGGATCTTGTAGGCCAAAATGATCATAACATGGTAGAATTTCACAGTCAGTTTGAGATTGAGAAATATGGATCCATAACTAATCGTGAACTTAAATAAAGGCAATTATAAGGATGCGATGACAGAGATGCTTAAAGTGGACTATGTAAATAGGTTAAAAAGTGAGATGGTGGAGAAGCTGTGGCAGACATTTAAAGAGATATTTCATAACTCTCAACAAAGGCATTTTCTATTGAAAAAGAAAGACTTTACCAGAAGGATGCACCATCTGTAGCTAACTAAGGATGTTAAGTGTGGTATTAAATTGAATCAAAAGGAATACAATGTTGTGACGATTAGTGGTAGGCCAGAAGATTTGTAAAGTTTAAGAATCCAGCAAAAGATGTCTAAAAATATAGTAGGGAGAAATTGAAGAAAACTAGCAAGAAATATAAAAACAGACAGTGAAAGCTTCTACAAATATAAAAAAGCTAAGTATAGCTAAAGTGAGCATCAGTCCCTTGGTGGGCGAGACTGCGGAATTAATGATGGGAAACAAGGAAATGGCAGAGGCTTTGAATATTTTGTATCCATCTGTAGAATAGAAGACAACAAGCATCCCAAGAATAGATCAAGCAGCAAGAGGGAGGGTGCAACTTAAAACAATCTGTATTGTTTTAAGTTCCACCCTCATATCTGTATGACTTGATGGCCTACATCCTGGAGTCTTAAAAGAAGTGGCCACAGAGATAGTAGATGCATTGGTTCCAATCTTCCAAAATTCCCTAGATTTCGGAAAGGGTCTAGCGGATTAGAAGATTGAAATTTAACACCACTGTTCAAGAGAAAGGATGAGACAGAAAACAATAGGCCAGTTAACCTAATGTCTATCATTGAGAAAATGCTAGAATCCATTATTAAAGTGGTGCTGGTAGGACATTTTAGGAAATCATAATACTAACAGGTAGAGTCAGTGTGATTTTGTGAAATGGAAATAGTGTTTGATAAATCAATTAGGGTTCTTTAAGCAGGGTGGATAAAGAGGAACTAGTGGAAGTGTGGATTGGCACAGGCTGTTCTCTGGTAAGGATGTAAATGGAAAGTGGGAGGCCTTCAAAGGAGAAATTTTGAGAGTGCAGAGTTTGTATGTTCCTGTCAGGATTAAAGGCAAAGTAAATAGGAATAAGAAACCTTGGTTCTCGAGGGAGATTGTAACACTGATTAAGAGGAAGAGAGAGTTGTATGAAATGTACAGGCAGCAAGGAACACATCAGATGCTCGAGGAGTATAAAAAGTGCAAGAAGCTACTTAAGAGGGAAATCAGGAGGGCTAAAAGAAGACATGAGGTTGCTTTGGCAGACAGAGTGAAGGAAAATCCAAAGAGCTTCTATAGGTATGTTAGGAGCAAAAGGATAGTGAGGGATAAAATTGGTCCTCTTGAAGACCAGAGTGGTAGACTGTGTATGGAACCAAAAGAGATGGGGGAGATACTAAATGGTTTTATTGCATCCGTATTTACTGAGGAAATGGGCATGGAGTCTACGGAAATAGGGCAAACTGGTAGGGAGGCCATGGAACCTTTACAGATTAATGGGGAGGAGGTGCTCGCTGTCTTGAGGCAAATCAGAGTGGATAAATCCCCAGGACCGGACAGGGTATTCCCACGGACCTTGAGGGAAGCTAGTGTTGAACTTGCAGGGGCCCCTGGCAGACATATTTAAAATGTCAGTATTCACGGGGGAGGTGCCGGATGATTGGAGGGTGGCTCATGTTGTTCCGTTGTTTAAAAAAGGTTCCAAAAGAAATCCGGGAAATTATCGGCCAGTAAGTTTGACGTCGGTGGTGGGCAAGTTATTGGAAGGTGTGATAAGGGATAGGATCTACAAATATTTGGATAGACAGGGACTTATTAGGGAGAGTCAACATGGCTTTGTGCGTGGTAGGTCATGTTTGACCAATCTATTAGAGTTTTTCGAGGAGGTTACCAGGAAAGTGGATGAAGGGAAGGCGGTGGATGTTGTCTACCTGGATTTCAGCAAGGCCTTTGACAAGGTCCCTCATGGGAGGTTAGTTAGGAAGGTTCAGTCGCTGGGTATACATGGGGAGGTAGTAAATTGGATAAGACACTGGCTCAATGGAAGAAGCCAGAGAGTGGAGGCCTGTGACTAGTGGTGTGCCGCAGGGATCGGTGTTGGGTCCATTGTTGTTTGTCATCTATATCAATGATCTGGATGATAATGTGGTAAATTGGATCAGCAAGTTTGCTGATGATACAAAGATTGGAGGTGTAGTGGACAGTGAGGAAGGTTTTCAAAGCTTGCAGAGGGATTTGGACCAACTAGAAAAATGGGCTGAAAAATGGCAAATGGAATTTAACACAGACAAGTGTGAGATATTGCACTTTGGAAGGACAAACCAAAGTAGAACGTACAGGGTAAAGGGTAGGACTCTGAAGAGTGCAGTTGAACAGAGGGATCTGGGAATACAGGTACAGAATTCCCTAAAAGTGACGTCACAGGTGGATAGGGTCGTAAAGAGTGCCTTTGGTACATTGGCCTTTATAAATCGGAGTATCGAGTATAAAAGTTGGAGTGTTATGGTAAGGTTATATAATGATGTGGAGATGCCGGCGTTGGACTGGGGTAAACACAGTAAGAAGTTTAACAACACCAGGTTAAAGTCCAACAGGTTTATTTGGTAGCAAAAGCCACACTTTTGCTACCAAATAAACCTGTTGGACTTTAACCTGGTGTTGTTAAACTTCTTACAAGGTTATATAAGGCATTGGTGAGGCCGAATTTGGAGCATTGTGTACAGTTTTGGTCACCTAGTTACAGGAAGGATGTAAATAAGATTGAAAGAGTGCAGAGAAGGTTCACAAGGATGTTGCCAGGACTTGAGAAGCTGAGTTACAGAGAGAGATTGAATAGGTTGGGACTTTATTCCCTGGAGCGTAGAAGATTGAGGGGAGATTTGATAGAGGTGTATAAGATTTTAATGGGTATAGATAGAGTGAATGCAAGCAGGCTTTTTCCGCTGAGGCTAGGGGAGAAAAAAACCAGAGGGCATGGGTTAAGGGTGAAAGGAGAAAAGTTTAAAGGGAATATTAGGGGGGGGCTTCTTCACGCAGAGAGTGGTGGGAGTGTGGAATGAGCTGCCGGATAAAGTGGTAAATGCGGGGTCACTTTTAACATTTAAAAACTTGGACGGGTTCATGGATGAGAGGGGTGTGGAGGGATATGGTCCAAGTGCAGGTCAGTGGGACTAGGCATAAAATGGTTCGGCACAGACAAGAAGGGCCAAAAGGCCTGTTTCTGAGCTGTAATTTTCTATGGTTCTATGGTTCTAGTAGAAGTTGTATATTTGGATTTTCCAAAAGGCAATCAATAAGATACCATATAAAAGGTTACTACACAAAGTAAGAGCTTATGGTGTTGGAATGATATTAGCATGGAAAGAGTATTGGCTAATTACAGGAAATAGGATAAATGGGTAATTTTCAGGATGGCAAACTATAACTAAGAGTGCCACAGGGATCAGTACTGGGGCCTCAGCTATTTACGATCAATATTAATGACACAGAAGTGCAGAGTGTAGCCAGCTGGTTAAAATAGCCTTAAAAATATTCAATGACACAGCCTCCACTGATTGATGGGAAAGAGACTGCAAAACACTAACAACTCTCACTGAAGAAAATCCTCCTCATCTCTGTCTTAAATGAGTTTCTATACTGAAACTATGCCCCCTAGTTCTAGAGCACCCACAAGGTATAACATTCTCTCAGTATCAACCCTGTCAAGCCTTCTCAGAATCTTATAAGTAATCTTATAAGTACAGGCTCAACCAGATCAACCTTTCCTCATTATGCAACCCCTCATCCCAGGAGTCAGCTGAGTGAACTGTTTGGCAAATTGTTGGCAAATTTGATGACGGTACAAGTTAAGTAGGAAAGGAAGTTGAGAGGGATACAAATAATCTGCAGAGGGATATAAATCAGTTAAGTTAGTGGACAAAGATTTGACAGATGGTGTATAATGTGGGAAAATGAGAGGTTGCCCACTTTGGCAGGAAAATAGAAAAACAGCATATTTTAAATGGAGAGAGACGACAGAATGTTGCAGTACAGAGTGACCTGAGTGTTCTTGCACGAGTTGCAAAATGTTAGCATGTCAGTGTAGCAAGTAATCAGGAAGGTAAATGGGATGTTGGCCTTTATTGCAAGGGATATGGAGTATAAAAGTCAGGTAGTCTTGCTACACTTGTACAAGATATTGGTGAGATCAGATCTGGAGTACTGTATGTAATTTTGGTCATCTTAAGCAAGAAGAAACATATCTGCATTGGAAGCAGTTCAGAGACAGTTCACTCAGCTGACTCCTGGGATGAGGGGTTGCATAATGAGGAAAGGTTGATCTGGTTGAGCCTGTACTTATAAGATTACTTATAAGATTCTGAGAAGGCTTGACAGGATTGATACTGAGAGAATGTTATACCTTGTGGGTGCTCTAGAACTAGGGGGCATAGTTTCAGTATAGAAACTCATTTAAGACAGAGATGAGGAGGATTTTCTTCAGTGAGAGTTGTTAGTGTTTTGCAGTCTCTTTCCCATCAATCAGTGGAGGCTGTGTCATTGAATATTTTTAAGGCTATTTTAACCAGCTGGCTACACTCTGCACTTCTGTGAGATGAATTGCAGAGCTGATCACCCAGAGGCATAGTGAAGAAGTGCGAAGGTAGATGGTGACCATCCACAGTGTAGGAAACACCATGGTCCTGGGCCTCTCTGATAGGTATACACTTCTTAACACCTGTGATGAGGATAGGAACATGTGCCTTTGCCTGACAGCGAACATGTGGAATCTTCAAAGATACTTGTTTGTGATCCCTTACCGAGTACAAATAGGGCCCACTGCACGGCTTTGAACATTGGGCGGCATGGTAGCATAGTGGTTAGTACTGCTGCTTCACAGCTCCAGCGACCTGGGTTTGAATCCCGGCTCGGGTCACTGTCTGTGTGGAGTTTGCACATTCTCCGTGTCTGCGTGGGTTTCCTCCGGGTGCTCTGGTTTCCTCCCACAGTCCAAAGATGTGCGGGTTAGGTGGATTGGCCATTCTAAATTGCCCCTTAGTGTCCCGGGATGCATAGGTTCGAGGGATCAGTGGGTAAACATGTAGGAGAGGGCCTGGGTGGGATTGAGGTTGGTGCAGACTCAATGGGCCGAATGGCCTCTTTCTGCGCTGTAGGATTCTATGATTGAGCAAGGTCTAATTGGAGGTGTCCTCAGCCAAACGTGCTTGGACAAAGATGATGTTGTCTATGATTTCTTTCTATGTTCAGCTCTCCAGGCTTGCTTCATGGGAGTTGTGTGTATATTTCAGAACTTTCATAGTATTAACTGCCTGGGGCTGCTGAAGACTGCAGGTATGCCATGGAGTGGCTTTGCCCAAATTATTTTCTGACTGATTATTGATTCATATAGATGACTGGAATGTTTCAGGCCTGGAAATTCAAAGATGGTGCAAATCC
This sequence comes from Mustelus asterias, assembly GCF_964213995.1. NCBI lineage: Eukaryota > Metazoa > Chordata > Chondrichthyes > Carcharhiniformes > Triakidae > Mustelus > Mustelus asterias. The sequence goes on along the minus strand of NC_135801.1, from coordinate 77,951,065 downwards.
CTTTGGCAGCTGTGCTCACTGCTTTCTTTCCAATGTGTTTACCAATTATAGGACTTGGCACAGGATTCAGAGAAGCAAAGCAATCTATTATGTTGTTAATAGCTTGGCATGAACTTGGCTTTCAATTGCATTGTCTAATACTGCTGAAAAACTTCACCGTCTTGTTAAAGCATAAGCATCCCCAGTGTTCCTTCATTGTCAGTTGTAAGTTGGCCCTCCTCATTTCTCAGTGCTCTACCCTTTTGATTATCCCCTTGCTTCCTATTTGCATTTAGACATTTTTGCTATTTTCCTATTTACTATTCTTTAAAGTGATGAGGGACAGAGACAGTTGCTTGGTTTTAAATTGGCATGATGTGGATAATAGTATGCCATGCTTATGACATAAGCTGTTTGCTTATTCATTACATCACTACAACAGGTTTTGAGATTTGCTAAAAAGTTGTAAATGGAACACCCATTGAAATCATTTTGCATGTACGGTTGGACATTAGGCAGCTTTTTGCAATATTTAAGTATTCTTACATTTCATTGTAATTAGTTTGGAGTATTTGTTTTGTAGGTTTGTATGCTATGTTCAGCGGGATATCACCTGTTCTGCTGTCATCGCTCTGAAAAAGCTAATCGACGCTGGATGGCCCTCGATTATGCTGGTATTGCCATTGGGATTTTAGGCTGCTATGTCCCTGCAGTGTTCTATGCCTTTTACTGTAATGAGGTGAGTTTCTTTACTCAATATGCTTAAACCTTGTATGGGTTGATTTCACACGATGATTAACAGCAATATTTCACATTTCTCTTTACTAACCAAGTGATAATTAAACCCTGATTGAAATTCATGCCATATCTAGTCACAAATAAGCAAAACCACAGGGTCACATTGAGAAATGTATTGCTTGTTAACAGGAAAAGCTCCCATCTCTCAAACATGCTGTGGTTGGGGAATGGGGAATAACATATTAGTTTAAATTACTGAGAGTAAATTATCTCTTTATAATATTGGGAAGACCAAGGCCATTATTTTTGGTCCTCACTGCAAACTCTAACTAGCTGCTGATCCAATCCTTGTCTTAGGGGATTGTTTCAGATTAAACCAGTCTGTTTGCATCCCCTTGGTATCACATTTGACCCTTAGGTGAGCTTCCCACCTCAAATCTGCAACGTCATTAAGACTGCCTATTTCCATCATTGGAAACAGTTGATGCCTTTGTTTCTGCACGACCCAACTATTTCAAAGCCCCTCTGGCTTAATTCTTACATTCAGCTCTACATAAACTTGAGATCATCCCACACTATGCTGCCCATGTCTTATATCACACTAAGTCCCATTCCCCTATCACCCCTCTGTTTGCTGACTTAGATTGGCTTCTGGCCAAGCAACATCTTGATTTTAAAATTCTCACCCGTTTTCAAATCCTCCATGTCATTGTATATCATATTTCTGTAATCTCCTTCAGCCCCACGACAGTCCGAGATATCCGCACTCCTCTAATTCTGGCCCCTTGGACATCCCCCAATTTTAATTGCTCCACCCTTGGTAGTCATGCCTTCAGTGTCTAGGCCCCAAACACTAGAGTACCCTCTCTTTACCTCTTCCTCATTCAAGAGACTCCTTAAAACCTACCTCCTTTGAGCAAACTTATAAGATCCTGAGGGCTAATGTGGAGAGAGGTCGCCCCTTTAGGATAGAGATGGGGAGAAATCTTTTCTCTGGAGATTGAGAGTCTTTAGAACTCTGCTTCAAAAGGTGGTTGAAGCAGAGTCTTATAGATTCTTGTTGCGCAGAAGCAAAAAGTTATTAGGGGTGGGTGGAAATGTGGAGTTGAGGTTACAATCAGATCAGCCATGATCTCTGAATGGCGGAGCAAGCTCAGAGGGTTGAGTGGCCTACTTCATAGTTTGTACATGTGTTCATAAGTGTTTGGGCATCTGACCTAATATCTCCATATGCACTTTAGTATCAAACTTGTAATGGTCCTGTGAAATGCTTTCATTGCATTAAAAGTGCTCTCTAAATAACATGTTTCGGTATTTTAAATGCAAATTAACTCATTGGATTATAGCATTTTTGTAAACTAATCTACTGCTAATAAATATGCTATCATATTCAATTGTGAGAGTGTCACATTAATAGAGTTACTAACATTTTCAATTAAAAGTGAAGTTTCCAACCCCAAAGCAATAGTTTGTATAAAAGACTTGATTGTATTTTTGTGCTTAGTATTGGCGACAGGTGTACTTAATAATGGTGCTGGCAATGATACTGGCAGTATTCTTTGCACAAATACATCCGTATTACCTCACTCAGCAGTGGTACAGCCTGCGTGCACTCATCTTTTGCTGTGTGTCTGTGTATGGATTTATCCCAACAATTCACTGGATTTGGCAGAATGGAGGGATGAGCACACCAATAGTCCAGGTGAGTGAGATAAAATTAGTTATTTTTAAAAATGTTTTTATTGAAAGTTTTCCATTTTATCAAAATGCAACAAATCCCAAAAATCAAGTACAGTACAGAGTAATCATTATTCCACATAAACCTACAGAAAGACCAGTGAACATTCATACAATGGTTGATAATTTGAACCATTTGTAATAGTTGTGGTTGCCGTCTCCTCTCGTACAGCTAAAGAAAGGATTCTAGAAAGAGTGGGGAATCTCACTATAAAACCATGAGCACATGGCCCCAAGGTACATGCCGTCCTCCACCAGATAATAGGGACAGAGCTGCACAATATACGGGATCCCTCATGAAGTAATATGCAACCAAATGGAGCCTAATTCATCATCCAAAGACCTCCAAGCAATGAAAGGATAACACAGAAAAGGGGGAACACCAGGATACTGCCATCGGTACAAGATGTGGCTCTCATACAGGAACCAGTAAGCAAAGGATTCATACAACTCACGTAGTCACACAACACAACCGACCTTCCTCCTCTCCAGTCATGTCAGAAGCACTGATCAGGCCCCTCCAATCACCCAAAAATTTAAACCATTTTCCACCAAGGAAACCCTACCCACAAGGAGAAGAAGAATCGTCAAGACACCCAATCATAGGGTATCTTGGGGAGAGAAACGACTCTCCTCCCAACAAGGGAAACTCTCTCGGGTTAACTATAACGAATCAGAGCCAAAATAAAAATGCCAAAGAGAAAGGAGCATCAGGATTATTCAATAGATGCCAGATGTGGTCTTTCAGCAAAAACTTTCACAGGAAAGATACCAGGAATGGCAGCACAATCTCACAAGAAACAGTATATTGTGCCCTCCCCCAGGAGTGGCCAACCGTCAAGAAGTTCGACAGTCTGGAAGTCTCCATGTAAGATTACTTGGAGGGGGTGACCTACTCCTCCAACCAGCCTAATCCCCAACCAAAGATAGACTCCCAACAATGCTGAACCAAAGCACCCAGACTCACACTCAGGCCCTGCAACCAATAGGATACTACATCCCCAGGAGAACCCAAGTCTCAAGAAGGGAAGCAGTCCAGAAACCCCCAAAAGGGGACTTCTCAGGTGAGGGCAACCAACTCCCCCTCCTAACATGCCCTCCGCCTGCTACTACTGCTCTAACCTGCTCAATAACACGCCAGAATAAGGACCAACAAACCAAAAATACTCAAAACACTCATACATTGAACAAAGCAAACTATCCCTGTCTCTAGGCATCCTAGACACGCTGTTTAAGCCCTGCATTCAATGGGATTTGAGCCATTTCCCTTCATCAGAGAAACTCTAACAACGGGATAATATGCCCATTGTGGATTCTGTAAGCCAAGTAATCAAGTGACCACTGTTACTACCCTCACAGCCAAGCCAAAGTAGAAGACCAACCTAACACGGCTAGATATCCAAGGATAGGTAACGATGCCCAGGCGTGCACCAGAACATAACCCCCCACTCCAACAACACCAGAGATGCCAACAACAAAAAGCACCCAGTCTTTTCCAGGATACATGATTTGTCTGCACCGTATTAGGAAACAAGCAAGGATTCATTAATCCCAAAATACTTTATAACCACAAAACAACTGAAATACAAATAAATGAGAGCCCATAAGTTCTGCGAGGACTCGTAGGCTCTTAACCACTCCCTCCATATTAAACCACTTGCCCACGTCCCTGCAATGATGCTACTCAACCATAATTGTAACAAAGGATATTAGGTGAAAAAAATCCATCACTCTGCCAGGATTATAAAATGAGAAAATTGATAAAATTCACACAGCTCTAGTAAATGGATGTCCCTGAGTTCACCAGGATATCAGGATAATAAACGAAAATTCACGACCATGCTCACTCACAGGATTGCCCCTATCAATGTGATAAGTCATGTAATGGGATCAATTAAGAGACGAATTTATGGGGGTTACATTCAAGGATTACTCTAAACAGGAATATTGGTGAAATTCACCTCCGAGGTCAGTTACAGGATTGCCCCCATCAATAGGAAAAAGCACAGTACAGGATCAACACCAGGATATAATTACAGAGGGTGCAACACTTGATTAATGAATCCTGATTTTCACAGGATAACAGGTGACAAATGCCTCTGTTCGTATATCATACACCCACGTCAGGATAAAAGACAATAACACAAAATCACAATGGAACAAAGTTCAAGATTAATGATGAACTGCAAGATATTATAACCATTCACAGAGCTTAAAGGTCAAAGCCATGAGAGGATTGTCAAGCAACATCCAGGATCCATCCAAAGTTTCACCTAAGCCTTTGCACCTCCAGCATGTCGTCGTCCCAAAGCCCTGGTAAAGAGAAACCTAGGCCCTGGTAGAAGGAAAAGACCTGTCGTGTCCGGCCATCTCAATTCAGAGGTCAAGACAATGTAAGACCAGTGGTCGAAGCCTTTGACCTACCCCAGGCCTCAAAGACCAGATGCAATGTGCTCCATCGAACTCGCAATACCCAGCTTTTAAATTGCAATTGTGAAAGCATGGCATCCCGTTCTCAAATTTGGCTGAGGATTCAACCCTAGCTTCCCTTGGGGAAACTGGGTGCACAGATACTCTCTCTGGCTCTATCTCCTCGAATCAACCAGGATGTTCGACATACCATGTAGCAGGATTTCCAAGGACTGACGGTAAGCCTCCACCAAGGAAACTGCCCTCTCGACTGACAGGATTCTTTCTTTGCTTCATCCATTCTCTTTAGGATATCTTGCAGTTCATCAATGTGAGCACCAATATTCTGTGCCGGGGAGCCAAGACCACCATCCACAACTTCACTCACACTGGCAGTCATCATCTCGATGCCTATGGCATCGCTGAAGCGTAGGCCCACTCACCAGCGAAACCGGCACTGTGAACTGGACCCCACCCTGGCCATCTCAAACCACCTGAAACAAGCATTTTCTCGAGTTAACTTGGCTCCCTGTCACTAAACTTTAGCCAGGTCTTCCAAGAACATAGCATAGATTATATACAATATGATCAAATAATTATGGGTGCTACATCAGGATAAATAAAAGGATTGAAGATGAGTAGCGCCAAAGCTTGTGAAAACGCAGCCCCTCCTATGCTTGCATTGTGTGACTCCCTAGATAAAATGAGTTTAAACTATACATAATGTAATGCTTGCGTTTGGGGCAAATAAAAAAACATGCTGGGATGGGTTAGTTGAAGCATCAATTTAAGTAAATAGTGCATCCTATCCAATAACATAATGCTGAATATGTATTAACAATTTTCATCAAATTCAACAATGTATTGTTGCATAGTTTCATTCATGAACAAATTAAATCAAACCTTGGATCTAGCTATTTTGGACAAATTAGCTTAGTTTCAAGACTACTTTTAACTTGGTGTGAAGATGCCGGCATTGGATTTTTAACTTGGTGTTTAGTAACAGAATCTTTTAATATTTTTAGATGGGGCGTTTGCATGCTTAAGATGCACAGGAAATAGAAGGAGTAAGCCACCAGACCCTTCAAGCTTGCCCTGCCATTTAATACCGTTCATGGCTGATCTATGCTGGCCTCCAGTCCTTTTCTGTGCCATTTCCCCATAGCCCTGTCTCTATTCCTCAATCTATCAAATATTTATCCACCTCCACCTTGAATACTTATAATGACCCAGCCTCCATCATCCTTGGGGGTAGAGAATTTCAGAGATTCACCACACAGAAGAAATTTCTACTCATGTGTTTTAATTTCATTCATGGGATGTGGGCGTTGCTGGCTGGGCCATTTATTGCCATCCTTGAGGGCAGTTGAAAGTCAACCACATTGCTGTGGGTCTGGAGTCACAGTAGGCCAGACCAGATAAAGATGGCAGATTTCCTTCCTTCAGGGACATTAATGAACTGGCCCTTTATCTTGTAGTTAAATCTTACAGCTAAAGTCATGACAAACAATAGCATAATAGAATGTGTTCAAAGACAATATCCCCCTCTTAAGATTCCAATTGTGTCTGTACCTTCTAGAAGGGCAACCTGAGAACTTCCTTATTGGAAAGGAATCAGTTAATACATTATTCTGGGTCATTCTTTGCACACATCAAAATTCCACATTACAGTATATTTCACATGGTGTGCATGGTCAACTTTTGCAAGCAGCAACTTGTGTATCAGGCTGTTCAGTGAATGTTTTCAGTGTTTCACAGAAAACAAAAGCCGAATTACGGGATGAAGAAGAAAGGCCTTGTTAAAGAGTATGAAATCATAGAAATCATAGAAACCCTACAGTGCAGAAGGAGGCCATTCGGCCCATCAAGTCTGCACCGACCACAATCCCACCCAGGTCCTACCCCCACATATTTACCCGCTAATCCCTCTAACGTACACATCTCAGGACACTAAGGGGCAATTTTTAACCTGGCCAATCAACCTAACCCGCACATCTTTGGACTGTGGGAGGAAACCGGAGCACCCGGAGGAAACCCACGCAGACACGAGGAGAATGTGCAAACTCCACACAGACAGTGACCCGAGCCAGGAATCGAACCTGGGACCCTGGAGCTGTGAAGCAGCAGTGCTAACCACTGTGCTACCATGCCGCCCCAAGCTAAAGTATGGTGTGTGTGCTTATCAAAGCAGATGGGATGTCGGTTATAGAATCATAGACATGTTACAATACAGATGGGAGCTATTTGGCTTAACATATCTGTGCCAGCTTTGAGCAAGAGAACCTCGGCTAGTGCCACTTCCCTGTCCTTTCCCTGTAGCCCTGCAAATTTACTCTCTTGTGTTTATTCAATTCCTGTTTGAAAGCCCCCCAATTGTATCTGCTGCCACCAAACTCTCGGACAGTTCATAATCATAACCACTCGCTAAGTAACATCTTTTCCTCAAATTACTATTGGTTCTTTTGCCATTCACCTTAAATCAGTGACCTGATACTTGACTCTTTCAGTAATGGGGAGTTTCTCTATCTGCTCTACTTAGAACCCTCATGATTTTGAACACTTGTATCAAATCTTCTCTATCATCTCTAGTGAGAGCAGTCCTAGCTTCTCTAATCTATCCACTTGACTGAACTTCTTCATCCCTGGAACCATTCAAATAAATCATCTCTGCATTTTCTCTGAAATCTTCACATCCTTCCTAATGTGCAGTGCCCATAATTGGACACACAGTCCAGTTGAGGTCGAACAAGAGTTTTATACAGGTTCATCAAAATGTCCTTGCTTTTGTGCTCCATGCCTGTATTTATAAAGAACACGCTTTCTCACATTACCCTTCAATAATTTATGCTTATCTATCCCAGGTGTCTCTTCATTAGTGTTTAGCAACAGAATTTTTAAAAATCTATTTGTTTGTGAGATGTGGGATTTGCTAGCCAGGCCAGCATTCATTGCCCATCTAATTGCCCTTGAAGATGGTGGCGAACTGATTTCTTGAACCATTGCATGTGGTGTAGGTATGCTTGCAGTGCTGTTAGGGAGGTCCAGGAGTTTGACCCACTGACAGTGAGGAATGGGGATTTAGTTCTAAGTCAGGCTAGTGCATGGCTTGAAGGGGAGCTTGCAGTTGATGTTCCCATGCATCTGTTGCCCTTATCCTTCTAGAGGATAGTGGTCGTGGGGTTTGGAAGGTGCACTTGGTGAGTACCTGAAGTGCATTTTGTAGACGATTGCCAGTGTGTTGGTGGTGGAGGGAGTTGGTGTTTGGGATGCCAATCAAGTAGGCTGCTTTTTCCTGGATGGTGTCAAGCTTCTGGAGTGTTATTGGAGCTGCACTCACCCAGCCAAAGAGAAAGTATTTATCACACTCCTGGCTTGTGCTATTTAGATTATAGACAGGCTCTTGGGGGAGGGTCAGGTGGTGAGTTACTCACTGCAGGATTCCGAGCATCTGACCTCTTGTAGACACGGTATTTATATGGCTAGTTTAGTTTCTGGTCAATGGTAATCCCCAGAATGTTGGGGGTTACAAATTGAGTGATGTGATGCCTTTGAATATAAGAGGCAATGATTATATTCCCTCTTGTTGCAAATGGTCATTGCCTGACACTTGAGTAGTGTGAATATTACTTGCCAATTGTCAGTTCAAGTCTGGATGTTGCCCAGGTCCTTTGCATTTGGACATGGACTGCTTCAGTATCTGAGGAGTTGCATATGGTGCTGAACAATGTGCAATAATCAGTTTTTCTCAGGGCTCTTTGACGACATATTCTGCCAAATGTTGCTTTGGTGTCAAGGGCAGCCACTCTCAACATCAAGAATTCTGCAGGACAAGGGCATAAGTAGTTGAACATTCAACTAACAGAACAAGATAGGTATGGAATAAGTTTAAGCCTAATTAGACAGAAAGCATGCCCAGGGATGCATGGCTAGAGTAGATCACTGAAGTAGACTGGCACAATACTGGAGGGATTAAGAAGTGAGCAGGATGATCTTAGTTCACTGCAGTGGGGAAAGACTGGGTATTTGGGAGGTGAAGTATGGATGAAGACCTGAACTGGTACTCTGAATAACTTGTGGTTTGAAGGGAGAAGACTGATTAATGGAAAATTTTATCTTAAGTGATAAAAGGTGTGAAGTCATTGGCTCACTTCAGTCTTAGGTTACAGGCTGACATCAATTTGTATATCGGTAAACGGTATACAAATAAGGAAGTATACAGAGGAGTTCTACTCTGAGGAGTCTGAGCCCCACAGCCTTTCATGCTTTTTCGCATGGAGGTTTTTTCTATATGGGTTGCTGCTGCACACCTCACACTTCTTTCACTTGCCCAGAAACACGTTGTCATCATCTGGGGCAGAGACCCCTCTTTAGAGGAGTCCTCCCCCTTAACATTGGGGACTTGGGGTGGAGAGTGTTGCAAGTTGCAGTCCCATACAACTGTAAAATCCATCAGTTCACGAACTCCGAAGGAGCCTGCCTTAACTGCGGCTGTAGAGTCCGTTGACCATGTGTATGTAGGTCGTTGTAGACTGCACCCCTTTTTGAGTTTAAAAAACTTTTTGTTAGCACTTCAGCTCTATGCTCAGCCCTGTTGAGATCCTACATGCATGGTGGGGGGCCATAGCAACCCCTTTAATCACATTTTGATTTGATGTTTTAAGTTTCATTTGTGATTTGTTGTGTTTCTGACGGTATATCTTTAAAGGGCTGTCCTGTGTTTTGTCCCTCAGTTTATTTGATTTTAATTAATTATTTGATTTGCCACCAAAATAGGGAGGGGGGTACTACCATTAACAGTGAATATTTGGCAGAAAACAAACCTTGAATCAGTATTAAAGGTGTTCCTTTCCTAACACAAACATAAACGTAGAGGACTGCAGCCCCTGCCATTGCCCAACCACCCATGGTCTCAAGTCATTTCGGCCCCATACTCTAAAATTCCTTTGCTAAAATCTATCTTTTCACCTTTTAAACTGCTCCTTAAAGGGAACCAAATGTAATATTTCCAAGTTGGTTGACAACATGAACCTTGGTGGGGAGGATGATAAGAGGCTTTAAGGTGTCTAGAACAAGGGGTCACAGTCTCAGGAAAAGAGGTAGTCCATTTAGGGCTGAGATGGAGAGAAACCTTTTCACTCTGTGAACTTGGCCTCCACAGCCTTCTGTGGTAGATAAGACACTGAAAATGGAATTATAGAACCCTATAGTGCAGAAGAGACCACTCAACCCATAGTCTGCACTGACTCTGACAGTATCTTAGCCAGGACCCCCCCCCCCCCTCCCATTGCACACCTTTCCCATGGCTAATGCATCTAGCCTGCACATCTTTGGACTGTGGGAGAAAACCAGAACACCGAGGAAACCCATGCAGACACGGGGAGAAAGTGCCAACTTCACACAGTCACCAAAGGCCTGATTTGAACCCAGGTACTTGGAGCAGCAGTGCTAGCCACTGTGCCACTATGCTGCCCATCTAGAAAATATTTCTAGATTAATAAAGGATAGATTTCTAGACTCTAAAAGCGGGGATATAGACGATTATTCATGATCATACTGAATGGCAGAGCAGGCTCAAAGGTCGAAATGGCCTATTGCTACCCCTATTTTCTATGAATGAATAGTGGTTCATAGCAGAAATTGATGTTTGGATTTTTACTTAAAAACATAAAATGTATCTGAACGAAATCATTAAGTTTAACCCTAATCATTTTGTGTAACTTCTCATAATTCAATTACTTTATCTTCCCAGGCATTTGTTCCACGTGTATTTGTGATGTATTTGATCGGTGCAGTAGCTTTCTTTCTCTACATCACAAAAATTCCAGAAAGATATTTTCCAGGTGAGTAGAGGTTAAAGTTTGATTTTTCAGACAATCACAACTAATATGAAAGCTAGCTACATAACCAGCCTCAGGATGTGATTTGTTACAACATCCTATACAAACTTATAACACAATGTAAGTTTCAGCCTCCCAAATGAGTCTAATATGTGAAAGAGAATGATGTGTTGGAATTATACCAAGCTGAATCAAAATACTAAAGGAACAAGACTGCACATCCAGGAGTAATTAGTTCATTTATTTTTGACGATATTTTGGCATTCCTTTTACCCTTTCGCTTTGAACTAGTTTCTTGATCTACTCCCCCTATTCAAAGGTTTAAAATAGTTTGCCCAGTAGATAGGTTTAGTTTAAGACCTTACTTGAAAGAGCATTTAAAAACAAAACCATTAGTATGTTTACAATTTTTATGATTAAACACTTCAACATCCTAATGCTACTTTGATCTAGTGATGCAGGTTAAAATTTTGTCCTCATTGTAATATTCTTTGAATGGTGGAGCATAAATTAATATTTCTATCTTTTACAGGGCAGCTCAACTACCTCGGTTCCAGCCATCAGTGCTGGCATGTCCTTGTTGTACTGATGTTTTATTGGTGGCACCAAACTGGAGTCTACATCACACAGTATAGACACAACCAACCCTGTTCTCAACTAATGAATACCTAACTGCTACATAAGTGTCTTGTAGTTCGGTGAACAATTTCCTTAGAAGTGCCTGTTAAAGAATCTGTAGTACTGCACTGAGCAAGGCTATGGGCAGGGGAATGACAAGTGTGTTAAAGTTATACTGCTGAATTTATTTGTTTATTAATCTGTATATATACACAGACATTTTTGTTTAAAGAGAGCAGTTAGTTTCCAGATGCGTATAATTATACACTGCAGATATTTTCCAGTAGCTTTTTCTAAGATGTTTGAGGTATTTATATAAAGAGCTTACACTTTAATGTGTAATAGTCATCCTTCAAATAATGTGTTCCTTATCCTGTTAGTAAGATATTATGGAACTTGAGACTCAAGTGATAAATGTCACATACTGGTCTCACGTAAGAACCTGCAAAGGTGAACTGGGCGAGATTGCTGATTGCTTGTTGTAACGATAATGAATCAAGTTATGCACATGCAGACTTGCATTGGCCAGGTGTCGAAATCTCAAATTTAGTGAGTGGGTGGTCTTTTAACCTTGGCTCTGTGCTGTATTACACCTTTATTACCCCTGATTGCAAGCCCAAGTAGTCTTAAGACTGTCTCCTAGGGAGTCACCTCACTCCATCACTACTTTGTGTTCGCCATAAATAAAAAGAATAAAATGTGTTCTTCTTTCCAATCTATGTACACTGGAGTTTGCTATTAAGTCCTATTCCTTCATGAGCTGGGAGACAGATAAAAGGAGGAGAGCAGAGTGTTTGCTGAAATTAAACTATAACATGTTATCAACTAGCCCAATATTAAAATGCATCCATAAAAATAAAATCAGGGAGAGAATTGACAACTGCTTAATCTCCTTATCGAGACAGTATCCTCCAGATCTATATTTAGGGATAGTATAGACAGAATTCAAACATGTGGCATTTAATCTTCATGAATAAGAACAGCCATTTCTAAAATGTTTGATAATCTACCTACATTTAGTAATAAGTAACATTGAATGAATTTTCATTTACTGAAAGATTCAACTTTGATCAGGTTGTACAGATTACTGGTGTTGAATGCCACTGTCCTGATAGTGTAGCAAATGATCAGACAGTTTTCTGAGTACCTTAAAGTTGTCACCTTGGTGACCGATTGGTCAGGTTGACCATTTCTCTGAGGGGAATTGATATTTATTGTGGGAGTATAAGAGGGAGAACGTGTATTACTTCTACCTCGATAAGCTAAAGAGAGCAAGTAGGCAGCTAGATTTTCTTGTTACCTTAAAGTTCTCTGCTGAACTGGCTAGCCAGGGTATTATAGCATATTAGAACAGATCAAGCATAACTGATGGATAAAAGATTCTAGTAAATCTGAAAAGGGAAAAAATATTTCTATTTTCCTTTTAAAAAAAAAAAATCTTTGGTATTTGAACTAATTCTTCAAAGGATGGAACAATTACTGAGCAACACCAATGGGTAAATTTTATAAATCTGTGCTCCCTTCCCAGAACTTCAGAGTATTATGTTCTAAGCTTATCCTTTGATATAAAATTAGTGGAGGGCTACGTGCAATGTGCAAGGTTTTTTGGTGTTTTGTGCAAAGAAAATTTCTTATCTACCAGTAGAACCTGTGCTGTTTGAATATGATGGTACTTAGTGTAATTACATTTGATTCACACTTGTTTTTTATTCCTTTTTACTACTTGCCCTTAAAGGACAAGCTAGTCATGTGATGCAATGCTAAAGCTGTGTGCATTTAACAGACTGGAAAAGATTGTATAAATCCTGAAATTGTAAATTTATTTTTAGAGGGGTGTGGTGTGAGGAAGAAAGAGGGGGATGAAGTTGTTGAGAGTTCAATATGACAAACTATATGGAGCTTTGTTCATTTTTCCCTGGTGTTATAAATAAAAACATTTTCCAACACAATTGATTCAGTTATTTCAATATCTGCTTAATTACACGAGGTGCTGTGAAAATTATCTTGGGAGGTAGCAATGAAGCAAAACAGTTGGGATTTTTTTTCATAAATCTCACCAAGGCCCATTTGCAGAATGCAAAAATGTAAAAGAATAGACAGATCAGGAAAATCCAAAATAATTGGGCAACAAAGCTAATTTTAAAAGTATGTAAATTATGCGAGGAAGGCGGCTCTAAGTGAAATAATTAACCTACAAAACAACAATCTTAATTTTAATAAGATGCAAACATGATCCTTAAAAATCAAAAATATAAACCTTACCCAATTTTCCTTTTGGTGACTTCAATTGGAAAGGGAAAGTAGTGCAGAATAGGAAATACTTAAAAATTGTGTTTAAAAAAGCACACTAAACATTATTGACCTAACAGATAAAGAAAGACTTGGGCCTGAATTTTAGACTTCCCCACCGGCAAGTTTGCAGACATGAAATATCATAGGTAGGCTTCCTGCTGTGTTCCTACCCACTCCAACCTCAGCAATTTTAGGCTGGGGCAGGCAAGGCCTCCGATCTTTGCCCTATTTGAGGGTCTTAGAAGCCAATTACTTAAGGGCCGTTTCACATCCAACTGACAGGAGGAATTCCCGAGGATGTGGAAAGCCCAAAAATGATCAGCTTCAGGATTTGGGCAGGATGTCCGTGTGCACCTCCATCAGAAGCCCCTTAAGATTGGGTAGCCAAAGGATCTCCCTCACGCCTTGCCTTTTACACCCCAACTCCTCACCTGAAAACCTCAAAATTCATAGGCACCAGCAACTGCTGCAGGGACGAGAAAGCTGCAGGCCAAGCAGGTTGGCGAGCAGCTCTAAGGCGGGAGCCCCTCCTGAGGGCAGAAGTCCTGCCTGCAGTCAATTAACACTGAGCACAGAATGGCTGCAGGGCAGGCAGTATTGGCAGGATCCTTGCTGACTCTCTGGATGGCAGGTCAGGAAATGCCACCATTCTAAAAATCCTGGCCATAAGGAAACAAACAAGGGTTAGCAAAGAGGCATGCACTAAGTACACAGCAAAAGAATGAGAAATGTGGAGTGATTAAGAAAGAAATCAAAAACAATTAGGAAGACAAATATAAAATATTTTACAGGCACATCAGAAAAGGCTGTGATAGCAATAGAATTAAGGGATATAATACAACAGGTAATGATAGATGGCAGAAATATCAAATAATTATTTGGCTTCCATATTTACCAGGGAGATTGAATGACAAGATGAGTAAAGTATGCATTTAAAACAAAAACAAACTACATCTCAAAGATGGTAAAGTTCTGGTCTGGATGGACTGCATCTAAGAAAGAAATAGCAGAGGCATTACTAATTGTATTCAATTTGTTAGAAAAATGCTGACTGACGGATAGTTATGTAATTCCCATATTTGATGGGCCAGATATGTCCAGGGAATTATAGACTAGTCAGTTTAACATAACCACCTGAGCGACAGAAGGAGGAAATGGTGTTCCACAAAGGTTAGTGCTGGGACCACTGCTCTGCACAATTTATATTAACCTTGGTTCAAACTTGGACAATAGAGCTGAATTCCAGGGTGAGGTGAGAGTGACAGCGCTTCACATCAAGGCCACATTCAACCGAGTGTGGCATCAAGGAGCCCTAGCAAAACTGAAATCAAAGGGTATCAGGGCAAACTCTCCCCTGGTTGGAGTCATACCTGGTACGTAGGAAGATGGTTGTGGAGGGTCAGTCATCTCAGCTCCATGACATCTTTGCAGGAGTCCCTCATGGTAGTGTCCGAGGCCCAACAATCTTCAGCTGTTTCATCAATGATCTTCCCTCCATCACAAGGTCAGAAGTGGGGTGTTTGCTGATGATTGCACAACGTTCAGCACCATTCGCAACTCCTCAGATACTGAAGCAGTCCATGTTCAAATACAACATGATCTGGACAATATCCAGGCTTGGGCTGACAAGTGCCACACAAAATGCCAGACAATGACCATCACCAGTAAGAGACACTCTAACCACCGCCCCTTAACATTCAATGGTGTAACCATCACTGAATCCCCCACTGTCAACATCCTTGGGGTTACCATTGACCAGAAACTCAACTGGACTCACCACATAGGCACAGTGGCTACAAGAGCAGGTCAGAGGCTAGGAATACTGTGGCAACTCACCTCCTGACTCCCCAGAACCTATCCACCAGCTACAAGGCACAAGTCAGGTGTGTGATGGAATACTCCCCACTTGCCTGGACGGGTGCAGCTCCAACAACACAAGAAGCTTGACACCATCCAGGACAAAGCAGCCCTCTTTATTGGCACCACATCTGCAAAGCATCAAACCCTCCATCACGCTCAGTAGCAGCAGTGTGTCTATCTACAAGATGCACTGCAGCAATTCATCTTAGACAGCACCTTCCAAACCCACAACCACTTCCATCTAGAAGGACAAGGGCAGCAGATAAATGGGAACACCACCAGCTGCAAGTTCCCCTCCAAGCCATTCACCATTCTGACTTGGAAATATATCGCCGTTCCTTTGCAGTTGCTGGGTCAAAATCCTGGAATTCCCTCCCTAACAGCATTGTGGATCAACCCACAGCACATGGACTGCAGCGATTCAAGAAGACAGCTCACCACTACCACCTTAAGGGCAATTAGGGATGGGCAATAAATGCTGGCCAGCCAGCGACGCCCATGTCCCACGAATGAATAAAAATAGACATTTCGATTCTGGAATCCTAAACAATTTTCTAAATTTGCAGATTACAACAAATTGGGGGGGAATAGAAAGATTGTAACAAATTACAGGAAGACATTAATAGACCTGCAGATGGACAGATAAAATGGCAAACAAGGTGCAACACAGGTAAACGTGAGGTAGAATTTGTTGGTATGATATGATAAGTAGGGTGGTCATTTATATGGAAGGTGCAAGTCTAGGTGGGCTACAGCACAAAAGGGACAATGCACCAATGTCAAAGTTGGGTCACATTAGCAAAGTCATTAAAAAACACAAGCACTAGACTTTATTTCTCGGAGCACAGAATTGAAAAGTAAAGATATTATGCTAAGCATGAATCAAACCTTGCACTGCATGTAGTTTTGGTTGTGTTAAAAAAGGACATCAAGGCACTGCAGAGGGTGCAGAGAAGACTTACAAAGATGACACCAGAAAAGCATGATTATACAAATCAGGAAATAATTTTGAAAGCTCTATCTCTTTTCTCTTGAAAAAGGATTGAGGTGTGACTTAATAGAGGTCTTTAAAATTACAAAATGTTTTGATAAGGTGGATTCCTCTTTTGGAGAGGCCATCAACATAAGATACTCACCAATAAATCCAATAGGGAATTCAGAAGAAATTTCCTCACCCAAACAGTGGTAAGTGTGTGTAACTTGCAACCATAGGAAGTGATTGAAAGAAATAACATAAATGCATTTAAAAGCTAGACAAGCATTTACAAGAGAAGGGTTATCATGTTAAATTTAACGTGAGAAAATATGGTACAAGGTTTGATTGGTGTATAGACACCAGAATGGACAGGACATGTGGCCTATTTCTGTGTTGCATATCTTTTGTATATAATACTTTGTATATAACAGTTAGTTGATCGATTACTGTCCCTTTTGTGCCTTCAAATTTCACTCCTGTTAACTGTTCATTGGGCTTGCAAGAAATTATGTTCGAAGAACTTAAAGATTTCATTTCTGTTCAGGAACTAGGAGCGATTAAGCTGCACCAATACAGCTATTGCATTTGGTGGAGTGAGGGAGATGAAGGAGGGAATGCAATGGTGTACAATCTGAAATAAGCTGACTCTGCAATGGAATAATCTGCAATTATAGATGGAATTTAATGTGTGGAGGTGGCCAGTGAGATGGAAAACTGGAAAAAAGAGAACCTCATTAGTTAACAGAAAAAAATGCCCATCAACTATTATCCTCAGCACAGCAATTTGAAAAGTGATGAAATAGCCATGGGAATCTCAGCTGTGACTTAGAGGTTTGCATGCCTCAAAGAAGTGGGAGTTTCATGGCTACTGTGGGATACCAAACTGTTAAAGGGAGTATTATTCAGGTGATACTCCTTTTTGAATGACAACTTAAGTATACAATAAATGAGAATTCTTATCCAGGAACTTGTGTGGAATGAATACTCTGCTCATCTCCATTGCTAATGTTGAAGACACCATTCATATCCCCAAATGATTGTGCTTGGCGTAAAATTTCCAGAAGCGCTTGTATAGTGCTCTTGTGGTAGCATCCCCACCTCTGGGCCTTAAGCTCTAGGCTCAAGTGCCATTTCAGGACATGATGGCGATGGAAGGCGTGTTCTTAATATGGCCAAACAGATTGATTATCAGCCTGTAAATCCTCCACTACACCAGAGGGCAGGCAGCAAGAGCGGGAGAATTTCCTAGTCAGCCATACCACAGAAGCAATGACAAACCACCACAGTACTTTAGTACTTCACCAGACATAATCATAGATAAATCCAATGGAAGTCCATGTTGCCACAGTCCTCTTAAGGCATGCTATCTGGAAGGGGAGTATGTGTGTCAGGTCAAAAAGTAATTCCAATTTTTCAATATGGTTATTATTTGCCATGAACGAAGAAATCGTTACATATTAGAAAAGTGACCATTATCTTTTGTTTTCTATGAGTAGCAGCATCTATATCAGTTTAAAAAGCAATTCTAATTTTTCAATATTGTTATTCTTTACTAAGAGCTAAGAAATTGTAACATGTTAGAAATGTGACCACTATCATTTGTCTTCTATGTTCTTTGGCAAAATATTGTGGGTTTCTACATGTAACTGTTAGTTGGCTTCTCCAGATGAACATCAGGAAGTCTCCTCTGCTAGGAGACGCATCAATACTTTCACTTTATTCCTAAAGGAGATGCAGAGCAAAATTCAACATCATGGGATGCAAATAAAAAAGGCAGTTGGATTGAGATGTTTGACACAACAGTAAAGGCAGACAGAGCCTAATGAATAACCAATGTTACTGCTCATTTTGCAGACTATAAATTGAATTTCATGATTATTTTTGCCTTCTTTACTTGACTCTCACAAACACAACAGAAACTGAAAGTGAAATTAACTGGATGAAAAGGTGTCCTGAACTAAATAAAGCTTACTTGCTTTCCTTAATACAAGTGAATCATTCAATCCATTATAATCATAACTTCAAGTGGAATTTATTGCTTCATTGAAAAGCAAGTATCAATGAATATAAACAAAGGGAGTGTGGGAAACCAATCCCTCTAATCGTATCATTAAAATGAAGACTGAAAAACTGAAATTTGCAAAGAAAATAGTAAATATCAGAGCTCCCTATGTGTTAAAACAGTGGAAACAAAACCACTAAGCAGATTGTGATCAATATAAAATGACAGGTTTAACAAATTATAATTAAAACTATTAATACAAAAAAAGGAGACTTGCTCACTTTCAAGTCCAAGTCTGAAAAGTGCACTTTAACTGTATCACAGCAATAAAAATAGACTATGTGCTGGATATTTGATTTCCATTCACACAAAAGCAGCCTGGCTGAACACAAGCATTAAAACACAATTATATCACAAATAATACAGGGGCATTTCAACTCCAGCTTTAAGCATGAAAGTGTTGGCTTTTTAACTGTGGCTGCATATTATGATCACTTGACCAATAGCAAAACACACGTTCTGATAGTCAGAGGATTATGGGCAAATTCTACGAAGGAATTAATTCTTAAACCTTCCACCTCAGAAAAAGCAAAATACATAATTTACACAATCAAATCTAGTTCCACAGTTTGAAGATATCAAATCCCTTTCTAATGCCAATCTCAAATATTAATGGGTATTTGTAGTTCTGCAAGCTCACATTGTTTTACAAATGAATCATTTTCACTTCCACTAAAATTTTCCAAGTTAATAAAAATAATCAGGACTTGTTGCAGCAAGTTATAAATTCTGTAAATGTGAAATTGAGAATGAAATGAATCAAATGCAGTCTATTTCCAGATATTGAGAAAAAATATTTTTAAGGAAAGTGTGTGTCAGCTGGGATTTCCCCCTCTACGATGGCTCAGAGGTATTGCGCAGCATGGGGAAAAAGCCCAGTTCATAAGGCCTTGTGGTGGAAAATGAGCTTTGAACAAAGTAGATATGGAATCTGTTCTATTGGAAGACTACTTATTTTACTGTTTGGAAGGAAATGGTGCTGCACCAAATGGATCAAAGTCACCATGTTGCTGTGTCACACTATGTAATACTAGTTCAGTAAAGGGCACTGCACCAAAATCATCGGTTTTTAGCCCATCTCCTGTGTGAAATGCCCCATGTACAGACGCTGGTCTGGATCTGTTGGCAACTGGATTGTGGTCTCCTCGATATTCACTGAGGCCTTGATATTGAGTGTTTTTTAGAAGCTCTTGTGGATGGAATGGCTTTGCACCAAATGGATCAAGCAGGCTTTCATCTGCAGGCAATGACTGGCATTTCTCCTTTCCATCAGGAAGCACCACACCAATATTCTCCTTAGAGTCAGATATGTTAAGGAGCTCGTTGCTACTTTGTGAATCACGCCTCCCTACTTTTTTGTGCCTGCGTACCCGTTCTGGAGTTCTATAGATAGGTTTGGAAGATTTTCTTGTGGTTGTCGGTGTGCCATGATGGCGCTTGCCATTTCCACCAGAAGACTCTTGTTTAGTGCGCCGTTGTCGAGATGAAAGTTTCTGTAAACTGCGCTGCTTCATCTTGTGCTGTTGACTAGCTGTGATCTCTTCAAAAGGGACGTGTCCAAACACATCCTCTTTGCTTTCCTTTCTGGACTGCATAGTCTGAAGTGGCTGGAATGGAGTGGAACCAAACATATCCACATCATTTGGTGAAATAGGTGGTGTTTGTGTGAGAGTACCCTCACCATACTGAACTGTCTGAGGTAATTTCTTAGTAAAAGGTGCATTACTGAATACATCAAACTCTTCAGGTTCCTTAAGGGTGACCGATTTGAAGGGTGCCTTTTGAAAACTATCTTTATTTTCCACTCTATTGCTGAGTTGTGCATGCTGATGCAACCCAACAAATGGCACAGCACCAAATATATCCACTTCATCCTGTAATGTTTTACTCCCTTTGACTCGAGGTGAATCTGGAGGGGTGATGAGCGCAGTTGCTGATTCTGCACTTGCAATGCTTTCAGCATCAGCACTGTACTCTAAACCTGGTTCTTTTATAGTATAAATCTCTTTATTCTGTTCATAGTCTGAATCAGAGCTGTGCTTTTCTTCCTCATCTACTTCAGCTTCTTCATCAGAGTCCATTAACAGAGGTCTCTGTCCAAAATTTTCTGCTTCTACATCAATGAATTCACCTTGTTCACTGTGGAACTCTTCCTCCTCCTGTTCTTCTTCTTCGCTGCTCTGAGGAGTAGGTGGGTCAGACTCAAAATCACTGTCCGAGTCTTCTCCATTTTTCTGCTGCATGATTAAATTTGGGTCATTTCTTCTTCCTCCTTTGCTCTGGTCACTGAGTTGAAGAATGGTATGCCCCTGTTCATCAGCTTTAAATCCGCTCTCCGAAGGAATATTTGAAATTGTTGCATTTTCTTCACTTTTTCCATTTGATCCTAAGCAAGAATAAAAACAATTACAAAAAATATTTTAAACCTGAAAAATTAGAAAAGAATTGATTGAAAACATCAAGATCACTAGTTTAAAAAAAGTATTTCTGGCAACAAAATTAAAATCCAGCTCAGTCAAAATAAATTCTCTTCCAAATGAAAGCTGTAAAGAAGCTGTCCAAAATGAGATTGGGCAGTTTTAGTCCTGTTTCTAGTGGACAAACCTGGCCTTAATTTAGGAATTTTACAGGGGGACTAATTGAGATTCATTTGAAAATACAAAAATAAATTATAAGCAACCATAACATTTCCTCGTTGAGTCTGCAAACATGAAACTTCCTGTTCCTTGCCATTTTAACTCAGCATCTTGCTCTCACGCCCAAATATCCGGCATTAGTCTGTTTGTAATATTCCAGGTGAAGCCTGCTGTAATTTGAAGGAAGTTTAACAACACCAGGTTAAAGTCCAACAGGTTTATTTGGTAGCAAAAGCCACACAAGTTTTCGGAGTCCCAAGCCCCTTCTTCAGGTGAGTGGGAATTCTGTTCACAAACAGGGCATATAAAGTCTTTATATGCCCTGTTTGTGAATAGAATTCCTACTCACCTGAAGAAGGGGCTTGGGGCTCCGAAAGCTTGTGTGGCTTTTGCTACCAAATAAACCTGTTGGACTTTAACCTGGTGTTGTTAAACTTCTTACTGTGTTTACTCCAGTCCAACGCCAGCATCTCCACATCGTAATCTGAAGGAGCAGTAGCTCATCTTCCAATAAGGCACATTACAACCCTCAGGACTCAACACTGAAATCAACAACTTTAGACTGTGACCTTTTTCCTCCATCTTAACTCCCTTTTTTATATCCTATACATTTTTGTCTCAATGTAAAAACGCTCCTTCCCCCTCCCTGCCCCGGTCATTATCTCTTGCTCTTAAGATTGCTCCACTTTTGTTGCAATCTCCTCCAACCATAGTATGACATCCAACAGATTGTCCCCCTCTGTTCTGAAGAGCCAAATGGATTTGAAACATTAACTCTGATTGCTCACCCTACAGATGCTGCCAGACCTGCTGAGTTTCGTCATCCTAATGTTTGTTTGACATTTACTAACATTGACTATTTAGAAATGAACTGTTCTCATATGCAATTTTGCCAGTGCCTCCAAGCTCATTTCAGTTTCCACATTCAAGCTAAAATATCTGCACTCCTCATCACCTACTTGTTTTTAAACTCTAGGCTGGAGGAGATCGCGGGGATAGAAAATGGGCAAGGTAGTTAAGGAATTTGAAAAGCAGAAATGAAAATCTTAGAATAGCTTCCCTCGGACAAAGAGCACCATTGAAGCTTGGCGAGGATATAAATAATGAGTATGTGGCCCTCAGTGCAAATGTGGCCATGTGGTCTCAGTAGACTGGATGACTTATGAATGGTAGGAGCATGCAAGCCAATGGGGAGAAACAGTAAAGAGATCCAAACATGTAACAGTACAGATTCAAGCTTCCAGAGAAAAAGGGGAAGAGATACGACAGAGGGTGGTGACGCTGGAGTGAAGGAAAGTGGTCTTAATGATGGATACTGGTATGGAAAGTAAACTTAACAGGAATATGCCAAGATTATATATCCCTGGGCTAAACCCAAGATGGTAGCGGTGAACAAATATGCACTTGAAGCCAATGGCATATTGTTTGCAGAAACAGGGAATGCTTTTGGTTTTGCTGACAATAAAAAATACAAGAGTTTTGGCTCATCTGGGACTTCATGGCAGACCAGCAAAACATTTTTGGAGGGTAGGTTGATGACAACAAATTTTGAAATATGTAGTGGCTGTCAAAGAATGGGAACAGAAAGAAAGAGCCAGCAATTATACAAGGCTTTTCAGACCACAGCTTGTGCTTTTGCAGCCCATTACTCGAGTGTAGTCACTGTTGCAACATGGGAAATATGGCAGCCAATTTGTACACAGCAATGTTCCAGAAATAGTAATAAGATATTTATCAGATTTTTTTTTAAAAGTGATATTGGTTGATGGATAAATATTGGCCAGCACACCAAGAACTCCCACAATAATCTTCAAATAGTGCCATGGGATCTTTTACACCATTCTAAGGGGATAGACATAGTCTTGATTTATCTTATCTGAAAGATAACTCCTTCAGCAATGCACCACTCCCTCAGCACTTCAATGGAGTATCAGCCTAGATTATGTATCCAGATCTCTGGGATGAAACTTACACCTTTCCAAGTCATCTTTCCAAATCACGCTACAGACTGAGCTAAGGCTGATGCTTGATAATGTATGTCATTATGGGAAATTCTGATACAGATAGTATCAGAACCTAGGGCAAGGTATGTGAGCAGGGCCTTGTTTAGTGTTTGGTGCCTTACACAAATTGCACACTTTCACAGGGTGGAATGACTATTCAATAGAGAGTGATGTCCATGCTGTGTTGAAGATGTTGATGGCAACATAGTCTTATTATAGTAAGTTGTGCTGCTCCCCTGCCACTTTGACTCAAATGACAGTATTCTTACCTTAAATCAAAAGGTTACAGGTTCAAGCCTAATTTTAGGATCTGTATATATACAGCTGGATTTTATGCAGCCTATTTTGGCTGGAATCATGGCAGCTTAATTGTCAAAGAGGTCCAGTAACAATCTCCTGGCATTGTGAAAACCTCCCCTGATTAAGTTACATGGTAGAAGGTATCCCTGAGCCCACACAATTTAATTTAATGGTGGCTCAAGGATTAAATGGAGGTCGCATGTGTCTGTGTCAGGCTTGCCAGCAGCTTTCCAGAAAAGCAGGAGCAGGGGGAAGCCTCATAGTCAGGCACTCTGTGCCCAAATCAATGGTATCAGACATGAAGTGACCGCAGAAAGCTACCTTACTGCACTTGCCACTGATCCCCTTCCAGCGAGCCCCAACTCACATTCATACATCTTGGTCTGGAGTCTCTCCACAATCCTGGATGTCGGGTAGATGCAGTGCAACCAGCAGCTACTCGTGCTACTGCAGGGACCTCAATTTGGGGAAAGGCCTGACAGGGATTGGTTAAGCACCTAAAGGTTATCAGGCTCCCTACAAAACAGATGAGAGTTGCCATTTGGTTCTCTGATCAGTGGGCATGACCCAATTGGCCCAACAAAATTTCAGCCATAATCTGAGCAGAAAATTTAATGCAATACTGAAGGAATATTACAATGTGCCATTTTTCAGATGAAACATTAAACCCAAGTCCCATTTTTCTGCTTAGAGAATGAAGCTGGAGATTGTAAAGCATCATCTGAAAAGTAGCAATGGCCACCAAAAACAAAAAAAAGTTATCCTTCTCTCCTATTTGTTGAAGCTTCTTGCAACTGAGTTTCCTCTAGAGCAACAGTGACTGCACTTAAAAAAGCATCCACTGATTGCAATGTATTTTTAGGAATGAGATGAGGAGAAATTTTTCAAAGGATTGTGAATCTTTGGAAAATGATTGAAAGTTTATTTTCCCAGCAGTCTGATTTATCCACATGATTAGTACATGAGCATACCAAGTAATTTTAGAGGCCCACTGCAATATTGCATTCCTACAGATAGAAGATCTTTGCAATAATATAAATCAGCCATATGGAGGGAGATATATATATATGTTAGAACTATATTTTCACTGTACAAACAAAAAGCATACACAAATTTTACAATCCACTTCCTACAAATTCCTCACCACCAGAAACAATCATAGGTAAGTATACCACCCACCCCCAATCCACTACATGCTCATGCAGAGTGCAACCTCTTGGCAACAATCCATGCCCACCAAGTTGTCAATACAATTATTTTAGAGAGTATACATCCTGAAGCATTACTTTTCAAACACGCATCAAATTATAATCTTGAACTCAACATGGTCTGACAACTATTAATCCATTTGATAACATTTGAAAACGTAAATCTGTATAAATTACTAAAAGAAATATGTATTTTAATATCTTCTGTAAATGCACAAAGCAGGATTATTACAAAATTTCAATCATGTACAATTTAAGAACAATTATTCATCTTGAACAGTGGGAAATGAGAACATCTTTAATCATGAATGGTGATCCAAATGTTTTAAAAAAAGAAATATTTTTATGTTCTTTTCCTAGACAACAGATTAAAACTGATGAATGTGTTGTAACTTGTAATTACAAGCCTTCTGCTGATTTATCAGCAGGAATATTTGGGCAAGCAACTTGGAGCTATATTTGAATTGGAAACATACTGTCACCGTCAGTCCAAAGCTTTTTGCCACATGTTTCTTAGGAGGATTACCATACTGGTGAAAATGGTTCGTTCCCTCAGTCTATTCTAGTGTTATACTTTGAAGGTAAAAAGGCAGCAGCTGCTCAACAATGCAATTTCAAAAGACAATGAAAAGAATTGAAAGCCTTCTCTTATTCTCATTTCCTGCAAGAACAAAATTAGGAAGCAATTAACACTAGTTAAAATGTATTGAAATCTGTTTTGAATTCAACACTTTTCATTGTATACTAATACACGTGACAATAATAAATCAAATAAAGAAATTCAAATAAATAAAATGTTGAATCAAAGCAAAACAGTATGGAAATAGACGATCAAAAGATGAAATTAGATCTCACATCTGATCACGCTATTCATATTCTTGTCAATATAGAAAGTAGAAATAATGTGTGTTTAGGGCAAAGAAAACAAGCACAGCTTTCTTTTTAACCCAAGAATGAAAGAATAATCAAGGGTGGCATGGTGGCACAGAGATTAGCGCTGCTGCCTCACAGTGACAGGGGCCTAAGTTTGATTCTGGCCTTGTTTGACTGTGTAGAGTTTGCACATTCTCCCTGTGTCTGCATGGGTTTCCTCTGGATGCTCCAGTTTCTTCCCACAGTCCAAAAGGTGTACAGGTTAGGTGGATTGGTCATGCTAATGTGTCCATTAGTGTCCAAAGATGCATAGGTTAGAGGGGATTAGCAATGTAAATACACCTTATTTAGATATCTTGAAGTTATGGGTAAAATGTCAACTAGCCATTTTCCAAAAAAAAGTGATATTCAGTGTCGGAGAAATAAGCTGCAGTTTTAAGAACTATCCCAAAATACTTCCAAACATTTTTATTTTTCATAGAATCCCCACAGTGCAGAAGGAGGCCATTCAGCCCATCGAGTCTACACCAACCACAATCCCACCCAAGCCCTAACCCCACAACCCTATTTAATCTACTAACCCCCTGACACTCGGGTCAATTAAGCATGGCCAATCAACCTAACCTGCACGTCTTTGAAACTCTCCAATGATTTCAACTTCCAAATGACCATTTCTTCAAACAACAGTTGTAGGAAATTATTTCAACAACCCGAAAATTCTCAAATGTGCTCCTCTGCAAATCAAAATCTTACTGATCTTTGTGCTATCTACTGCACAGGTGGCACTGTTTCCAACTGCTGCAGAGGTCTGTGCTATATGAATATTGTGATTTATTTACACATAATTTACAAAGTAATGCAATCCTTCATCAATTTAACTGTCTAAAGGAAGAAACACTTCAATCTATACTCATTATATTCTGTATCTGCCTGTACATGAAAGACTTGTTAAAGAGTTACTAGAAGATATTCAATTAAAGGCCCCTACCCTCCAAGTGAACACTAAAATCATCTGGATCTGAAGTAACACTGGTAAATTGCCATGTTGTCCCATACCAATTGCGATGTGGGGCCATGTAAGAGTAATTGCTTATGCATAAGTTCTCAGACAAGAAGTTCTACTTGTATCTGTGCCATACAACTATTGAAGGGCAATAATATCGAGCTAAGAAATCTGTGAAGATGCAATGTCAAAGATGTGTGGGTTAGGTTGATTGGCCATGCTAAAATTGCCCCTTAGTGTCCCGAGATGTGTAGGTTAGAGGGATTAGCCGGTAAAATATGTAGGGATATGGGGGTAGGGCCTGGGTGGAATTGTGGTCGGTGCAGACTCGATGGGCCGAATGGCCTCTTTCTGCACTGTAGGGTTTCTATGATTTCAATCTTCACAGATTGTGAAGACAGGTTAACTATCAAATACTGCAAAGAGGTTGAGGATAAAAGGAAAGGATAAGCAATAAGAAATAAGCATCGGGGTTAATCTGTCTAAGAAAGGCTTTGTGAACTAATACTGAGATGTACAAATAGCATACATCAGTTAAGAACATGTCAACAGTATTTTTTTTCAAAACCAAAACTTTCGGGGACATTCATTTAAGGTTGAACAGAATTATTGCAGACCTTCTAAAGGAGAATTATACTTCCCAAAACGCGCACTATTTTGAAACAGTGAAGCTTTTCATTGCATATGGGTTAATTGGATGTCAACGAAGAGGAGCAAAAATATGTAGTTCTGAATGCCCCTTGTGTACCAGAGGGTTTACAAGGAAAATAGCAGTTCAAAAAATTATTTCTGAGGCAATGTCCAAGATAATGTTCTACAGCCCGATGGATAAAACCATATACTATCTAAGTATGCAGAGACTGAATAATTTAGGGAACATAAAGATTGCAATCTTGAATTGATTTAGTAGAATTTTCATTCTGTCACCTTCAGGGTAAGAAAGAAACTCTATAATTTTCCACATCATTAACAACCATAGTTTTACTTAGGAATTTTACCACCAATTCAAAACAGTCCATGATCATAATCACACACATTCTTTAGAAAGTTCAGACTTACCAGTTTCAGAAAGAAATGGAATAGAACCAAATAAGTCTTCCTTAACTGGAGTCTGTGGAACAGAACGTGGCTCAATCTCTGTCTCTATGGATGTTCTCCTCTGCTCTGGTTTACCTTGGTGAAAGAAAAAGACATTTCCTATCTGAAAGCAACACCCAAGTTTGTATAGTGAACTGGGAGCACATAGTGGTAGGAAAATCAGAGCATATTTAAATATTGCACAAGGTTGAAAAAAGGCATAATTAATTTTAAAATTTTCTATCGCTGTGCGTGCAGCACTAATTAGCTGATACCAAACTAATCAACTGAATCAGCATTATTTAAAAACTAAATAGATGTAGATGTGTACATTCACAGCAAAACCGGTTTGTTGATGGATATGACGCTTGGGTCAGCTGAAAATCTTTCTTCTAGCTTTCAGGCCAGAAACAGCAGATCTTCAATAGTAGTAGCAACAGAAAAATAAAAGGTGCTGCCAACTCAAATGATTTTGCAACTTCCTTCACCATTCTAAAATTGGAAGGACAGCAATATAGTGCAATTTACATTCAAAAAAATTAAATTACAACAATATTCCACTTTGATCAAAGCAAATCTTACAGGGATGATTTCCAGGATTTTTCCCCTGGGTAACTCCTTTTTTCCTTTGCACAGAGTTCAAGTGTCAGGACCCATTTTACTGCACCTGTGCTCCTTTACATTTCCCCAAGTTTCCCTGAGGCGGTCAAGCTTGGGTCAACAACTGATGCAATTGAATTGAGACAGATGGGTGCATTCCTGACTAACCTCCTCATCATCTTGAGACGTTACTGGTTGAGCACCTCAGTACAACGGGGCGTGGGGGAAAGAGGTCAAACATACAGCTCTGCTTTAATTTCCTGCCTGCACTTAGCCCTGCTGGAGGATACAGCTGCACTGGTGTTGCTTCAGAACCACTCTCATGACTTCATAGAAATCATAGAAATCCTACAGTACAGAAAGAGGCCATTCGGCCCATCGAGTCTGCACCGACCACAATCCCACCCAGGCCCTACCCCCATATCCCTACATATTTTACCCACTAATCCCTCTAACCTACACATCCCAGGACACTAAGGGGCAATTTTAATCATGGCCAATCAACCTAACCCGCACATCTTTGGACTGTGGGAGGAAACCGGAGCACCCGGAGGAAACCCACGCAGACACGAGGAGAATATGCAAACTCCGCACAGACAGTGACCCAAGCCGGGAATCGAACCCGGGTCCCCGGAGCTGTGAAGCAGCAATGCTAACCACTGTGCTACCGTGCCGCCCTAACTTGGCACAGGAAATATCAATACTCCAGTACAGTAATGGGTTCAAAGAAAGGCCCAGGGGAAAAAAGTATTTTTTTCCCCTGGACTAGTGATCTGATCCATCAGGGAAAAATAGTAAACAGAGATTAATTAATTCAGGTAATGCTACTTCGGCATGGTTCAGTAAAATTAGGATCAAAAAGATACCCAATCAAGTATATAAGATGTTGAGAGGCATAGATCGGATGGACTCTCAGAGGCTTTTTCCCAGGGTGGAAATGGCTGCTACGAGAGGACACAGGTTTAAGGTGCTGGGGTGTAGGTACAGGGGAAATATTAGGGGGAAGTTTTTCACACAGAGGGTGGTGGGCGAGTGGAATCGGCTGCCGTCAGTGGTGGTGGAGGCAAACTCAATAGGGTCTTTTAAGAGACTCCTGGATGAGTACATGGGACTTAATAGGATGGAGGGTTATAGGTAGGCCTAAAAGGTAGGGATATGTTCGGCACAACTTGTGGGGCCGAAGGGCCTGTTTTGTGCTGTAGTTTTCTATGTTTCTATTTTACCAAATCTGTCCAGACCTTGCACCATTCTGCTGCCAGTACAAGTATAGTTCTCATTTGAAACAGTCATAACACCACTGTAATATTATTACTGACCAAAGTGTGAATCAATGTTAAATTCATTAAACAGAATATATCACAGACAATGCTTTTGTTTTTAAATGTACTAGTGCACAGACAAGCAACTGTGTTAAGTATATTTAAAAGATGGTGTAAACATTTTTCTTTGCATATTTAAGCTTTTTTCCTTGCATTATTTCAAATGGAAATTCAAACCATCTGTTAAAATCAGCAACATGCGATTTTATATTTTCATTGTACAAGTAGTGTTCGTTAATTACGATCCTTTTGGTCTTAAAATCAACTTTTTTAAGAACAGCAATTTTACACGTGGGAATGGATAGAAGGGAAGCAGAAAAAGGAAACATGCATGGATCATTACCACTCGTACATGATCTAAGCTGGTCAAATTCCCTATCGAGAAGCTCTTCCTCAGTTAACTTTGAGAAGTTGTCCTCTCCAAATGGATTCCATCCAGACATGTCAGGAGGGTTACTGATAGTCTGTGGAGGATATCTGGGAACACCATCCAATTCTAAAGATGTTGGTCTGTAAAGTGAAAAGAAATGAACTCTTCATCATAAGCAAAACAATATTGGACACTATATCTGACAAAGATGCAACAAAATACTGAAAATTAAAATATCAATCATAAAACAGGCAGAATTTTCCCCAAAAAGTTTCTAATTGTCATAACAGGAAACAGGAGTTTTTCACGCTAGTCTCTTAGGCATACTCCGCCTTGCAATCTTTCGACACTTCGTGCAATGAAAGCAACTCCATGTGAATCACACCGTCATGGAGGCTCCAGGCACCTGACTCACCCAAAGTGGCCACAACTGTGTGCCATTAACAAGGGGAGCTGCATTTCGACATTAATGATGCACTCTCAGTCATGCTGGCTTTAGTTGAGGGGAATTAATCAGAAGGTGCATCAGAACTTAAATAAACCTCAAATGTTATTAAAGGTACACAACATCAGGATAAAAAATCTCAAATAATTCTATTCGGTGGAAGACGCATTTGTCAATTGCAATTTACACTTAGTTCAAACAGTTTCTTCATTTTTACAGCAAAATTAGACTGTAATATTCCAAAGCTCGTGCACTGATGGTGCTCTTCAACTCCTTTACATTTTCCTTCTACAGTACTGACCTAACTGATATGTTGGAAGTTTCCATTGTCAATCCAACAGACTGCACCGAGTTAGTGCCAGTAACCACAAAAGCCACACCATATGAGACGTCACTATGGTGGCCAGAAGCTTGATGAGATGTTGGGGATGTTGGAGATACAAATGCCACTGAAGTGGTTTGGCATTCATGTGTAGAGTGTGGAAAGTGTGGATGCTGGGGTACAGCAACTTGAGATTGTGCAAAAGCCTGCTGGATACAAACAGAAACACTGATAAGCTTTTATTTAAATGTATCTATAGTCAAACAAAAAGTGCATTCATCTTTGGAGTATTTTATCTTATTCAAAATAACAGTTTTGTTTTAAAGTCAATAAGTCAATAATAGTTACACCTTGAAAATTGTAATAAATCACAAAAAGCTTCAGGACAAGGCTGGGAAAACTGGTGGAAGTTGCAAGGGATAGCAAGGTGACCAAGAACTCAGTCACCAAGAGGCAGTTTTTGAGAAGAAATATAACAAGGTTTTCAGAAAATATTTCCAGACTTCAGGAGTGTGAAAACTGAAGTTACTGTCACTCCTAGTGGAGCACGACAGGGTGTAAGCAGCATGCTAATTGTGAACATAAGACTGGAGAAGGGTGCAGAGATGGTGAAGATTTAGTCCTAAAGTTTTGTAAAGGCCACTTTACCCATAAAGCTCGTCATCCCTGCAGTACATAATTTCACTCACCTTTGTTTTCGAAACTGCATCCCAAACTAAAACAACCAACATCATCACTGCTGTCAATAGGTTAGTCAAGTCCTAACATTTCAAGTGGTTTAATATTACATTTTGTCCGAAAAATACCAGTGAAGAACCATACAACATTTTGCTACATTAAAGGCACTATATAAATACAAGCTGCTTTGAATTGGTACAAGGGAATAAAAATGATGAGAATCATCACAAGAATTAAGGGGAAGTTAGAATATTCCTTTTTTACACAAAGATAATGAGAAGTTGCTTGCATTGATTCTATGCTCCTCCAGAGGATATGCTATTGATGCCCTCAGAATGCAATCAAATAGAAATCACAGAACAAACAAGAATTTTCATTCAGTTTTGTTAGAAAAACCTTTGAAAAAAATTACACCTTAGTTGAATGGGATATAACTGGGCTTTCTAATGGTATACCAAGTTGATATACTGCTAAACAAACTTAATGGCAGTAAAAGAGTAATTTTATATTGGCTAAATGTTAATTTTTAAAGAACATTTGAAAATTTAGACATATTTTAGAAGTTTGTGATATTTTAGCTTCTACCTTAATCCTATATGTACATCCCAATCGATTACCTCACTACCATTAAAATTTAAAATTAGACATTCAATGGTTTTTATATTCTGCTTTGCTGCCTGTGGTAATACTCCAACTTGACTAGCCACTTAGTCAGATGGTAACAGCATTATCAGACACCTGGAGATCCTATTAATTTGGTGTCAAATTCAAATTGATGTCAGAAGAGGGAAGTCCACACCATGGAGATCACTAGATCTTAATGTTTTTTTTAAAAAGGTCAGCAGTGGGCATTGTTGTTTTGCTGCTGATATCTATGTTACAATGGATTTGGATGAATATTTGAAAAATAAAAATATAAAATGATATAGGGAAAGAGCAAATTGCTCAATTTTACAGATGATACCAAACTGGGTTTGAGAGAGAAATTGGAGAAGACAGATCAACAATTACAGGATGAGGCAAGAGAGATAATTAAGTGGGTAGAATTACAGATGAAAGTTAACTCAGATGATTGTAAAGTTGAAGACCAAAGGAAGATATGATTGACATTGAGGTTAAAATATATATTATATGAGCCGCAAAATAATTGATGCTTAATATTACTAAATAATGCAGAGCACCAACCAATAAAGCAAATAGAATGATAATAGGAAATGCAAGAAATACTCAGTTCAGACAGCATTTGTTGTCAGAGAAACAGTTATGTTTCAGATCGATGATCTATCAAAAGTCAATCTGAAATATTAGCTCTTTTTCTCTTTTCACAGACAATATCTGGCCTGTAGAGTATTTCCAGCACTTTTTGTTTTTATTTCAGATTTCTAGCATGTTTATTTTAAAGCCAATTGAACAAAACTATATAGAATGTTACAATATATTATGGTTATGCATCAGAGTTCCTCAGGGTAGTTTATCTTCTAGTTGGATTAGTATGTGTCTCTTGCCTCCCCAAATGCAACCCTCACCCTAAAAGAATGATTTCTTACCACAGCAGAGTACTGAGGCGTTTGTTGCTGTTGATAATACATTGGTTGCATCAGTAATTGTTGCTGTTGTAATTGCTGCTGTGTTGATTGCTGCAAAGCCTGTGAATACTGTCAAAGGTTTGAAAATAAATGTATAGAGCTGCAAAGAGCCACTATCACTGCTCTTTACTGAAACCATAAATACAACAATGGATTCAGCAGCTTATGTATTACAAATCACACCTTAACGTAAGGCACAAAAAAGTAGTCATACTAATCAGAAAGTAAAAGCACGCCCACATTTATGACCAAATCTGCTATCACTTCACTGGCATGTCTTAAGATCTCTTATGAAGCAGAATTTAAAAAAAGAATGTCGAAGGGAGTTTTTTTTTCCCCCATCAGCAGAGAAAATAAAAGTGCCCCTCTTGGAATCATAGGAATAATATCATTAGACCCTGATAGCAATATCCAACCATCTATGCTTTCAGACTTTGAAGAAAGAAAGCCATCAGTATAGTGCCAAAATTTATATCAGTTATTCATGGACTGGTGAATGATAATGCTCTCAATGATCATGAAATTAACAGATTTCTCCAAGGCTAAACCTGAAAAGAAAATATTACTTTAGATTCACCAAAATAATTGTAGGCTGTAGCACAATTAGTAAGAGACTAAACGTATGTGACACTATAGAACAACGGGATGGACACAAGTTCAGTTGCAAGTAAGAAAATCTTTGAAGAGAAAATGAATAAACTAACCAACAATGTAGAAGTTTGCAAAAAAAGTACATTCAGCATGTAGAAACTTAATCCTTTCAGCATCAACTGCTACTTTCAAGATTACACGAGTTAAGATTGTTTGCTGAACCTGTGTCCCAGTGTTCTGCAGTGATATTTATACCCTTAATGTGTGGTGTAGCATGGAAATTATCTTTGAAGGTGATTAACAAATAATTAAACTTTTTATCATTTAGAAAACGGTGCATTTAAATCTTTGATGACTACTACCTTTTGTGCCGGATTATTAACTATTTGTTGCTGCTGTTGATGATGTTTCAAGTCTCCCTGTTGTATCTGCTGCAGGACTCTATGCTGCTGTTGATTGGTCCCCTGAGCCATATGAATTAAATGTCCATTTTCAGCTAATACAGCAACTGTGAAAGCACACAAATTAATAGTAAGTTAACAAAAACAAAGTGATAGATCATAAAGCTTTTTTGAATTTCTGCAAAGAAATAACAGTGGATTTATTCACCAAATATTTGTTGCAAAATGGCCAAATGTACTCACTGATTTTTTTGGATATTTGCAATGCTTTGCATTCATCAAACATGGTGAGAGAGTTTATGAATCAGCTACCAAAACAGTGCATTTTACATTGAAGAACAACTTGCTTTCAGTTAATCCTTTTGTGACTAAAGTAGAATCAGCTATTAAGTTAAGTTACAACTGATAAATTCAATGTTATACATTTATTCAATTCTACTTCACCATTGTGTTAGGAAAACAAAGGTAGTTTTAAGAAATTTATATTTGTATTGGCAAATATTAAAAATAAGGTATAGTTTCTGTGTAAGGAAGGGTAAACCTATGATTAGATTCCTGATTGACAAAGGTATTTATATGTGCGAGGGTTTTGGTTTCAATTGAAACTGTGCTTAGAGAGGTTACAAGGTGAAGAATAAATAAAAGCTAGGAGAAGCACGAGGTCATTGCTTAGCAACCGAGTACCCTTTTAAACTAGAAAGGTTTTTTGCGTTTAGTTTTAGCTGAATTCATTGGCAGTTGGTTTGGAAGGCTCGACAGGGAACATCCATCTCAGCTTTGCTAGAAGAAAACCATACCATGGACACAAGAACACAAAAAATAGGAGTAAGCCACCAGGCCATTCAAGCCTGCCTCACCATTCAACACGATCATAGTTGATCTATTCCTGTCTCAACTACTTTTCTGTGCCATTTCCCCATAGCCCTCTATTCATCAATCAAATATTTATTCACCTCCACGTTAACTATTTCTAATGATCCAACCTCCATCACCCCTTGGTTTAAAGTTCTTAAAGTTTATTAATTAGTGTCACAAGTAGGCTTACATTAACACTGCAATGAAGTTACTGTGAAAATCCCCTAGTGACCACACTCCAGCACCTGTTCAGGTACACTGACGGAGAATTTAACATGGCCAATGCACCTAACCAACACGTCTTTCGGACTTTTTGGGACTGAGAAATTCCAGATTCACCACCCTCTGCGAGAAGAAATTTCTATGCACCTCAGGTTTAAATGACCAGCCCTTTATCCTGCAGCTATGTCCCTCATTTGAGACTTTCCCACTAGTGAAAACATCTCACCATCTACCCTCTCAAGCCCCCTCAGGATCTTATATGTTTGAATAAGGTCACCCTTCACTCCTCAAAGGAATTAGCCTGGTGAATCTCCTTTGGACTGCCTTCAATGTTAGTTTATCCTTTTTTAGGCAAGGCAACCAAACCCATATACAGTATTCCAGGTGAAGTCCCACCAACATCCTGTCCAATTGTAACAAAACCTTCCTATTTTTAAACTCCAACCCCTTTGCAATAAAGGCCATAATGCTGTTTGCCTTCTTAAGGAGAAGTGGCGAGATGGGTGGAGAACTGGCTTGGCCATAGGAGACAGTGGTCGAAGGGTCTTTTTCTGGCTGGAGGTCTGTGACCAGTGGTGTTCCGCAGGGCTCTGTACTGGGACCTCTGCTATTTGTGATATATATAAATGATTTGGAAGAAGGTGTAACTGGTGTAATCAGCAAGTTTGCGGATGACACGAAGATGGCTGGACTTGCGGATAGCGAAGAGCATTGTCGGGCAATACAGCAGGATATAGATAGGCTGGAAAATTGGGCGGAGAGGTGGCAGATGGAGTTTAATCCAGATAAATGCAAAGTGATGCATTTTGGAAGAAATAATGTAGGGAGGAGTTATACAATAAATGGCAGAGTCATCAGGAGTATAGAAACACAGAGGGACCTAGGTGTGCAAGTCCACAAATCCTTGAAGGTGGCAACACAGGTGGAGAAGGTGGTGAAGAAGGCATATGGTATGCTTGCCTTTATAGGACGGGGTATAGAGTATAAAAGCTGGAGTCTGATGATGCAGCTGTATAGAATGCTGGGTAGGCCACATTTGGAGTACTGCGTCCAGTTCTGGTCGCCACACTACCAGAAGGACGTGGAGGCGTTAGAGAGAGTGCAGAGAAGGTTTACCAGGATGTTGCCTGGTATGGAGGGTCCTAGCTATGAGGAGAGATTGGGTAAACTGGGGTTGTTCTCCCTGGAAAGACGGAGAATGAGGGGAGATCTAATAGAGGTGTACAAGATTATGAAGGGTATAGATAGGGTGAACAGTGGGAAGCTTTTTCCCAGGTCGGAGGTGACGATCACGAGGGGTCACGGGCTCAAGCTGAGAGGGGCGAAGTATAACTCAGATATCAGAGGGACGTTTTTTACACAAAGGGTGGTGGGGGCCTGGAATGCGCTGCCAAGTAGGGTGGTGGAGGCAGGCACGCTGACATCGTTTAAGACTTACCTGGATAGTCACATGAGCAGCCTGGGAATGGAGGGATACAAACGATTGGTCTAGTTGGACCAAGGAGCGGCACAGGCTTGGAGGGCCGAAGGGCCTGTTTCCTGTGCTGTTCTTTGTTCTTTGACTATTGGTTGGACCGGCCTGCTAGTTTTTTGTGATTCATGCACATATAGATCCCTCTGTACTTCACTCACCTGCAGCTTCTCTCCATTTAGATAATAATCTGTCTTTTGATTCCTCCTACTGAAGTGCATGATCTCACACGTCCCCACATTAAACTCCATTTGCCAAGTTTTCGCCCAGTCACCCAATCTAGCAATATCCCATTGCAGAATCACAATATTTTCATCACAACATACCCTTCCATCTATCTTTGGATCATGGGCAAATTTGAAAACCTTACATTCTGTTCCTTCCTCCAGGTCTTCGCTGTAAATAGGTAACATTTGCAGGCCAACAACTGATCCCTGCGGTACTCCACTAGTTACATCTTTCCACTCTGATAAGGATCCATTTATTTAAACTCTTTTCTATGTGAGAGATTGATCAATAACCTGAACTCCCCTACCTTCAACTTGGATTTCCTAATTTTCCAAGCAACTGAACCCTCATCCCCACTCTTTAGTCTCTGCTGTGCTCCTTGCGCTCTTTTCCCCTGTGTAATCACCAGTCTCCTCATGTTCTTTTATCTGTCTCTGCCACTTTCCTCACGCTCTTTTATGGTAAGTGTCAAGAAAGCTAAAGTCCAGCTAGTTAAACTAAAGCAATGAAGGGAAGCTTCCAAGAAGCCTGCAGTTAAAGGTACTAGGACAGAGAACTGTTCAGTAAAGACAGGCAAACCTGAGAAGAAAGCCGAGATGTCAGAAAGAGATCAGACATTGGTTTCAGGTTTGGGAGATATTATTATGGTTTGGGAGACATTATTTGAAATAATCATGAAAATCAATGTCTGGATCTCCGAGTTGGTACAAGTCTTTGAGGGAGGTGTAAAACCTGAAAGTGAAACTTTGATGGGAGCAACGGAGAGAAAGAATTGTTAAAAAGAAAATAATTCTTTTTGAAAGTAGAATTTGAAATCACTTGTGTGGTAGCTGGAGTTCAATGAGACAAGGTGATTCATGGTATAAGAATCATCTGGGGGGACTTTGAAGAGAAAGTTCACAGGTAGTCACTGTGATTCAAAGCAGTAGAACCAACTTGGCAGTGCAAATCTGTGCCCAGGTCTGTGCCAGGGGTATTGCCAGGTCATGTCCCTCTCACCCAGGGGCTATACTCATCTTTACGCCCCCCCGATGGGATCCCCATGACTGATTCATATCTGGGTGAATCTGTTGACGACACATTGTCATGGTTTGAATATACGGCAGGGAGTCAATATCTGGCGGAGGTGGGGGGGTATTTAATATTTAAATATATTGAAATGAATATAAATCAGGTTCACACCCGTTGCTGGCATGAACATGATTACATTGCTGGCGAAAATCAGAAGTCACGATCTCGCCATTGAGATCCGTGACTTCTGGGGTTGCACCGAATCTTGAGCTCCCGCCACCATTCCAGCGGACAGTGAACACAGGCTCAAAACCACCCCCGATATCGCTGAATAGTGAGATTACTAGCAAAGAAGAATATGTGGGGAAAGCAAAGAAACTCTTTTCTTCACCCGAAACATTTTTGACTAATGGGAGAGTAAATCCCAGTGGATTAATTGTTGTATAAACTTTACGCTTTGTAAAAACTGGACAGATTGCTGGACCACTAACACCACATCCATTTGCGGCTCCGAGAACATTGCTTTTTTTGACTTCCTGTTTATGAGATTAAATCTGTTGATGTGAAAATAAATTCAGGTAACATCAAGTACCTGGCCCCAAAGTGCACAATCATTTCATCATAATCTCTCAGCAATTTTGGCAGGAGTCTTATGGTGGGGTCTGAGATTAGGCCAAGAAACCAGATAAACCAGCTGTGAAGAAGAGGCATACTGACTCGAAACGTTAACTCTGTTTCTCTTTCCACAGATGTTGCCAAACCTGCTAAATGTATATAGCATTTCTGTTTTTATTTCAGTATAACCAAGTTTTGGCCTTCAGTCAGAAGCTGGGGTTTTCCGGCTCTGCCGTGGCAGGTGCAATGAGGCAGCCCAAAAGTCCCTTAACTGCAGTGGCACTGGTAAATCCTGCCAGTGGACAGGACTGGAAGATCCCACCCAGCAAGTCAGATTACTTGTTGGTGTTGAAACCCCCCTACATGTGTCCAATTTGTAAGATGAGGCAGCATCTCCCCACGTCCTGAGGTCCTGTTTTATCAGCCCTCACTGGGATCCAGAATAGGCCAGGTTAGATTAGGTGGTGCCATAATGGCAGGGGTGAAAATGGAGCTCACCTAGAGGTCCAGGAATATGCTAGGATCAAGACTATGTCTTATATTTTTTAAATAGTCCCTTATAAAAGGGATTTCAGGCATAGCTCTCCCTTTTTTGGGCAATTGTACTATCAGCTTCTTCAGTTTGTAAGGATCCTAGATGTGCCTCTAACAGCCATTTGGCATTGCAAGACAAATTAGGGAACCTCCCTTGCTCCAAATCGCCCAAGGTCAGAAGCAGAGGCACTGAGCAGGCACATCTAGAAGCTCAGGATGCGTTCCCATGTGATTTTCAGAAGCCTTGTCAATTTAACCTATTTATGGTTGGCTTCATTTACCAAAGGTCATTAATTTGTCTAATTTATAGATATGCCATATTGCCTTCCTAAACATAATACAAACCTCCACAAGGCCTTGTTGGATTTAAACCACAAGACAAATTTCCTCAGAATAGTGTCTTCCCTCCAGGAATGTAAATCATATATCTTCACTTGAGTGCCAAAATAATAAAACGTATATGTGCCATGGCACCAGAGCCAAAATATTCACAAATAGAAAATCCATCCTACTTCCAATTATGACAGTCACCAAATTTGTTAAAATTGGAATCTAATTTTTAAGTTACCTTTTTGTCCAGGATTTCCACAACCAGTTGTGATTACCCTTTTCACTGGAGTTACTGTGTTCTGAATTGGTAAAACACTTGTAATAACAGCACTGGTGTTAGCTTTTGGTCTTCTCCTTGGGGCTATTGATGTCTCCGTTGGTCCTACTGCCTCACTTAACCTGTGGAAATTATTATGGATCCAAATAAGCTTCTTTATTAATCAAAAGTTATGAACTAAACACTGTTTTCAGAAATGTTTCTTTACTATAATTTTTTGAAACCCAAGACAGTTTTCAAAACAAGTTTAGCAAATAATAAATCCCCAACTGATCAGAACTTGCACTAACAATATGTTTGAAAAACTTACTGTGTGCAATAAAGAACACAATTACAAGTTCAACTAAGCTAGTACTAAGCTTCTATTAATGCCTGTACAGCTCTCGTTATGATCTCAATAGAGACCCAAGGGGCGATTTTACCATTTTTTGTCTAAGTGCTGGGCGGACCTGAAACAGGAAGAGTTTCAGATCTGTCTTTTGGGTGTGTTTACTCGCCATGCCCTCGGCCTCCCGAGCAGGGGTCTCAATGGCCTTCAGTTCCACCAGCGAGGCCAAGTCGACTGCTCCTCATTCATGTTAAACAGCATTTAAATAAATTTAAATACATTAACCAGCCTCTCACCCATTTCCGGCGAGAAGCTAACCGTGCCGGAAATCCGACGTTCGCAAAATGGCGCCAGTCACGCTAATCGTTTTACGCCCCACTTTACCACTGCAGCGC
Organism: Mustelus asterias; assembly: GCF_964213995.1. Lineage (NCBI taxonomy): Eukaryota > Metazoa > Chordata > Chondrichthyes > Carcharhiniformes > Triakidae > Mustelus > Mustelus asterias. The sequence goes on along the minus strand of NC_135801.1, from coordinate 77,910,879 downwards.
GCCCGAAAATGGGTGCAATGCGATGATAAAATCACCCAAGTGTTTGTTTTAGGAGCACAGAGGAAGCCACAATGTTCATAGCTTGAATCAAAAGAATTTTACTACACAAAATCAAGAACATGAATACTTATTACTACACTCTGTCTTAAATAGTAACGTTAATTATATTAAAAGCGTAATGAGTACAATTATTTGTTCTCTAAACCCAATTTTCCTTTTGTACTCATCGGACTTGCACCCCAATAAACTCAAGGCAGATATTTATTTGGAATTGGAAGATTAACCACCTTGCCTGATTACACTTCAAACGTACATAAGTATTCAATTTTCTTGGACTTCCACTTATTTTTGACAAGGTTTCCCCTTCATATCTCCTCCAACTGTCCTATCGTTGCAGACTCCCAATTCAATATCTCTATGGTGAGCAGCCCCACATCAAGAAAGCACTGCAGGGCTCATTAACCAGGGACAGTGGGACTTCATCCCTTCAATGGGACTGAAATCTCACCCTCTGGAGCTGCCGGCCAATCTGATTGGCTGGGACCTCGATCAGTTCCAGTAGCACCAGGAAAGCATCAGCTGTGGGGACTGCAGCTAAAGGAGGAACCTAAGGCCTTGAATCCCCATATCGGGTAAATCTAGGGCCTTGTGACAGAAGAATGGGGGAAAATTCAGGACAGGGACAGTTGTGGAGGGAGAAGAGGGTGGGTTTAAGAGAGGGAGTGACCGCTTTAATCTGTTGAGGTTAGAAATCGGATTTCTGGCCCACGCTGCTGTTCACGGCAAACACGTTATGACATGGAAAGAGTATTAGGTCAAAAGACTTGATAACAAGCCCAATGGAACCTTAATCAGTCATTTTAATACGGCTGGCAGGCTGCCAAAGTTTGCACCTAAACACCATGTGTTATGGGAATGAATTCCAGGATGAAAAGAGTCCCCTTCCACACACCCACTTTCGCCACTCAGCTCCAAGGAAACACGTCCACCGGGGTACATAAAATTCCCATCCAGCAACGTACATGCTCTTTGTCTTGCACACCACCCATGTCCCTCCCTGTGTGTGTGTGCCATCATGCCTTGCCGCCCCACCCCCACATCCCCTCGGCCCACTCCACCTTCCCTCACTCGTGCCTCCTACCCACTCTCTTCCCTCACTCACACCCCCCCCCCACCCGCACGTGCACACCCCCACCCGTGCATGTTCTCTTCCCTCACGCACCGCACCACCCCCATCACGCAAGCTCTCTTCCCCAGCTGTACCCCCCCCCCCCCCCCCCCACCTGCATGCCCACTCTCTTCCCTAGCCATCGCCCCCACCCCACACCCACTCCCTTCCCCCACCACCTCTTCCTGGCCCCCACACACTCACTCTTCCCTCGCCACTGGCTGCCTGCTCACGTTCTCTTCCCTCACGCCCCCTCCACCCATACACTCTTCCCTAGCCGTTCCCTACATACCCCCCAACCCACACTCTTCCCTTGCACACCACTCTCCCCACGTGCTCTCTTCCTTCCCTTCCCACACATGCTTCCATCTCTTCAATCTCTCCGCCACCCACCGCTATCTTTTGTTCCCCCCTTCTACCTCTTTTGCCCCCCCAATCCATATGCCTTCGCTCCACCCTCTTCTCTCTGTCACACCCCCGCACATGTCTGGAGGCAAGAAGGGAATGGATACAGTGTCAGCAGCAGATGAACTGAGACAGGGGACATTATAGAAGTGCAAATTTATGGTCTTAGTGACGGTGTAAATATGCAGTTGGGAAGTGCATCCTGGGGTTACATACAACACCAAAATTGTTAACACAGTCTGGTTCAGTCTCAAATAGTTGCCAAGGAAAAGGATGGGCTTCGTGGCGCGAATCAAGTACAATTATGATGAAATTTCTTGAACAACACAAAGAAAATAGATAACTACAACAAATAATCATTACACAGTTTTTACTTCACAACTAACTGTAATTCAAGACGACTTGTACACATTAAAGTCAAAGTCAACTTCTTTTGAAAATATATTCATGTTCAAAACATGGGACTGAAATTAATTTGCTGTTAGGTCTGTTTTTCACCATTTATCTTTCCCCAACACAATGCAAATTTCCACTTGGGTAGCAAGCCACAAGTTCCCTGACATTTGAAATGTAGGCAATTTGTGTATAGTGGATATTCCACAGTAATTTTCAATCATAAATGGACTGCATTACAATACAACCTTCATATATTCAAACTGTTAGGATGGACAAAATTTGCATACAATCAGGACACCATAACTAGAATCTGTAGCGCAAGAAAGAAATTGAATGTATCCTCATTGCCACAACTTGTGTAAGTGAATCTGATTAAACTGTTATAAATACCGGTGAGATCGGAGATCTTTTCAGTTGTTGACAGTCCTGAATGATTTACCAAAATTACCTTGCTTTTGTTTGACTCTTCTTGGCAGCTGCCTCGCTGGCAGTCATGGGTTCAGGAAGTACAGTTGGGATAGGAACACTCTATAAAAGAGAATTACAAAACATTTAATAATAAACTTTTCTTATGAGTTAAAGACCTTTTGAGCCACGAAAAGCAATGTAGCATTCTGTTAATGATACAGTAAACCATGAGTGAAAACACTCAGAGATTGGAGGTGCCTATTGCAATGAAGAAAGAATTGATTACAAGAATGTAGCGAATGGTAGCACCCAAGGATCTGTATGGGAATCTCAGCTTTTCACTACATGGTATCAGCAACTTAGTTGAAGGAATAGCAACTAGCATACTGCAAGTGTACTGATAACACTAAGTTAGGTGGCACAGTAGTGTAGATGAGAAGAGGGAGTTGCAAATGAAGTTGCAAGCAGTTGGAGCTTAGTAAGGGGGAAAAAGTGTGAAGTCATCCACTCTGGACCAAGGAAAGGTAGATTAGAATAATTTCTAAATGGGGAGATGCTAGGAACAGCGGAGGAGCAGAGATTTAGGGAAATACAAAAAAAATTTAAAAGATTAATGTAATGTTATTATTTATCATGAGGAGGCTGTAAAATAAAAGGGATAGAGGATATACTACAGTTATATAAAACTTTGGCTATACCGCATCTGGTGCGGTACATTTAGTTCTGGGCTTCAAACCTCAAAAAGAATAGGCAAGCCTTAGAGGGAGTGCAATGCAGATTCACCAGAATAATACTGGAGCTAAAAGAAATAAATTAAAAGGGGGTTCAGAGGAAATGGCTGAGAGTACTTCTTCACGCACACTCAGTGAAAGTTTTAAAGTCTCTCCTTTTCATAGTCATTCCCACACCCAAAAAAGACCTTCAATTTCAAAACTGAGATTTTTGTTCAGGCAGTTGGATAAATTAGTTAAAATACAGATCAGCCATTATCTGAGTGAATGGCAGAATAGACTTGAGGAATTGAGTCCTCTTTTTAGGTTCCCAAATGTGAAAGCTTTGGCCCTTGATGCACTCTGAAAGGCTTAAGGGTAAAATTCTCTAGTCTCTTTGTCAGTGCTGGACAGAGGTGTTCTGGACAACCCTGGTGTAAATCCACCACTTGGGAAGGTAAAGTGTTGGCAGAAAGTTTGAACTTCTGAGCATAGCTTCAACCCTTCAAGCCTTTGGTTGCAAGTCACAATTTCAATATTGGGACTTTTGAATGTAAATCAGCAGCCTGAAGCCATTCTGAAGAGTGAGAGGGTAGTAAAGGAAATTTTTTTTAGTGCAGCAGGCCAGGAGATTCAAGCGGTATCCGATGCACGGGATCTGCGCTGGGTGTCCTGACCCGATAGCGTCTCCCAGAGTCAGATTTCCAGGGCCTTCAGATTGGCGGAGAGCCGTAGAAATTATTCGAATCCCCATTTTAATGTAATTTAAATACAGTTAACGGAGTCCCGCGCCTGCTAGCCTCTTTCCCAATACCCCCCAGCCCGCCAGAAGTATTCCATTCCAGCGGGGTTTAATTTCGGGGAACTGGCAGCCCAATCCCGCTGGAGTGAAGGGGGGAAATCGGGGCCCTCCCAGAGTGTCAGGTGCACCCCCTTGGCATTGGCAACTTGGTAGTGCAAGCCTGGGCTCCCTGGCACTGCCCAAGGGGCAAAATGTCAATGACCGGGGGCACTTTGGCACTGCCCATCAGGCATGGGACAGTGCCATAGGAGTCAGGCCTCCGGGGGCGATCTGTGGGGTAGAGGGTCCTGCTGCCACTCTACAAAGAAGTTCGGTGGGGGTGGGAGGGAGGCCAGCGATTGGGATGGGGGCAGGGGATCCACGCTTGGCCCTTGCATGCATAGGCGGCCAGCTATCTGGCCATTGGGCCGTGGGTGGGTTGGGGGAGGGGGGGCGGAGAGGAGGTGGTGGTGGTGGGGGACGGCCAGCATTGCAGGGATCATGGGGCTGGCCAGCCATTGAGCTGGCCAGCAATCTTAGCACTGACAGATCAGCGCATGCGCAGTGACCCGCTCAATGCTATGCTGCCGGCCTCTCCAGTGGGGCTAGGTCCCATCCACTGAATTTCAGTATGATTCACACTGAGGTACTCAGTGCACAAAAGTGTGGGAGATTCACAATTTAAACAGCTGATAAACTTTTGAATAAACAAATTGAATGTTTTGTTCAGTTAATGGCATGTAGACAAAAGACAAACCACATTTTTAATCAACTGTCAATTAATGAATACACCATAAAAAAGAACATACACTTACATATATATTTGGCAGGGGACATTCTTTTCCAGCCAATTTAAAAGCAAAATTTGAAACTTGGTAAATGTCAGGTCTATTGTCTGGAGCTGGTTCAAGCATGTAGCCTTTAAATACAAAAGTCTTAATTTTAAAAATGTACAAATGAAATGTGACTACTAAATGCATAGCATAATAATTTAGAGTATTAATACTTCTATAACAAATCTTCAGTTATACAACTGACAAATAAAAATTGAGAAAGGTTGTGCTTTAAATAACAAATTTAAGGCAAACTACAGATTTGTGCAACATTGCTTCAAAAGACATGGCAATCAAGTGGCAAAATGTACCAATTAGATCAATTTTGCAAATTCTAAACAAGCACAAAAGCCAAAACCTGATCAAGATCTTAAATATTTTTTTACATTCTTTGCACAGTGTTTTTATTACATACTTTGCAATGTTTCTAGTAATATTTTATCAGATACATCTTTGCAATTTATAATCTCACGTGCGACTTTTCTAACTCAAATTTACAATGGTCTATTTGAAAGATCTCATCTTGAATGGACAGAAAAAACACGAGTGTTCTCACAATCCTTAACTGTTTTTAATTTTTTCTCTGGATAGGCAAGTAAAAATACAAATTTGTGCTCCTTGCACTGTCCTTCACTTAGAAGTGCTGGGTAGTCTCTCTGAGTATTCCTGCTCAAGAACTTTTTCAGTATAAGTTGGAACTATTATCATTTCTATTCATCACTGTCAAATGGCAGTCATAATACTCAGCCACTTACGATTTTCAGTGCTTGAAATACACCATTATATTTTGGTTCTGAGAGTATTATACCTAAACTCATTGCCATGTATTACATCATTTTTATTTAATGATGTACAGCTCAGCATAAATGGAATATTAAGCAGGAGGGTGGGAGTTGGGGAGGGGGGGGGGAATACTTTTGCACATAATTGAGTAGTGTATCTTTGTACATTTATAATATATGTTGGTCCCATTTCAATTTGTCAGAAAAGCATGCATTTTTCTAACCACATACTAGATTTCAGTTTCTTTGGGTACGTTTCCTCAAATTGGGCCAAGCTCTGCCCAGTTCAAAAAAACATGTCAATGGGAAAAGCATGTAAATAATTGATTCCTAAAATGTCAATGTGTTTAAAACTGCACCAATGCGATTAAATGGAGCCCAGAGCAACTTTCTAAAAAAAAAATTGGTGTACATACGTATTATGCAGTGCAATTTCTGAGAATATTTCGAGCTGTCAGGCACAGTAAAGCTTCCATCGCAGATTGCAACTTGACTCTCTCCAAAGGGCAGAGTGAAGAAACAAAGTTTGTACAGCAGACATCCAAGAGCCTAAACAAAGTAATTGGCTATTTTAAGCAGATATTTTTGATCAAATGCTTTTTAAATAAAATTCAACAATCGATGCAAATTCAACAGGAAACCATTATATTGCTATAATAAAAGATTTTATGCAAAACTCCTGCATCAAATTAGTTTACAGCTCATTAATTCATGGCAAACCACGGATTCACTATCTTGGGCGGAGGGGAGCGAGAGACTAGAACAGCATTTTTAATTAGATCTGAAACAAAGTTGATATAATAAAATTGTGTGTCATATATGTCGAATGGTTCAACAATTCTTTTACATGTAAAGATGATTTGCCATTAACCAAACTTTTAAACAACAGCAGGCTCTTAAACAAAGTATACTAAAGCACTGCTGGATTTTGTTTCCTTCATCTTAGCCAAAGGCCAACCACAATTGGCAAAACACCCATTATCTCAACTTACTTTCACAGAAGAAAAACATTTTACTTATTCACTTGCTTTTGTTTTTAAGAGGAGAGACAGCTTACATGCATATGTAAACCCAGTCGTCTCCCTCAATAGAAAAGCAATCAGTTGGCTTCTCTACCACAAACATGCAAGGAGTTACTGCAGCTGTATCGTTCAACAATTGTATAAAAGCTAATGACCAGAACATGGCATAACAATTTTAATTTGACATATTGCCACGGTAAAGAAATTTGCTACAAAGCAAGGATATGCTTAAATCTTTAGCTAACACTGCTTCTTTTGAAGATGATTAGGTATTCTATACATTCTTAAAAAAATATTGGCTGGTACTTTCCAGCTGTTCAAGCCAGTGGAATTATCTGGTCCCACCAGAAGTGCATGCCCACCCTCAGGTTTTCTGGCTTCAATGGGAAATCCTATTAACAGCGACGGGACCAGAGAGAATCCCACCACCAGCAAATGGCACACCGCAGAGAAACAAGCAGCTGGGAGCCTGGAGAAACCCACCCATTGTTTCTACTTATGTTCATTTTTAAAAGAAAATCTGATGACAGAATGTTACTTGCTAAATTGCTAAAAATGTTGAACAGTTCTTCAAGCTGAAGAAATCTTCTGTGAAGCGTGCATAGGAAAATAAATATCCAATTCTGAAAGCAATTAAGTGTAAAAGTTTAACCTTACTTCATTTCGAACATGGGTCCTAAGTTTCTATTATAGAAATAAATTGCCATACAGGAATTAGATATGCATGATCCAACATGAATTGTCCCTGGTTTAGATCATTACAGAACAAATGCTTCAGGCTGAACAAAAATAATCCGAGTTACATATTTTATTTTGTGCTAACAATTATAATTAACAAAGGTAGGTGCTACAGTGCAGCTCCCATAATGCAGGAAATTTATAAAACAAAAAAATTCAGTTAAGAGTCAATGGACAGTTACAAGTATCTATTGCTAGAAGTGCCAAACGGATGAACCAGCCTGGCTACTTCCTCAAGTCCCTTACATCATAGATGCCAATCTTCAGCCAATTTGATCTATTTGACTGATATCAAGAAATGGCTGACCAAAGATTATGGGCCCTGGCAATATCCACTTACGCTCCAGAACTAGCCAGACCTAGCTTCCAATACAGCTATTACACTTGCATCCATCTGACGAAAAGTCAAATTCGAAACATTAGCTCTGTTCTCATTCCACAGATGCAGTTAGACTTGAGATTTTCCAGCATTTTCTATTTTTGGTTCAGATTCCAGCATGCACAGTAATTTGCTTTCACGACAATGTGGAATATTGCCCAAGTATATCCTGTGCATAAAAAGTTGAACAAATCCAAACCAGCCAATTATCACTCCATTGGTCTACTCTCAATCATCAATAAAGTGATGGAAGGTGTCACTGATAACAGAAAGGCAATACTTATAATAACCTGCTCACTGATGCTCAATTTAGGCTCCATCAAAACCACAGCGTTGAAATTTGTTTGAATAGCTATACCCTTACTTATTTGTCTCAGATGACAGATTTCAAACAAAAGAATGATTGGCAACTTCTGAAAAAAGGTTGTCATTGGAAAAGATATAATTTAAGCTGATCCTCATGAATATAAAGAAAATGATGGAAGCTACCCAAAATTTTTAAAAATGTACTCCAGATGAGAGGCACTCCTTTTTGAAGCTAAGTTTTACAAATCTGCCGTTATCAAGAATTGTGTCAGATACCAGAGATCTGCCAGTTTGCATTAAAAAATTGTCTCCAAAAGCATATGATCAACAAAATATTGTAGCATCTTTGAGCAAACGGTGAAGCATCACAGATATTACAGACAGATCCCAACATTACAAAGATTTAAATCGCAAAAAAACATCAATTCTGTGATTTATTTTCTTAAAAAATCATTAAAATTAAGTAATATTCATATCACCACAACACCTCTATAGTTTTAATTCTGAGCATGTATTTGTGGTTGATCACAAGAAGGGACAGGCATGAGGGCAGGAGCATGAAAGTAAGAAAATTAAGGGAAAGAGAGAGAAGAGAAAAAAAGAGAATGGGAAAGACAGAAACAGAAAAAGAGGGAGGCAAACAGAAATTGGACAGGAGATAGAACTTGTATTTTTGTCTGTAACGCCAAAGGAAATTAACTAGTTTAGCATCAAACCATTTTGATCTGACACTGACTTGGTGGCACATTAGTTATGAAAGTTGCTTGCAACTTTGCAATATGCAAATTACTGAAAAAACATTGTGCCACTGGAGGGCAGTGTTGATCTTTGTAAATAACGAAGCACATTTGTGCCAAAACGTGGAATGGGATACTCAAAAAAGTATCTAATCTCCAGCAAAAAAGAGAGTTTTCACATACAATAACTAGAGTGAGCACTTAAGCATTACATTCCCCACATGCGCCACAAAATAGTACATACAACACTTATGCCAGCTGGTTCTATTATACTTCTACAATGCGTTAACCCACCTCAGAGCAGCAGTGAGCACCAGCCTGTTGTTTCCGTAATGATGTGGAGATGCCGGCATTGGACTGGGGTAAACACAGCAAGAAGTCTCACAACACCAGGTTAAAGTCCAACAGGTTTATTTGGTAGCAAAAGCCACTAGCTTTCAAAAGCTAGTGGCTTTTGCTACCAAATAAACCTGTTGGATTTTAACCTGGTGTTGTGAGACTTCTTACTGTGTTTCCGTTACCACCAGATCATACCTCTCTCCAGACTCCTCCATCCTCACCCTGAACTCACTTCCATTTTTTCTTCAGAAGCTTGAAGAGAACCCAAGACCAATTTCCTGCTCCGAGCAACTTCTATCCACCAAACAGCTGATCCCCTAGCTTTCCTTCTTGGCATCCAAAATGGCCTGTTTTCAATCACACAAGCTGCAACTGCTAGGGTGCAGCGCCTTGTTCACAGAATTGTCTTACACAACCAAGTACTTCTGAAGTCCTGAGATATTTTGAAAGTTTTGCTCACCCATATATCAGCCTTTGTCGTGATTGAGTTTCCTCCATAAAGATTAATCATTTCAGGGGCTCTGTAGGACAACGTCGTATACCTAAAAAGAAAAACTCAAATGTTGACTTCTGTGCAATCCTGTTTTATTGTATTTTTATGATAGTTCATTTAAACAGTTATTAAATTTGTTGCATTTGTATTAGTTACAGCATCAGAACCTTGGCCTAACCATTTTCAGCTGCTTCATCAATGACCTTCTGTCCATCATAAGGTCAGGAGGAGGATGTTCACTGATGATTGCACCATTCACAACTCCTCAGATATTGAAGCAGTCTGTGTCCAAAAGCAGCAGGACCTGGACAATTTTCAGGCTTGGGCTCAAGAGTGGCAAGTAACATTTGCACCACACAAGTGCCAGGCAATGATCATCTCCAACAAGAGAGAATCTAATCATCACCCCTTTACATTCAATAGCATAACCATTGCTTAGTCCCCCACTATCAACATCGTGTGGGTTACCATTTACCAGAAGCTGCAATGGACTACCCATATAAATGGTTACGAGACCAGGTCAGAGGCTCCACCCCAAAGCTTGTCCACCATCTACATAAGTCAGGTCTGTGATGGAATACTCTGCACTTGCCAGGATGAGTGTAGCTCCAATAACACTCAAGATCCTTGACATCATCCAGGAATAAGCAAACCACTTGATGGGCGCCCCCATCCACAAATGTTCACTCCCTCCACCACCAACTTAGTGGCAGCAGTGTGTACCTTCTTCAAGGCCTAATGCAGGAACTCGTCAAGGCTCATTCAACAGCACCTTCTAAACCAATGACGACTACCATCTAGGACAGCAGATACATGGGAACACCCTCCCGGAAGTTCCCCACCAAGCCACCCACCATCCTGATATGGAAATATATTGCTGTTCCTTCACTGTTGTTGGGTCAAAATCTGGGAATGTGGGTTGCAAGGGTTCAAGAAAGCAGTTCACAACCACTTTCTCAAGGACAATTAGAGATGGATAATAAATGCTGGCCTAACCAATGACAGCCACATCCCATGAATGAATAACAAAAATGATGCACTTATTAAAAAAATATAATTGATGTGGTTCACACAAGAATAGTTTCTTTGGAGAAAGTAGCACAAAAATGACACAGGAAAGTTTAGAGCTCTGGACCACTTAGAGAAAACTCCAATTGATTCAGAAATAAATCTAAATACCATTAGAATAGCAAAATGCTGCAGATGCTGGAAATCTGAAATATAAACAGAAAATGCAGGAAAAACTCAGCGGCTCTAGTAGCATCTTTGGAGCGAGAAGCAAGGTTAGTATTTTGAGTCCGTGTTACTGTTCTTTCAAGCTGAAGAGGTGTAGAAATATGATAGATTATATAGTTGGATAGGGAGGGTGGAGCAGAATAGAAGATTAGGGATAGGTGAGAGCTAAGGAGAGATTACAAAAGGAGTACTAATGGTAGTATTAAAGACTAAAGAAGGTACTGATTGTGATATAAAAGGTAAGACAGCAGAATGTGCTAATAGGGGAACAAAGGTCAGTGCTCAGTGAAAGCAAAACTAAAGAACACGTCTCTGTGCTCACTTCTTTGGGCAAAAGTCCTCCCCCCACTTAATGGATCATTTCACCCACCTCCAGTCATATTTTCCTTCCACCTGGATTCCTCCCTCTGGCCTCCTACCTGCTCCTGACCTTTCCACTGAGATAGGAAGCGAGTTCAGTGGGCAGGAACAAACTATTATGATGGATCTACCACAGAATTGCTCTTTGTGGATTTTGGGGAAGAGATAGAAGTGGGCCATGTGGGGGTTGGGGAATTAGGAGGTTGGAGAAGTAGGAGGTTGGAAGCCATGGAAGGAAAATCTCCAGGGGAGAAGAGGTCAGTGACAATCTTGAAAATAATGGCTTGATGTTCGGTGATGGTTAAGGGGGAGGTAGGTGAAAGTATCTCATAGTTGCTGCTCAGCTTCTGCGAGGTAAAGATCAGTACAGCAGACAGCAACAGTACCACCTTAGTTAGTAGATTTGTTAACAAAGTCAGGGTTGGACTTGAGAATGAAGTGCAGCAAGTTCAGAAGGAGATAGGTTGGAGTGGGTGAGGAACAAAGAAATCGGGACAGCCGAGGTCAAGGCAGCAGTTCTCAATAAAAAGGGCAAGGGCAGTAGGAAGGGGTCCAGAAATAGGGAGGAAACAAAAGGCGGGTGAAAGGATCCACTGAATGAGAGAGGACTCCTGTTAAAAAAAGAGCACAGTGTTTAAGGCAATTCTGCAACAAGGATTAAATTATCCATATTAGTTAGCAATATCACATCAACAACTTTATTTTGTGTCACTACTGCTATCAAGTGAGTGAATATTAGTGGATAAGAAAATCCAAAACTGATAACTTGATATTAGAGTTGTTACAATCGCAGTTGATGTTACTACTTGACGGTACGATTCCAGACTGGAACCCTAGCTCAAAAGACTTTTACTTTTTGTTTTAAGAAAATGTGAATGAACACAGTCACAGGACTGCCAATTAGCTTTTAAACAAAAAAAAAATTAATACAATACTCCTCCACTCCTACTTACCTTCACAAATGTACACTGATGTAAAGGGTAACACAGGTTACAAAATACATTTTATGCTATAATGATCTTAATAAGCACACAGACCCTTTAAGCCCACAGGCTAACTGTGGTCAGACAACCAAGGGAGATATGCAACTCAATCAATCTTTTGTGGGTTTCTCATCAAATTCCCCCCAGATAATGGTCATGCAAGTGATTCCAAACTCCACTCAAAAAATACACTTTCACACAATGCTTTCCTTCAGCTATTTCAGCAAGGATCCGCCTCCACATTTTCCAACTCTCCTTTCAGTATTCTTGTGTCTTAGATTGCCATATGCATCCAAACCTCTACACAAAAACTCAGGTATTTAGTCCCCAACAGAATACAATTGTTTCCAAAGCCTGGAAATAAGGACTACATACCTTATGCCTTACAATTGCTTCCAATCTCTAGCTGTTCTCCAGCTAATGTCACCGTCTGGCCTTTCCAGCTCTGCCTTTAACTTTAGTTGACAATACCCAGTTCCAAATCCTGTTCCTCCTTGTTCCTTCAACTACAAACTTCCAGGAAACTTCTCTTCATTCTCTAGTTGCCAGAACTAATTGTCCTTTTGTTCCTCTGGAGCTTATTTTCATGCCTTTACTCCATTGTAGGGCTTCCTTGCATATTGCAGAGCTGAGAGCTGTTCATTCTCTAGCTTTGTAGCTCCAACCACTGATTGGTTCAACTTAAAACTCTCAAATGTATTTTCCACTTAAGATACCCCTGGTTGCTATGCAACATTCATTCTTTCTTCAAGACTGCGTTTACTTTTCACGTTGTAAACTCTCTTTCAGCACAATAGAAACATTTTGACTTGAAACCAAAAACCCCTATACATGCAACACCTTTGTCTAACATGAATCATACACTTTCCTACACAGAAACATTAAATTAAACCCATTTAAGTCTAAACCGGAATTATAACATCCATTAATACAAATATATTTGTATACTTTACAATACATTACAATCCTTTACTTTACAATCCCTCTGCTTCCTGATAGGGTTACACAAATATTTACTGGCATTTGCTTCAAGCACCATCTCCTGATAAGAAAAAAATAAAACTTGCCAAATTTTGATCTTTGTTTCTGTCCTCCCAAATATCTGGCCTGAACTTCCATGGAGTGGCACTCAGAGTCGGATTGCCACCCTGTTCCTAGTTTCTTATTTCAAATTCAGTTGATTCTTTCTCAATTAATCTTCTGACTCCGGCCAGGCAAGAAAGATGTAGGGCAATGTGCTCCTGCAGCCCTCAGTCCAGGGTTAGATTTGCTGATAAGGAAGCCACACCGCCCTTTTTTTTTTTACAGCAATAGCTGAAATGAAGCAGGTACATTTAAAGGTCTAGACACTTTCAGAAGCCATGGAGAAGGTAGATTTGTACGGTAAAAGGGTAGGATTGGGGCGGGGTGGGTTGGTCAACCAAGGGGGAAGATGATGTCGGTGGAGGCTCAATACTACAGTTAGTGGTTTAATTCTAACTTTTCCCGGGTAGTTATTACTATAAGACAGTTGGAACCATCCAAAGTTTAATGCGCACTTCCAGATGGTTCCAATTGCAGGCCCATTGTCCAATGGAAGTTTGAACTTTTATCGAGTAGAATAATTTTCTGGGCAATTGCCATGCAATCCTTATCTTGGGACTTCAGGATCAGTTCGCAGAGTAGTTTTCTGGGTATTCCCAGTTACAATGCCCTGGGGCCTGGAGATTACAAATCTACATTTGTCAGAAAATGGGTGACCAGTTTTTAGACCACTGTCCAACTTCTGCTCAAATGTATGCCCCAATGGAGATCAGAATCGTGCCAAAATTATACATGCAAAATCCATGTTCACTAATTCCTTGGCAGTATAGCACTAGCAATGTAGCAACAAAATTGTTTATGAGAAATTGTTAATTATTTCTGTTAATAACACACGTTGCAAGTGGTTTTCAAAAACAATAAAATGTGAAGAGTTCAAATAGGACTATTTAGTGCAGTACCTACATTTTGGGACAGTGTAAAATACACTGGGAAGTCTCCCACAGCTAAAACATATACTTATTTTAGCCATGCAAAAATTTATAGTTATTTGCAGTATCAATGCTTTTCTACTAAACATCATTTATATGCTTTCTATATTTATGGTACATAATGCCCAGTGGCAACATTTGTTGAAAAAAATAAATAGCTTAAGATGAGGGTTTCAAACGTTTTAATCCTTGCAGCAAAGAATGAATAGTTCAAAATTACATAGGTTTTTCGTTTAGTCAACATGATTATGGCAAGATGGGATATACACCAAGCATATGTAAGCTGGAACTGATGAACCAAAGAAGATGCTCCACACAGATTTTCCACTCCTCAAAAGATTCACACATCAAAAATGCTTCAGGGCTATCAGTTAAGTATAAATCATGTTTTCCAGACTGATACTGTATATACTAATGTAAAAGTCAATCTCATTTTAAAATAAACCCCGTGACTTTTGGTCTAAATAAAGCAAGTTTTCATATAACGCGTGTAAAAGATGACCTTAGTTTTACAGGAATCAAACTGCATTGTGATTAATTACTTACCAGTAATTATTGTTGTTAATTAATCTAAAGGCACAAGCAGAAATCTTTAGATTTTCCCTCCACCAATTCTAAAGGCAATCACCTAGCCAATCAACAACTTGTGTACTGCATGATCTATTACAATGGCTTCAAGAAAAAGTAATAAGTACACAGCTTAATTTAAACTGGAGCAAAAAAGTTGCAGAATGGGTCAACAAGCATCAGCAATAGTCACATTATCGCATACAAAACAATCCAACTTTAAGCACTCAAGAAAAATTAAGACTTCAGAATTCAAGGCCAGTTCCAGGTGAGGCACTAGATTTGTGAAAATTACAAAGAAAAATGTTTGCTCATCTAGGTATTGTTCATATCCCACTTGTCAATGATGTAGAAAGCAATGCAAGATCAACCAACACTAACATGGCAAGTTAGTGTTGTTCAGCCTTTGCACGTGTATATAAATAAACCTCTCAAGGGAAGTATCCAAAAGATAGGGACAATTAGATGCTGGAAGACAAGATATCATTCACTAAAGGCAGAAATGTAAGAAACTACCCCAGCAACCATCTACCAATAGATCATGGAAATGTGGAAAGAATTTGATCCCAATATTGCTAAAAACTCATTTCTAAAATCTGCAATATCAAATGCACTCAATGATAACATGGACAATTACTTCAGGGACAATGATACTGGAGTTACCAATATCTGCCTATAATGATGAAGATGACAAGGAAGATCCTTATAACATGACACAACCAAGGCTGTTTGGATGAATTGACTGGAGATTCAGATAGTGATCAGCTTGATTTCAAAGGATTTTAATGTGAAGTGTTAGCTGTATTTATATTTTGTCAGATTAAATGTATATAACCTGTGATTATATTAAAATAAAATAAATATTGGCGCATTCACAGAAATTCCTTAATACTGTTGATTTTTATTTTTGAGCCAAAATCAAGTATGCATGTCGATCCCTCAAAAAACATTACCTGTCTAAAATATTTTGGCTGAAAAATAAAATGGTCTCAAAAATTTGACTTTTCCATGAGTATTTCCATGTTATTACAGTGCAAAACTACTTTGTTCATAGAGAAACTGCGAACAGTTCTTTAAGAAGGTATTCCTGCATCTTTTCTCAGGCCAAGGAAAGTGCTAAGTTGATGCAATTTGCACAGTTCACATCGTAAAGTCATTAGAAGCGTACAAAGTCAACTTTGGCATCCAAACTAAGAACAAATAGAATTAAAAATGATATATGTAGGCAGTCAAAAACAAATTACTGGTAACAGTGTTCTGTTAATAGTGTTGGAATGTTACTAAATTGAAAAACAATGTGCAACGGTTGTACAGAAGCAATAAGTGGAACAGTGACAATAGGAAGATAACTGTGGAAGCTAGCTGCAAGAAGAGCAAAGGGCAAGATATCTGGATTCAGTCATCCTTGCTTTGATCAACAAACAGCAAAATACTATGGCAGCTTTCAGAATACTGTAAAATCAACCTCAAATAAAACTTGAGGAATTCAACAAAACATCTTACTTTTTGATTTCATCCTCCACAGAACTGACACCGTGTACTTGAGGATTGAGAATTTTGTGAGTTGCACTTCCAAAATCACATAGTACATAGTTTCCGTTATCATTTAACAAAATATTTTCAACCTAAAAAATAAGATTGAAAGACAAGAAACTATTACAAAGTGACCACTGTTATTACAAGTAAATGTAATTCAAAGAGACAAACTGGCAAGACCAGCTCAATTATCAAAATGGATCTACCTTGTAATATCTATTATAAAATGAAAATACACTTTCTTCTTTCTATCTCCTATAATTTAGTGCAGGTCGACAGGATAATTGTACAGCCAACATTCAAAACATAGCGGATTGATTAGAACTTTGCACTAGAATTATCTGTGAAACTCAGTAGTATTGCAAAAATATGCAACACTTCTACTTCACAATGATTCTTACCTTGAGATCTCTATGAATGATTGGGGTTTTGCACTGATGCAGCCTTGCAACTGCCTCACAGGTATCGCAGAAAATTTGCAGAACTTCTATTTCAGAAAAACCTGTCTGTAGCCTCTGGTTCATTTTATTCACCACTTGTCCCGCTGTCAAATAAAGACCATGAAATGGTTTCTGCTTGTGCTAAAACTAGTAGTTTCAATTTCAGAACAAAGAATCAAATATGTATACAGGTTTAATGCACATAACTGCAGTTTGAAAAGCTCTTTAGATGAGCAAAAATTTCTGCACAGTAGTTGAATATTATTTTAGCACATCGATTATCATGTAAAATTCCTTTGCATTGAAGTCATAAGTTGGGAAATTTTCCCAATTCTGAAATGCTTGATTCTGACACCGGAATGAACTAAACTGGAAAGTATTTAATTTCCAGTACTGGCACACCTTACTTTAATGAGCACAAGATTGCAATAAAATGGTAGTCTTTATTTAAGTGTTAAGGGCTGTACTTTGCGCAAAAAAACATTATTTCTGTCCCACCTTCACTGAGCTTGTACAGTTCTCTAACTTGTAGGTCCAAGCTAGTTTGGACGTCTGACAATTCGTCAAGTATGAACATTAGTTTCAAAAAAAAAAATAACTACATTAATTTGATGTCTACTTGCACTACTAAAAGTAGTAGCAACCTAAATAAAAATCCATAAGATTCTTAGGTTGTGGAGTCACATGGTTTCTCATGAGGTAGTTCAGTCCAAAGGGCACACCTAAAGTAATTGAAGAAAAATATAGTGAAACTCATAATTTGAGTGCATCATGAAGCTATTTCACAGACAGGCAGCTTAATAACTGCAAAATGCTGAAAATCTGAAATAAAAACAGAAAATGCTGGATGCATTCAGCAGGTCTGGCCGCATCTGTGGAGAGAAACGGAGTGAATGTTTTGAGTCTAAGTGAGCCTTCTGCAGAACTTAAAATAACACACTTACCTCGACAATATTCCATTAGAATAAGTACTTCCCAAACATTATCACTGATTGACGTAATGCCACAATCCAAGTAACCGACAATATTTTTATGCCCTGAGAGTTCTTTCTGAAAGAAAAACATAATAGGGTTAGTTACAGAAACATATTGGACCGTAACTTCCTTAGAGTGACAATCAATGTCTGATTGCTACTCTGGTGGGGTGGAATTATGCCGGGCGCAAGTCTGGGTCTTTACTATAGTTACCCAATATAGTAACCAAGAAGTTTTAAATATCATAAGCTTTTCTAGCTAACCACACAGCTTAACAATCCAATGTTTGTGATTTAAGTTGCATTTTCAGCTGGTTCCTAGCACAAAGCAATTGCCCAGAACTTTGCATTTCTGGGCAACTGCCATGCAAGTCCTTACCCGGGAAGTTGAAGGGATTCCCCAGTGCATCTTTTGGGTAGCCCCCTCCACCCAAATTAGACACTGGGAAGCTCAGAAGTTACAGACCATTGTATAAAGTGTTCACCCATGTTAAATCTTATATTCCAGTGGTTAACACTTTTGCAGTACACACAGGCAAGCATAATGGATTAACATTCTTCTCCTGACAACTGACACCATGGCTCAAAATCTAGCATAAAGTGATAAGCTAACCTTTCTTTGCTCTGTTTAAAGCTCTTTAATAAAATCAGTTTGGCCACACTAACTCTGCCTATTAGTGACCACAGCATTACATGCTAATAATCTCATTTAAAGACGTAAAATGGTGAATGTGGTAAATGAAAAATACCACAATAGTGCCAAAAGAAATACTGTTTAAAATTGAAATGGATAACACAGCACTTCACCTTACATATGTTCAGCACTAGATTTGATTTTATATTTTACGCTGAAAAAATTTCAAAGGTATTCCATTCTCCAGCTATGTGACTCAAATTTTAGAGTGCTAAAGTAAACCAAAAATATGAATTTGAAATTTAGTACAGCACTACATTGGCACAGAAATCAATGAAGTGACACAAATTGGATTTTTTTCTTCACTGTTCAAATAATCTTGTTTTTGTGACTTGTATTACTGGAAATGCAAATTGAAAAAGCATCATCACAGGATAATTGGTCAGCTCCAATGGTTTAACACCTTGCATTGCATTGCATTAAAACTCCAGCAATCTCTTAGCCTATGGGTAGGACACAGGGTGTAAGAGATAAAGTTCTGATATATTTTGGCAATGTCTTGTCTCTTGGCAAGCTAAAGTGAATTTGTCCTCTTGATCATTGGATTAGAATAAAAACATTAGACAAGTGAGTGAATTTGACACTGGAGAAATTTATGAAGTATGCACTTATTTGATCCGATTCCAGAACCAGAGGTAACTACATGAGACTCAGATTCTACTCTGAAACTGGCCCATTTTAACAGATTAGAAAGCGAGACTGAGTCCATTGTCTCTAACACCTAAAATCTGGTTTTGTGTTACAGAGAGCTACAAATAACATGTAGCCCAAAAACAGGCTATTTAGCCCAACAGACCTATAGCAGTGTCTCTGCTTCACACAGCCTCCTTCCTCCCTTCTACTTCATTTTACCCTAGCAACAAATGCTTCTATTCTTTTTCCCCTCCTGCGCTCACCAACTTCCCCAACTGCATTTATTCTATTCGCCTTAACCACTCCCTGTGGCAGCAAGTTTCACATTCTAATCAGTTTCTCAGTAAAGAAGCTTCATTTGTCAGTCAAATAAGAGGGGACACTGTCTGGGCGGCTCAGGAACTTCAGCTATCATGACATAGACAACCCAATGAGGCACCTTAAAAGAATGGGAGGCTGGGCATTAGATCTGTTCTATAAAAGGAACATATGGACTCGAAACATTAACTCGGTTTCTCTCGACACAGACACTGCCAGACCTGCTAGGTTTATCCAGCATTTTCTGTTTTATTGCAGATTTCCAGCATCCGCAGTATTTTCCTTTCATTATATCTGTCAGTTCTGATCAATCTTCTGCCCTGGACACTTCTGCATCCATTGAAGTTTAGAGTGAGAGATGATCTTATTGAAATATATAAAATCTTGTGGGGGACTTGACAGGGTGGATGCTGAAAGGATATTTTGCCTTATGGGAGAGACCGGAATTAGAAAGCACAGTTTACAAAATAAGGGATCCCCTTTTATGACAGGGATGTTGAGGAATGAAACAATTTTCCACAGAAATGTCTGTGGAAAAAACTTGGGTAAGAGTGATCATTGTATAGAAAGGTTTAGATTAGTAACGGAGAAAAGCAAGGAACAATCTTGAGTAGAATGTCTAAATTGGAAAGGGGTTTTATGTCAATGGTTCAGGAAGCAATCTAGCCAGGTTAAAATAGAACCAAAGGTTGACAGGAAAAATTGTAACAGAATAATGAGTGAACTTTAAAGAGATGTTTCTAGCAATATAGGCAATTTCCAAGAGGGGTGAAAGAGGACCAAAATCAAGGCTCTCTGGAAGAAGGAGGAGATAAAGAATTTGAACAAACAAAAAAAGTATGATGCACATCAGGTGAATTATTCAAGTGAGACCCAGGCCAAATGCAGTTTGTGAGGGGAAATCCTGGGATTGGGACAATTCCCGCTGAAGAGGCTAGCAGCACAGAGCTGAGCGGGCCACTGCACATGCGCCGATCTGTCATAGCAGAGATTGGCGCATGTGCAGCAGCCCCACACTGCCGACCTCCTGATCGCTGGACAGCTCAATCATTGGCCAACCCAGCTACCCCCCATCGCTGCACCTCCGAACCTCAGAGCCCAGCTAAATGGCCTCACCTGATGTGCATCATACTTTTTTTTGTTTGTTCAAATTCTTTAGCTCCTCCTTCTTCCAGAGAGCCCCATGGAGTACAACAGGGAATTTAAGCCACCAAAAGAGAAAATGCTGGAAAATTTCAGCAGGTCTGGCAGCAGCTATAAGGAGAGAAAAGAGCTGATGTCGAGTCCAGACGACCCTTTGTCAAAGTTCCCTTGTGCTTTGTCAAAGCACACTTATGCCAAACTTGTATAAAGCTCTGGTTAAGCCTAGAGTAATGTATCCAGTTCTGGTCTCCGCATTTAAGGAAGGATGTGAAGGTCCATTAAGAGTGCACAGAAGATTTATCAGAATGGTTCCAGGGATGAAAGATTTTAGCTACAAGGTTAGTTTGGAAAAGCTGAGGTTTTTCTTCTTGGAGCAGGAGATTTAGGGGAAATTGAATAGTGGCGTACAAGATTACGTTAAGTGACACAAAGCAAAGCTGTTTTCATTAGCTGGTGGTACAAGGATCAGGAGACGCAGATTTACTGTTTTGAGTAATAGATGCAAGGGTGATGTGAAGAAGAGCTTTTTAGCCAGCAAGTGGAAATGATCTGGAATTCTGCCTACAAGGATGGCAAAAGAGACTATAGGCGGGATTTTTGGGCTGCACTTGCCCCAAAACCGGAAGATCCCGTCCGACATCAACGATCCTTTCCATGGTCTGCCTCTCGTCTGTTACAATTCCAGTGGCAGGTGGAACGGGAAAATTCACCCCTATGAACGATTTCTAAAGGAAATTGGATGAGCAACTTGAGGAAAATATCTCAATAGGGCTACAGGTATAGATCAGGGGAATGGGACTGAGTGGCAGGGGGCCATTATGGATTTGATGAACTGAATTTCCTCCATCTGCGTCATAATGACCAAGACGCCAACAAAGATCTGATTAGTTTCATTTTAAGATTCTGCTCATCAACCTTGATACCAAAATTTTACTAAGAATCATCTCATAAAAAGTCTAAAGAGATTTTGTAAAAATGGAGATTTGAAAGTAGTCTTTTAGAATTCATCACACATTACATTTCTGATTCACAATTTATGAACATGAATCAAAATCTGCTTACCATAATAGTAACTTCCCTTTTGCAGATGTTCAGGTCATGTGCATCATTAACATACATGCGTTTCAGGGCACAGCGTACTCCATTGTGAGTTCGAGCCAAGAATACCAAGGAGAATCCACCTATAACATTTTTAAAAATTGTAATGCAACTCAAAGCAATTCTTTCTAAAAAAAAAAGCACCTCATGCATTGCACAAATTTAAAAATTCTAACTCGTGTTCTGCTTTGATAACATCCACATAGGACTTAGGGGCTGGAGTAGGCAATTCGGCTCCTTGAGCCTGCTCTGCCACTCAATGAGATCATAACTGACTTGGTTGTGGTCTCAATTCTACTTTCCTGTCTCCGACCTCTACACCAGCCCCCCCCCCCCTCCAAAAGTCCGTCCAACTCTTCCTTGACTGCATCCAACGATCCAGCCTGCACTGCTATCTGGGGTAGAGAATGCCACATACAAACGATGGGAGAAAAAAAATTCTACCCTCAGTCTTAAAAGGGATCTCATTCTTAAACTATGTCTCCTAGATCTAGTTTCTCCCAAAAGAGGAGCATCCACATAGTGATCTACCCTATCAAATCCCCTCAGCATTTTATATGTTTCAGTAAGATCACTCTTTATTCTAAACTCCAATGGGTATGTGCCCAACCTGTTTAACCTTTCCTCATGGGGTAAGCCCTTTGTCCCAGGAATCAGTCCAGTGAACCTCCTCTAGTCTGCTTCTAATGCAATTACACATTTTTTTCAAATAAGAAAATCAAAACTGTACACAACTCTCGATGTGGTCTTACAAATGCCCTGTACAGCTACAGAATGACTAAAAAAGTAGAAAGTATTCCAAGAGAAAGCTAGCCGATAGTAATATAAAGCAGATAGTAAGGATTTCCACATGCATTTAAATGGAAAAAGATCAACTATAAAAGCTAGTATGTGTCATCTAAAGAGAGTCTGGGGAATTGATAATGGAAAACAAGGAAATGGCAGAGGCAAACAGGTATTTTTAATCTGCGTTCATTAGAGAAGCTTTAGAAAACTTCAAAGATACCTGAAAATCAAAACGCAAGAGAGAAGAAAAAGCATAATCACTAGAGAAAAGATGCTGGGAAGGCCAAAAAGTCTGTATCCTAGGGTAGTAAACATCTATAAAGGGGATTCATTGTTTTAATTGCTTTTATTACTTTGCTTTACATAAAATCCAGAAAAATGAATAATAGAATCCATGAGCTTCTTTATCCAGGTTTATTAGAATTAGTAAAACTTGGTCTACAACAGAAACAGTAGCTCCACAATTTTGTCATTTTTCAAACAAGAAACATCTTGGATTTAAATAGACTGAAACAGGTGGAGAGGTTAAAGGAGGAATTCCAGAACTTGGTAGCTGAAGACAGGCTATCAATGGTTGACCAAGGAAATGTTCAAGAGGCTAGAATTGGGGGACATTTTTAGAAGTTTACTAGAGAGCTTTTCTTTCAGGATATATAATAAAAGCAGTCTGAATTTAAGTTTACGGCCTTAACATGGGCCAGCACTAAGTTTTGTTCTCATGTGGAGAATCATAGGTTTAAGATAACTGCTCATATACTGACTGGGCCAAACAACAATTTGCGAGTTGCAATTTTCATGTAATTTCTATGGAACAATACACCTCAATGATGGTCATGCATTGGAGGATTCTTGGGGGGGGGGGGGGAACAATATTCACGCAAGGGAATTTGAATAGCAATCAAGGATTGGTCAGTCATGCCTTTACTAACTAAGCCAACTAAGTCTTGAGCATAGCTGTTAGACTGGACCTGCATACCGTCAATATAAGTAACCCTCTTAATCTCATCCTTGTCAATGTATCCATCACAGACATAAACATTCACATGCATTGGTCGAAGTCACTGCCAAAAAAAACTCTTCTCCACATATGAACATCTTCCTGTATGCAGAGTAGCACTGTGCAATCATTGCATAAAGTGAGATAGCCAAGAGATCCAATAGCCTAAAATTACAGTGGTAGATTTAGATGAGAAAAAAATGGGGGGAGGCTTAAGTGGAGCATAAAGATCAGCCTAGATTGATCGGGCAGAACAACCCATTTCTATGTATATGATCTGGCAAATGTTAACTGCTTATAAGTTACTCCCACCAGTATTTTCTGGCTCTTGCTAGCCCCAATCTCTCCCTATACAGAATCTACTTCATCATCCTTCCTCATGAAGACCTTTATATCATCCTTTATTACCAGGGCTACCCCTACTCCTTGACATTTTGCTTGTCTTTTCAAAATGTTGTGTCCCCAAGAATATTTATTTCTCAATCTTAGTCACCACGTATACATGCCTTTGTAACGGTGGTGATGAGACCTAAAAACATCTTTACTTATACCACTAGTTTATCTTTCTTATTGCAGATGCTTCGCACATTCAGATAAAGAGCCTTTAGTTTCATTTTGTTTACTACTATCCACTGCATGGACCTTACTGATGTACATTTACTGTTAAAATCACTGTCCCTTCTTGTCTCATACTGCTCATCTTTATCCACATCACCATACTGTTCTGTGGCCTGGCCTTTTCTCAATCGCCCCTCACCTGACCCCTCATCCGTTAGTTTAAGGTTCTATCCTAGTTACATGATTCAGCACAATTCCGGTCGTGCCCAACTTAACTGAAGCCCATCTCAACAGAACAGTTCTCTTCTCCAGAATACAGATGCCCCACGAATCCAAATTCCTCCTTCCAATACAACTCTGACCCACATGCTTAATTCTCTAACCTGCTTGACTTTATGCCATTTGGTATGTGGCTCAGTAACAATCCAGACAGGATCACCTTTGATGTTTTGATTTAGATCTTCACTCCAACATTCTCAGCAAAACATCATTTCTAGCTCTACCTATATCAATCATTGGTTCAGTCATGGACCACAACAACTAGAACCTCCTTCGCCAAGCTAATCTCCAGCAACAAGATGTCCTTCGTTCTCATACCAAGCAGGCAACACGAGCTTCAGAGCTCCCAGTTAAGGCTGCAAAGAACAATATTTATCCCCAACTGAGCTGTCTCCTACCGCTAACAATTTCCTTTTTATTTCCCCACTTGAATGGCATCCTGCATCAAATGCTTTGCTCTTCCACCCTGCAATCCTTCTCATCCATGCAGATAGCAAGAATCTCATTCATACCTATTGGTCAAAGTCAATTGCTGAAGCACCTCGATCACCATCTGTTCGATCCCTATAGCTGTCTGACTCAGTCGAATCGCTCCCTTACCACTGACCAATTTATTCTACTAAGGAGAAGGGGATGACTACTTCCTGTACAAAGTGTCCAGGTAACTCTCCTGCTCTTTGATGCTCCCCATTATCAGCAGCTCAGAGCCAAAATTGCTCAATTCACAGATATGCTTGTCCAGAATGGGAATGCATTCCACATGTTGCAGTCATAGACAGAGATAACTTCCACTGCCAGGCAATTTCTGTTAAACTAGTTTCTTAACATGCTTGCAGTTTTAAAGTTTTAAGTCAGAGTCTGTTAATCTAAGTTATAGCTTGCAGAAAAATCCACACACCAAATACCCGACTTAGCACTTTTTCCTCCTCACACGCAAACTTCATCTCATTTTGTGCTTCCATGAACTTTAATATCCCCAAAAATTACACTGTCTTTGTTACATGCCCCAATAATTTCTTGTTTATGGCATTGTCCAGAAATGTAACTATTGCAAAAGGGGCCCATCAGCTCCTCCCACCAGCATTCGCTGACCCTTGCTTTTCCTAATCTTGATCTCCTCTAAAGATTATAATTCATGATCTTCTGCCAAGATCTTTTCTCACTCTTGTCTGTTATGTCATCCTTGACTGTCAGGTGTGATGACAGTAGTGCAATTGATATAGACATACACATATTTTTCGTGTTTGAGGGGAATGTTTAAAAATCAACTTTATTCTACAGTCAGTATGTCTGTAGGGAATGCAGCTCAAATTTTGGGAGAGCAGGATAATTACTCATTTTAGCCTTGCAAGCTTTTAATTAGAGCTAATGGACTTTTGTTTACTTAAGTTCCCCTGGGATTTCTGATTAGAGTGATTGACAGAGTCATGTCATGATGTGGTTTATGTGCAGGGCTGGGTCTGTAGCAGAAAAAAAGCTTTACCAGAGAGTAGCTAGTTGCAGCTGAAGCCTGGTTGAAGTTAGAAGGATTTTGCAGGTTTCTGGAACTTTATCTTTTGCTGAAAGAAAGTACACCTGGGTTTGTTGGCTGTATTTATTTAAAAGTGGATTTGATTATGCATGAATGTGGCTTATTTGGAACTGGAAGAGTCATAAGCTAGAAAGTAGAGTTGTTTCCTTTCACATTTAAGTATTGTTCAACTGTTAATGCTTAAGCTGCTTCATTTGGTAGAGTGATATTTAAACTGTGTTATTAAATAAAGTTTGTTTTGCTGTAAAAGATCCATACTTTGTTGATGGAATCACACCTAGAGAGAAACATCCTATCCTCACATTTATGCCAAAAAGAAAAATTGCTGGGGTCTAGCTTCCTAATGTAACTTAAGTTCTGGTCCAGCACCCTAACACAGGGCTATCCCTCCACTTTTTCTATTCCGTTTGTCTTTTCAAAAGGTTGTGTACCCTAGAATATTTATTTTGGAACCTTAGTACCCTCGTAAACATGTCTCTGTAATGGCAATTTTAGTTCCATCTATCTTATTGAGGATGTTTTGCACATTCAGCTGAAAAAAAAAAATTGGTTTTACTGCCAGTATCCTGAAATCCTGGAACTCACTCCCGAACAGCGCTGTAGCTGTACTGCAGTGGTTCAAGAAGGCAGTTCACCACCACATTAAAGAATGAATACTAAATGCCAGCCTAGCCAGCAATGCCAACACCTCACAAATGCATTTTTAAAAACATGGACCTTACTTGCTGATTTCATTAACAATAGCTGTTAAACCCTCTGACATTTCCTGATTTTCCACTCGGCTTATCTTTCCTCACATTGTTACACTTTTCCATTGTCTGAACATGTTTCTTTGAATCTCAATCTCCTTATACCCCAACCACTGTCAACCCACATCCCCCACCCTCCTCCCAGCGCCCAAACACTGGTCCCAGTGACACACTTCTTGCCAGTTTACTCTATTCCCTTTCTTAAAATCCCATTTTATAGTCAATTTTCCACCATCCTGTGTTTATTTCTATTCAAATAACTAGCCTTTCATTTTAATTGTGTTTATTATTCTCTGCTTGAACTTTATTCACTGATGCATTGTTACCACTAAACTATCCCTTTTTGCAAAACTCTGCTAATCTTTATCTAAACCTCCACACTTTACTTTTCTCTTTGGATTTCTAAATTTTCCCATACCTGAATCTCCCATTACTTTATGCCATCTATAGCCCTAGTATTCAATTCATCAGGACTCCAACCCCAGCTGGTCTGCTTGACTCTATGTTAATTTACTCGTGGTTCAGGCAGGAATTCAGAGATTACCATCCCTGAAGCTCTGCTCATCAAGAGTGAACCGATTGGCCAAAATTCACCAAGCAAATTAACCAGAGTGGCCATGCACCAGAAGCATGCAAATTCTTGCATTTCCTCCAAACCAGAGCACATTTGGATATTTCACTGAGAGGCATAAGAGGACACCGACAATATGGTCACCATCAACTGAGATGTTATGAAAACAAACAATTCAGAGAAAATAATTTCCTTGCTAGGTCTATTCCAGATTGACAGCCAACATTCCTTGCATAGCATCTGCAACATATACTAGAGATGCAAGAGATGAGGATTGTTCGGGAGATTACACAGAAGTGTTTCAAACTATGAGGGATTTTGATAATGTTAAATAAAGAGAAGGAATCTCCACTAGTACAAGACACTGTTAAAAAATAATTGGCAAAAGAAAAGGGGGGTGTAAGAGGAGGAAAATTTCTTTATACAAAACAAGTTATGATGATCCGGAATTCATTGCTTGAAAGCCTCTCTTGCTCTTTTCAGGTACCATGTCTTCAGAGTGTTGGTGACAGTGGACCTCCATGTTAATCTAGAGGAGTGAATCATCTTCATAACGAAAGCCAAACCAACAGTAACCTTCAAAAAGGAATTGATTATACGAACACACAGCTACAAAACCTGGCTACAGTGAAAATTAGCATTTTCCTAATGCAAAAGTATTGCTTTACATTCCCATCCAGGAAATTCCATCCTTCCATGCCCAAACCATTCCCTTTATCCCTCTCATATCATCACCATCCCACCTGTTGTACCTTTGCTATCCCCGTCTCATACACTTTCCACCCTTTTCAAAGCAGTTTCCATTCCAAACCCCCAAAGCACATTCTCCAACAAGGGTAACTTTGTTGGTAAGCTTCCCTTACGATCCATTATCCATTTCTTCCACCAACACCCTTCACCCCAACCCTGCCATTAACTGGCTCTCCCATGCCATTCCCCAAATCCAGCCCAGGTAACTTTTTAAGATCCTCTTGCCCTTGCTTCTTTATTCCCACTACACAAATGTCCTGTGTTGCAACCTGGCATCTCTACTAATCCACCCACACTTGCATTCCCCAATCTCAGCTAGGGCAATTCTTGGACTCCACTTTCCGTCGATTGTGCTTTTCCTCTTCTTCCCTCCTTGGCACAGCCCCACACCCATTACTGCCAGCAATTATTGGCAGGCCCACATGCCTCACATACTGCAGCTGACACCACTTCAGAGGAGCTATGCGTTAAAGTAGCAACCACTTGCTAAAGATTACAGAAAGGTAGGGTTTTTTGAGGAGGTGTCAAAGAGCATGTGAACAGGCACAGCTTATCTAATCTCCAAGCCTACATTGATCGGACTCCATTTGCGGAATGGGGGGAGGAGGAAAGAGGACAGGGAGAGGGAATAACCAAATGGGAGAGTCATATCAGATGGGCTCTGGCCTTTACCGGCTACAGAAGCTTCAACAGTGATTGGGGAACCAGGTTCGAATCCTGTCCAGCCAGTCAGAAGAGAGCCCTTAAAGTCACTAAACAACAAACATTAGGCCGGATTCACAATGTCTGAATTTAGCTACTTTGTGACCCCAAACCATACCTGCCTCATATGCTTCAGTCCTTCAAATCAACCCACTGACCAACCAGAAAAATATAAAACAGACAAAAACTGTATTACTATTATAGATACTTTGAAAAAGAAAAGTGCACAAAGCTAAAAGGAAACAGCGATGAGAGAGAGACGAATTGGATAGACGTGTACGACAGTATTGACAATAGCAGTTTTCATTACTGACAATGTGCTATCAATGCCAGTTTCTGCTGTTGACAAGGTATTTCAGGTAGTGGTTTCTCAGCCTAATGCCATATCCAAAATGCAAGCCCAAATCTCTCATCGTCAACAACACATTGCAGTCCACCAGCAGCGTTAATAGTCACTGTGGTATCACTGATGTTACAGGTTAAGTGAATTGTTAAGAATCATACCATAAAAGCAAAATAGATCTGGTTCCTGAAATGTTCAATTCTATTCTGTAAAGTATCTCTTTGTAACCTTTATGGATTTGCACTGTTTTGTCATTCCAATTTTCTACCCCTTCTCCTTCAACTGAAGAGCTATTCTTTACTTGTAAGTTTGGACATTGCGTGCTTGCAGGAGATACAACAGGAAAGCTGAGTTCTGATCTATGTACACATATGTAAATACAAATATATCCACACACCCTCCGATAGCGGTCAGTCGATAATGATTGGCAACAGGAGATAGAGGTGAAATTTTGAAACCTCATCCCTAACTGCCTCAGCTAACATTACTGTCTGTTTCATTTGTTTTCAAAATGGTTGTCACAGGGATAACGTTAGCCAGGCTAGCTTTTACTAATAAAGGAGGCTGTTCGTTAATGTAGTAAAACTTGATGAGGCAGTCACACTGGTTTACACATGCCCTGAGCTCGAATATATTAATTTTAGATTATTTGAACAAAAGCAAATTATTGAATGGTGAAAAATAGGAAATGTGAATTCACAAAAACAAAAATTACTCGGCATCTGGCAGAATAAAGATTAATATGGATTTGAAGACTTATACTGCGTACTCCTCTCAAATTTATAAGAAACAAAAAAAAAGAGGAATAGGCCATTAAACTTGCTTGGCATTCAAGAAGATTATGGCTGATCTTCCACCTCAGCTATACCTTCTTGTACGCATGCGACCCAAAAATCTATCTCAGCCTTGAATATACTCAGCAACCCAGTATCCAAGCTCACCAAGGTCTTATGTATTGTAGCAAGGCTTCTTTACTCTTGTACTGCAATACAACTGTAATAACATTGCATTACATTTTGAATGACTGCTATTTGAATACATTTTATCACCAATTTTTGAAACAACTTGACTATTCTAACATCACTCTGTATCCTTTATATTAAAAAAACTTATTTTTTGCTTTATTTTGTACAGTCAGTACATTAAAGAGGAAGTACTACATTGCCAGAAGTGCAGACTTTTGGATCAGGTGTTAAGATGAAGCAGTCTACCCTTTCAGTAAGGCACAAAAGATCCCACTGGCACTAATTTACACAGGGAAACTTTGGCCAATATTGATCCCTAAAACAGATTGCCTGGTCAGTGTCACATATGCTCATGGGGCTTTGCTGTGTGCAAATTGGACGTCAAGTCCCCCGAAAGTGCTGATCTGGGGGGGGGGGTCTCATCAGCTTAACAACAAAAAAAAAATCTGTTTTTACTATTGGGAAACTTACTTGAATCAATTTTTAGGCAAGTTTAATCGTCCGAAAAAGGAAACAGTGACAATGTATAATGCAACATTGTACTAAACCTTTATTTGGCCAAAACATACTAACAACAAGGAAATATCTTTCCAAAAACAGTCTTAAAAAACCCCTCTGATCAACTATGTTATAAGGCAATTTCTTCAAGAGGAGGCATGCTCTGTCTTGTTTGCAGTTCTCTTGCTCAAGCTCCTGACTTTTATTAATGGTCAAAAGTAAATCTAAATATGCCAATGACACTTCCTATCATGTTCATGAACACAACTTCCTACGATGTTTCTGAGCATACTAGCTACGAAGTCAGGAAGCTGAAGTCTGCAGTTATCTGCTTCCTGCAATAACTGCCAACTAAACACATCCTGCATCAACACAGCAGCGGTCTCTAATTCCAGGTATAGTTGAAAATATTACAGCTAAATTATCCCAAGCTGCTTTACTGCCAAAGATGATAGCGTTGCACATTGTGCTCAATGTCAATTTTTAGTGGAGGAAATGAAGTAATATGGGGAGGAAGGAGAGGGTGAGGCTTATTGTTAACTGTGACACAACAAAGTTACTGATGCTAACACTGAGGCCAAAATAAAAGTGCCCTACACTGATCAGGGGCATGGCATGGCAGATCTCAATTAACAAGATGTGTAGACATGCTGGTTCTGAAATAAGAATCAATCAGAAAAAAGAAGAAATATTCAGAAAATACATTAACTTAGTCACCTAAACAATTTGAATCAGGACAGAAGGATGAACATGAGAATTACCCCATTTGCTTTGCAAGATAAGGTGGGTTAATCATTAATGAAGCAAAAATTGAGAGGCCTATTATGAAGATCATAAATTCAATACAAGGTGATTGTTGAATGTGGAAGTTGTTACTCATCAGTTCCAAGGCCATCTTGCACAGCTTGGTCTTGCCTGTACTTTTTCCATATTCACTGCATTCTAGCAGCACAAGGCATCATCTCACTTGTTTATTCAGACCACTATTCCAAACTTTCAGCTCTCTACCCAATACAGTTCATTTTCTACAAGTGAGTGTATCCAACATACTCATTTTTATTATGCAAACAACCTTGTATGACTTAATGAGCCAGATCTTCAAGTCAGTAGCAAAAGACTACAAACATAGTTATGGCCCTACTTTTTTCCATCCTTACAACCAGGTCTTCCTTCACAGTAGCAAAAGCAATCCCTTGACACAGCCATCCACAGAGAGCAATTGGATGCAGCAGCTGCGGACAGGCCGTGACCCTTTTCAATATACTAGCTGCCATGTTCAGAAACATAGGAAATACAGACAGCTCTTGGACTTATGACACACTTGGTTCCTAAAAACCGGGTCATAAGGCGAAACGTTGCAAGTCAGAACTGATTTCCTCAAAGGAACAATATTATAAATAGGGTTGGATTCCTAAACCAAGGCCGGGAATCACTCATTGGGCACCCAGCAGTGTTAAATGCTCTCAATTCTTTCCCCATCAAGTCACTGAGATGATGCCTGCACACCTTAGCACAAGTTCCTTGGTTAGTGTGGGAGATATGATGAAGCTATCAAATCACTGTCAGTTGCCTGTTTAACTTTGCAACTCTGAGCATATATTAGATGATGCATTGAGCACTGTTGTGACAGTTGTGCCAAATAAAAACCTGACAGTGTCTTACAGGTGAATTAACAGAATAAGATACGTATTTCCAACTTAATAAAGAAGGTTTGCCCTAATAAAAATGGTGTGATATAGATGGGTGGCACAGATTGTCAATGTGTCCGCATGAACGTGTTGATATGACATCAAGGTCAAAACTGACATTGTAAAGTTGAAATAGGGTGCCAAATTATAAACAACGCAAGTGCTGTTCATCAAAACTTGACCATTCCAAAGTGGAGGACTGCCTGTCGATCATGGCTCATCATCTAACTCAAAGCCAATTTTCCCACATTGTCTCGAAATGATTTTAAAATCCAGAAATCCATCAATTTATGCCTTGAACAAACTCCAATGACTGAGCCTCCACAGCCTTCTGGGGAGAGAATTCCAAACATACATTATCCTTCGAGTAAAGAAATTCCTCTTTATCTCAGTCCTAAACAGCCTTCTTATTCTGAGATTTGTCCCCTGGTTCAAGACCCTAATGATGCTCTCTCCACTCACGTTGTTTTGTTTCTTAAAGACTTGATTAGCTGTAAGTATTCGCATTCCAACCATTATTCATGTAAATTAAGTCTGTGTCTTTATATGCCCTGTTTGTGAACAGAATTCCCACTCACCTGAAGAAGGGGCTTGGAGCTCCGAAAGCTTGTGTGGCTTTTGCTACTAAATAAACCTGTTGGACTTTAACCTGGTGTTGTTAAACTTCTTACTGTGTTTACCCCAGTCCAACGCCGGCATCTCCACATCATCAAGACCCTCAGCCAGGGGAATGATCTCCTGAGAAACCCTGTCGGAATTTTGTATGCTTCAATGGGATCACTTATTATTCTTCCAAACTCTAGAGAATACAGGCCCAGTCTCCCCAATCTCTCCTAATAGGACAATCCCAGAAATAGGTCAGGTGAACCTTTGTTGTGCTCCTTTCTATGGCAATTACATCCTTCCTTAGGTAAGGAGACCAACACTACAGATGTGATCTCAGCATGGTGCTGTACAACTGCAGCAAGACATCTTTATTCCTGTACTCGAATCCTTTTGCAACAAAGGCCAATATAACTATTTGTCTTGCTAATTACTTGCTGCACCTGCATGTTAACTTTCAGTGACATATGGTCAAGGACACCCAAGTCTCTTTGGACATGAACACTTCCCAAATTAAGAAACATGGATATTTTTCCTATCAAAATGGATAACTTATCTGCCATATTCCCATGTTTTGATATGTTCATGTTTTGATAGGAAAACGTATCAAAACATGGAAACAAGGCAAATAAGTTATCCATTTTGGAAAACATTTGTGTTTCTTAAATTGGGAAGTGCTCATGTCCAAAGAGACTTGGGTGTCCTTGTTCAAATGTCACTGAAAGTTAACATGCAAGTGCAGCAAGTAATTAGGAAGACAAATAGTTATGTTGGCCTTTGGTGCAAAAGGACTGAGCACAGGGTTGGTGGAATGGGTACAGTGGCTGGCAGATCCCGTTAGGGGCGAGGCGGTTAGACAGTCTGACGGAAGGAGGAATATGTTGTTTGGTCTGGTAGGTGGTGGTGGGGACCCTGGGGAAAGAGTTATACCTTGCTGCACCTAATTTTGAGATGCTAGGGTTCGAAGAAAATGTGTTGGCCATATAACTTCTAAATCTACTATTAAGTTGTTTTCCTATACATTAATCATTTTGAGCCCCAAATTGTCAGCAAACTGAAGTGAAAAATATTTGTACCGGTTGGCATTTTATTTCAAACTATGTGGTATTTTGAATCATTTGCCCGTAGTATAGCTAGAATTTCATAATGCAATACTTTAATTACCGACTTCAAGCCTTTTAAAATATGAATTACAGAAAATTTTACTTTTGACTGGGGGATTTTATATAGAGGGACCACTGCTTTTCTCGATATATAATAACCTAAACCTGGGTGTACAGGGAACAATTTCAGAATCCAAAGTTGATCCAAGACTTGGAATTATTGTGAACTGTGAGGAGGATAGTGATAAAATTCAAGGGGATATAGACAGTTGGTTGAATGGACAGACACTTGATAGCTGAAATTTAATGCAGATGTGTGAAGTGAGGATTAAAATCAACACCAATCTTAGATTGAAAATGCAGTCAGGAAATTAATCAGTAGATTCTGCGGAGATCAATGGAAAGAATAATCAAAAAGGGCATATAACAGGTGGCCAATCAGCAAAGTTTACCATCCAGCCTTTAAGTAAGTGCTGAAGGCAAAATAGAAGGTACTGAAAGTGGGGTAAAGGCTGGAGCCAGAATTATAAAAAAGCCAATGACTCTTAACTGCCAAACTTCAGGACTGCTCTTCTGTTAGCTTTAAAATTCACAGCTGACCTCCGTAAGTTTATATCAATGTGTCTTCGAGTGATCTCAAGTCCTTAGTAGCATTTGTACAGTCAGGAAAGAGAGACGGGATTTGGACAGGTTGAATTGACCCAAGAGCTCTTTTAGAGTTAAGGAGAGGCATGTAAATGCCGCAAGCAATGTTGGTAACTATTCATTATGATCCCTACAAATCACATACAGGGTGGTGGATAACAGGACTAGCCATTAAAGCCTTTAAATAGGAGGTGCTGGATGGCACTCTGGCACATTCCAACAGCGCTTACATCCCTGGGCCTACACCACAAATTAACAGCTGAACAATGTGAGTACAAGTATCCCGCTAAATATCACGGAACAAGAAAGCATTAGACACCAAGGTCAGTGCCAATAGACATTTTTGGAGGGGCCCGGCAGTGCAAATCAAAGTTTAAACTTCCCAGACAATTACAGCATGTATGTTTGTGGGTCAGGACTTGAGATCTGAAGTGCAATACCAGCGAACATTTCAATATTCACCACTATCGATTTCAGAAAATCTGGCCCATTGTATCACCAATTAACATAAAACATTCAAGGCAACAAAAAAATCAATTATGGAGTAACTAATTTGTTGTAAATATTCCTTAAATATGTTGCTTTAGCAATGAAAAAGGAAATTTGTTATCTCAGAGAGTGGATCAGAGAAACTTGATCTACACTTCTGAACAAAGTTGAAGACATAGACAGTGGCAACGCAAACAGGAAACATATCTGGAGGAATCTTCCGGCCATTCACGCTGGTGCAATTCTCTGGTCCCACTGCTGTGAATGGCGATTTGGCTAAGTGCCAAATTCTCCGTCCTCACTTGCAGTCGCAACAGGGCGTGAATGGCCAGAAAATTCCACCCATCATTTAAAAATCACAAGGAATGTTCCTCCCCTTCCTCTTCTTAACAGCACTCTTCCCCCACAACTCGTGTCTTTTCAATAAAATGCAATTATTTATCCTAACTCTTAACTGGTACGGTGGCACAGCGGTTAGCACTGCTGCCTCACAGTGAATTCCCGGCTTGGATACTATATGGACGCTGCATGTTCTCCCCGTGTCTCCGTGGACTTCCTCCAGGTGCTCCAGTTTTCCTCCACAGTCCAAAAGACATGTTGGTTAGGTATATTGGCCATGGTAAATTCTCCCTCCGTGTACCCAAACAGGCACCGGAGTGTGGTGACTAGGGGACTTTCACAGCAACTTAACTGCAGTGTAAATGTAAGCCTATTTGTGACACTAATAAATAAACTTTAGAACTTTAACTGAAGAAGGTTCCTTGTGCTCTAATCCAAAACAGCCCAATTTCAAATCAGCATTAGCCGTTGACTACTCGTGTTATAGTAGTCATGTGACATCGGCTTTTCCAACCTGAAATTGTTTGAAACCCCATGTGTGGAAAAAAGAATTGCAGCTGAATGAATAGCTAAGATTAGACAGAAGCAGTTGTCTGTTACTGACTGCTGTTTCAGTTCAATGGTAGGGTTCAGAGACTGGCTTGGCGAGAACAACAGGTGACAAAAGATGGTACAATATCACACATGAATGAAATTCAAGGAGTCTTTGAATAATACATCAGAGAAACTGAAACTTATTTATTCAGTTTATCAGCATCTTAACAGACTTCAACATGCAACAAATATGGAAGTAAGTTAGAGAACTCCACGTGGCTCACTTTAAGGATTTTTAATGTGCTTTTAACTTAGTTCTCCAGACAGGAGCTTGGGGTACTTGCTGTCAACACTTTTCATTAACATTCTAGAGAAATTGCGCAGCATAACTTGATATCATGCTTAAATGAATAAAGTTAAGCTTCACTGCAGCGGGAATAAAAAGTAGAATTGAGGCCTAGAGCAAATACTACTGAACAAATATTCTGTGGATTAGAATGGGGTCCTGTACGTGCTATGCCAAAGAATACAACTAAAAAATATACAAACACAAGATTTTTTAAGTTATACTACACACTGGTCAGACCATGTACAGAGTTTTGGATTTGTGTTGCATATTTGTAATTATCCTGCATAAATCGCATCCTACTAGAAAGATGCCAGCAACAGTGATCCTAAAATTGATGAGTAACGGAGAAATGACAACTCTAAGCATAGAGGGAAATCAAATAAAAGCAAGAGGGAAATTTCTGCTGGCGCAATATTAAATCAGATTGAAGAGGCAAACATATTATGGCGTTTAAAA
Source organism: Mustelus asterias (assembly GCF_964213995.1). NCBI lineage: Eukaryota > Metazoa > Chordata > Chondrichthyes > Carcharhiniformes > Triakidae > Mustelus > Mustelus asterias. Next base: position 77,874,453 of record NC_135801.1, on the reverse strand, counting down.
ACAAACAAGAACAACAAAATAAATTTATAACTATTAAGAAGATTTTCTTACTGAAATAAGGCCATAAAACCTTAAGATATAGGAGCAGAATTATGTCATTCGGCCCATCGAGTCTGCTCCGCCATTCAATCATGGCTAGGTTTCTCAATCCAATGGTCTCGCTTGATCCCTTTACCAATCAAGAACCTATCTATCTCTGTCTTAAACGCATTCAATGACCTGGCCTGTGGCAATGAATTCCATAGATTCATCACCCTCTGGGTGAAGAAATTCAACCTCAGCTCAGTTCTAAAGGGTCGTCCCTTTACTCTGAGGCTGTGCCCTTGGATCCTAGCCCCTCCCACAAATGGAAACATCTTCCCCACGTCCACTCTGTCCAGGACTTTCATTATTCTGTAAGTTTCAATGAGATCACCCCTCATCCTTCTACACTCCATCGAGTACAGACTGAGTCCTCAGATGCTCCTCATACATCAAGCCTTTCATTCCCGGGATCATTCTTGTGAACCTCCTCTGGACCCTCTCCTAGACCAGCACATCCTTCCTTTGATAAGGGGCCCAAAACTGCCCATAATATTCAAACTGTGGTCTCACCAGAGCCTTATAAATTCTCAGCTGTAGATCCCTGCTTTTGTGTTCTTGTTCTCGAAATGAATGCTAACATTGCATTTGCTTTCCTAACTACCAAATCAATCTGCAAGTTAACCTTCAGAGAATCCTGAACTATGACTCCCAAGTCCCTCTACACTTAGAACATAGAACAGTACAGCACAGAACAGGCCCTTCGGCCTACGATGTTGTGCCGAGCTTTATCTGAAACCAAGATCAAGCTATCCCACTCCCTATCATCCTGGTGTGCTCCATGTGCCTATCCAATAACTGCTTAAATGTTCCTAAAGTGTCTGACTCCACTATCACTGCAGGCAGTCCATTCCACACCCCAACCACTCTCTGCGTAAAGAACCTACCTCTGATATCCTTCCTATATCTCCCAACATGAACCCTATAGTTATGCCCCCTTGTAATAGCTCCATCCACCCGAGGAAATAGTCTTTGAACGTTCACTCTATCTATCCCCTTCATCATTTTATAAACCTCTATTAAGTCTCCCCTCAGCCTCCTCCGCTCCAGAGAGAACAGCCCTAGCTCCCTCAACCTTTCCTCATAAGACCTACCCTCCAAACCAGGCAGCATCCTGGTAAATCTCCTCTGCACTCTTTCCAGCACTTCCACATCCTTCTTATAGCGAGGTGACCAAAACTGCACACAATATTCCAAATGTAATAGAACTTGCGATTTCTGAATTCTCTCCGCATTTAGAAAATAGTCTACGCCCCTATTCTTCCTACCAAAGTGCATAACCTCACACTCTCCCACATTGTACTCCATCTGCCTTCTTACCTCCTGTTGATTACCATGATAAAAGAGCAAGAGCAGAGCAATTGGTTGGTGAGTATTTTACTTGCATTCCTCATTTATCTTTAAAATACTGGTACAATTTATTGGTAACTAAGGTTTTAACAGCAGTAGTATAGCTTATCAGCAGCAGTAGAATAGCTTATCAGCAGCAGTAGAATTTAAGAAATAAATAAAAATAAAAACACATCTATGCAGTGAAGAAAATTTACAACTTTCAGTTGTAGCTGGTACTAGCTTTCATAGTATTAGTGATTATATTTTTTATTTTTCCCCAATTGAAGTTGGTGACAGTTCTATTAATATATGAATGATTAAGCATTTTCTGTAACTCATTATGAAATATTCGATGTGTATCAAATGTATTTAATCTTATTCAATGGGTCACGGTTAGTGCACATGCCCGAATTCAGCCTTGCGGCCCACTGACATGAAGGAGGGCCACTCATGCAGCCCACACTAGCCTAGGTTGATTACTGCTCTCGACACTTGAATCCAACAAGAGTTCTCACCATAGTCCAAAGATGTGCAGGCTAGGTGGACTGGCCATGCTAAATTGCCCTTTAGTGTCCCAAGATGCATAGGTTAGATGGATTAGCAATGGGAAATGTGTGGGCTTATGGGGATAGAGCCTGGGAGTTGGTGCAGACGCGACAGGCTGAATGGCCTCTTCTGCACTGTGGCGATTCTATGATTCGATTATTCTGAAACACCTACCTCCAAGGCTGATGTTCACCTGCAGATAAGTAACCCTAAAGAAGACAAGGTTTAGTCCCCTTCTGCACCACAGGGGAATTAACCTAGTAATTTGGTAAGTGGCATTTAAGTCCATTCAAAAAAAAGTTTCCACCTGATCACCATAAAGAACCTATCAAAAGATGATCACTGAAGATTTGCCTGAAATCTATGAAGGACCACAGAATCTTGGGAGGACACTGTAGATGAAAATATAACTAAGTGACTGCACTCTTACTGCAGTGAAGCAATGTATATGGTTCTCCAAAACAGGAGAAAATTATATTGGAAACTCACTGATGCAAGAAAATACCAATTAGGAGTAGGCTACTCGGCCCTTCGAGCCTGCGCCACCATTCAATGAGATCACGTTTGATCTGGTTGTAACCTCAATTCCACCTTCCTATGACCCCAATAGCTTTTCAGCCGTTTGCTTATCAAGAATCTATCTCCCTCTGCCTGCAAAATATTAAAAGATTCTGCTTCCACCATCTTTTGAGGAAGTAAGTTCCAAAGACTCTTGGCCCTCAGTGAAAAAAGTCTCCCAGAAGAGGAAACATCTTTTCCACATACAAGATCCTGAGGGGTCTTGACAGGGTGTATGTTTCAATCAAGTCGCCTCACTGTTCAAAACTCCAGCAGACACAAGACTAGCTTGCCCAACGTTTACAATCCAGGTATTAGTCTAGTGAACCTTCGCGGAACTGCTTCTGGCATTTACATCCTTCCTTAAATGCGATCAATACTCTACACGTTCCTCCAGATGTGATTGCCGGGGGGAAGGGCATCATGATCGACACAGGCTTGGAGGGCCAAAGGGCTCATTCCTGTGCTGTACTTTTCTTTGTATTATACACATGATATTGCCAAATCTTTGCCCACTCAATTTATCTACATTCCTTTGCAGCCTCCTAATGTCCTCTTCACAACTTGGGGAGGTGATGGCCTAGTGATATTATTGCTAGAATAATAATCCAGAAATTCAACTAATGTTTTGGGGACCTGGGTTTAAATCTCACCACGCAGATGGTGGAATTTGAACTAAAAAAAAACCGAATTAAAATCTACTGATGACCATGAAACCAGTGCCAATTGTCAGAAAACCCATCTGGTTCACTAATGTCCTTGAGGGAAGGAAATCTGCCGCCCTTACTCTGTCTGGCCACATGATTCCAGAGCCACAGCAACATGGTTGACTCTCAAGTGCCGTCCAAAGGCAACTAGGGGTGGGCAATAAATGCTGGCCAGCCAGCGATGCTCATGTCCTACAAATAAATTCAAAAACTTACTTTGTGTGGGTCATTGTCAACATCTGGCAGGTGGTAAATGCTGTGAAAATCAAATCTCAAAGGGGAAACTTGGCAAGCTTTTAGAAAATTTTTGTACTTTACAAGAAGTCAGGAGCCACAAATTACAGTAATAGATTTTAAATATTAAATTCAAATGTTAAGAAAACTTTGATTTACACAGTTAAAGTTAGTTTTACAGAACTTTCCTCCAAAAAGATTTCTACTTGTTTAGACACAAATAAGTACAACTTTTAGGCTACAGTCTAAAAAAAATTCCAGTATTATGAGCGAACCACACTTCTACTGTAGAGGGCAATCATAGAATCCCTACAGTGCAGGAGGAGGCCATTTGGCCCATCGAGTCTGCACCGATCACAATCCCACCCAGGCCCTATTTCAGTACCCCCACATTTACCCTGCTAATCCCCTGACACTAGGATCAATTTATCATGGTCAATCCACCTAACCTGCACATTTTTGGACTGTGGGAGGAAATCAGAGCACCCGGAGGAAACCCACGCAGACACAGAAACTCCACACAGTGACCAGAGGCCGGAATTGAATCCAGGTCCCTGGCTCTGTGAGGCAGCAGCGATAACCACTGTCACCCAATCACAGTGCTCCTCTCTCTCATTTTCCACAGCAGAATGGGAGAACAACAAACATTTATGAAAAACAGACACTTTTCTGGGTTGGCTGCTCATATTCTTCAAAGCACTCCAGGAGGTCTTACATAGTCACCCCTAACATGGCTCCCAACCTCTCTTTAAATATGTGCTTTTCTTTCATCTTTTCCCATTGTCCTTATCCTTCTTTGAAATTTATCTTTCCCAGAATATAAAAATCTTATGTTCTTCTTAAGGTCACCACTTTCGGGTAAAATAAAATTTAACACTCGCCTTATTTATGACCTTTTCCAAGTCATGAACCCTTTTTATTTCCCTTTGACACTGAACAACTGAACACAACAAACTTTCTTAGTCTCCTAATGAAACTGTCTACCCATATCTTACTTACTGGTAGAACATCCAACTTGGCCATATTCAAGTGCTAGTCTTCGATGTCCTCAACTTTGTAAGCAGACACGCCACAGCTTCTTTAAATTAGTCTTGCACGCAACCACAAGCTTGCTTCCCAGCATATCAGACTCCCAAATTATTAAAATATCATTTTCCTCGGTCATCAGCAAATTTAGACTGTAGCCTACAGTCCCTTGTAGTTTATAAATTGTAAAAAGTTGAGGCCTCAGCAGTGATCCCTCTGGCACACTACTCTTTGATTTATTGTCACGTGTATTAACATAGTGAAAAGTATTGTTTCTTGCGCGCTATAGACAAAACATACCGTTCATAGAGAAGGAAACGAGAGAGTGCACTCATGGCATCCTGTGAACCAGAAAAGGACCCTTTTATGCCTACCCTCTGTCTCCTGCTAGCTCGCTAATCTTTTATTCATGCCATTATGTTAACCACTGCACCAAGGACTTTCTTTTTCTTCCAACAATAACCTTTGATATGGCACCTTATCAAATGCCTTCTGGAAATCTAAGTACATCCACAGATTCTCCTTTATCCACAGTATATGTTACTTCTTCAGAGAGCTCCAATAAATTGGTTAAACATGATGTCCCTCTCAAAACAATGCTGACTCTGCCTGATTACTCTGAATTCTTCCAGGTGCCCTGCTATAACGTCTTTAATAATAGTCCCATTTTCCTTATGATAGACTTTAAGCTAACTGGTCTGTAGTTTCCAGCTTACTGCTTCCCTCCCCTTTTGAATAAAGGGGATACATGCCCTATTTTCCAATCTAATGGAACCTTCCCCAAATCTAGGGAATTTTGGAAAATTTAAACCAATGCATCAATTATCACGCTAGCCACTTCTTTTAGGATGAAGTCTATCTGGACCTGGAACTTAACAGCCCGCAGCAGCTCTAACAGTTTGTCATGTACCATTTCTCTGGTGACTCTAATTTTCCCCAAGTTCGTCTCACCCTTGCATTTCCCATTCTAGTTATTTCTGGAAGGTTACTTGTATCACCTATACGGAATAGAGGCCCAAAATAATGATTCAATTCATCTCATTTTCCATTATTAGTTTTTCGGACTCACTTTTCGATAAGACTAATGCCCACTTTGTTAACTCGTTTATTTTTAAGAGTTTCTATAGAAACTCTTATTATCTGTCCTTATATTTCTAGCTATCCTTTGCTCGTAGTCTTAATTTTTCCTTCTTTATCAATCTTTTGGTTATTATTCTTATTTCAGAGTACATCAAGAAGTAGAAGATACATCTGTACATTGATGCAAACAGCTTCTTTTTCAGGGATCATATGGATTGCGTGCTTCCATAAGAAAACAAACTGCAACTAATGATGCCTCACAAAAAGTACTTAACAGGAAACTGACAAAGCACAAGCTACTAACAAGGAAAGGAATTAGTCAAATCAAGGAGATATTTAAAAACAATCATAGGAAGCAAAAATCAAAAATTAAGTCTCCAGCGTCAAGGGATCACCGCTCCTGCAACCTTTTTTAAAAAGGGTTTCAGCCTGCAAGATGTAAATGTAGCACAATTCTCAAGAAAGGTGCAGGATGCAGAGCTTAATTCTATTGTATGAGATTCTACAGAATCAGATATTACTGGTGAAACAATAACAAATCGGACATCAAATTTTTCAGTCCACTTCAAGTTTGCAGATGAAGAAATTCTACATATGCATAGAGCTTCTCATTTGTGATACTGAAAGTGTGATCCGAATTTCCACATACTTCAAATATGATAGCGAATGCTTGGAAACTGGAATGCTTGCACAACGCATTCCACAGATCAAGCGAGTCACTTGCAAGGTCACGCAGTCAATAATTTCTTACAAAACCGCCACAAAACTTCCTGCATGCAATAGTCGAGTGCTAATCATGAAGATACAAGAACTGTAGAAACACAGACAAGAAAAATGAAATCTGAGCACTATATTGAAAATGCATGCTTCCTTAACATTTTTTGCAAAAGATTGAGAGTTTCATTCAAACCATCAACTCCAATGAACCAAATTCAACATTTTTAAAATACCCATCTACAAAGTTAAAATTCATCTTCCAACAATGTTCTTAACTTTTTCAAAAATATGCAAATGAGTTTTCTAAAACCCAATGTTGAATATGTAAAATCGTTAAATGAACTTGCAGTAGGGAGAAAAATTATGAATATCCTCTTCCAATATACAGCGAAGTATAAAATTTTGAAATCTTAATTACATTCCGAAGAAAATCAAAATAGAATTTGGGAATCTCTTTCCATTTAAAAAAATAGGTAAAAGTTCTTAAGGGAATCTTCTACCTATTTCCAGACTAGAGAATGTGGAAAAAAATTAACAAACCAGGAAATAAAGAAAATTAGTGGAAAACTAGCTCATGATCCTGCACTGTTCAGAAAAATGGAACTATGCCACGTGGTAATTCAGTTCTGGCAATGAAAATCACAAATCAAAGCCTCAATCATGTGCCTGCTGACAAAGAAACCTGAAGACCTTTCAAAACAAATTACATTTTTATCATAAAAAAATGATTGCAACACGACTTGCCAGTCTTCTCTACCTCAGAAAATACTTGTATTAACCAATTAATCCAAGAAAACCACAACTAAAATGAATTTGAAACAACGTACTTTACTACAGAAATTGAAAAAAAATAAAATTGGAGTATTCTAAGTGAGTCAGGCATCATTCCATGTACAATTCTTATATATTCTTGTAACTTAAATTTGGAACTTTTCCTTCTGTACAATATTGAATGCAATTAGATGTGATCATTGCATTTTACGACACAGAACAGACAAGTGATTAAACATCTTGGGGCGGCACGGTGGCTAGCACTGCTGCCACGGAACAGAGACCACTCCATCTGACGAAGGAGCATTGCTCCGAAAGCTTATGGTATTTGCTACCATATAAACTTGTTGGACTTTAACCTGGTGTTGAGAGACTTCTTACTGTGCTTACCCCAGTCCAACGCCGGCATCTCCACATCATGACTACCATTGACGCCTCACAACGCCAGAGACCCGGGTTCAATTCCGGCCTCGGGTCACTGTCTGTGTGGAGTTTACACATTCTCCCCATATCTACGTGGGATTCCTCCGGATGCTCTGGTTTCCTCCCACAGTCCAAAGATGTGCGGATTAGGTTGATTAGCCGTGATAAATTGACCCTAGTGTCTTATCAGGGTAAATATGTGGTGTTACGGGAATAGGGCCTGGGTGGGATTATGGTTGGTGCAGACTCAATGGGCTGAATGGCCTCCTTCTGCACTGTGCAGATTCTATTCTATTAGCAACAAGTAATTCAACACTAGAGTTTCCTAAAAGGGTCACTAAGACTTTTCCTTGATATGTTTGCTCATGCAAGTGGTTAAACAAATTGTAATATCAAGTTGAGACTTCCAACAGCTTATAATATTCCAATGTGGACTATTCCAGAAATACAAGGTATTCAACAAACTCCAAGTAAACATTACAACTTGTAACAAAGAAATAAAATTAGCAAAACTGTAAGTAACAGTAATTCAGTCTTACATATCTGGCACTCCCGGTGACAAAGTATTCAATAAACCCAGCCAGCAGGTAACCAAAGAATATTTTAGTACTGTTATGGTCATCAGGCAACCCCTCAGGATAACTTTCTTCCACTCCATGGTTGTGGGTTCTGAGGTGACGATAAAGTCGAATAAACTACCTTGCCACAGGTAGGGCAGGTAGTGTTTGATGAGGTAAGTGGATGATACGCTCCGATTTTGGCATGCTTCTTCCGCTGTTTATGCTTGGCCTCCACTTGGGCCTGTTGGAGATGGTCAAAATGGTTCACAGATGCTTCTCCTCCACTTTGTGCAGTCTCAAGCAAGAGATTTCACATATCGGGGCAATGTTGCATTTCTTCAGGAAGGCTTTGAGGACAACCCTGAAACATTTCCTCTGACTTCCTGCTATCCGCTGTGACAATGTTTGGAGTAGAGAGCTTGTTTTGGAAGTCTGGTATCAGAAATATGATGTGGAGATGCCGGCGTTGGACTGGGGTAAACACAGTAAGAAGTTTAACAACACCAGGTTAAAGTCCAACAGGTTTATTTGGTAGCAAAAGCCACACAAGCTTTCGGAGCTCTTAGCCCCTTCTTCAGGTGAGTGGGAATTCTGTTCACAAACAGAGCTTATAAAGACACAGACTCAATTTACATGAATAATGGTTGGAATGCGAATACTTACAACTAATCAAGTCTTTAAGAAACGAAACAATGTGAGTGGAGAGAGCATCAAGACAGGCTAAAAAGATGTGTATTGTCTCTAGACAAGACAGCCAGTGAAACTCATATCAAGGAAAATCTGCAGTGAGTTTCACTGGCTGTCTTGTCTAGAGACAATACACATCTTTTTAGCCTGTCTTGATGCTCTCTCCACTCACATTGTTTCGTTTCTTAAAGACTTGATTAGTTGTAAGTATTCGCATTCCAACCATTATTCATGTAAATTGAGTCTGTGTCTTTATAAGCTCTGTTTGTGAACAGAATTCCCACTCACCTGAAGAAGGGGCTAAGAGCTCCGAAAGCTTGTGTGGCTTTTGCTACCAAATAAACCTGTTGGACTTTAACCTGGTATCAGAAATATGGACAATGTGGCTTGCCCAATGTAGCTGATTAACCATAACCAGTGCCTTGATTCAGGGGATGCTGGTCTGACAGCAGGCATTGGAGTGCCTAATCTGCCACTGAATTTGTGTAACGTACCACACTTTACAACGAAGCTCCATATGCTGTTATCAGTCGATCACATGATATGACATTCATCACACCACCTGCAGGTAGAATACCATCAAGATTTTGACATCATATATTATACGCAATAGGTTGTGTTTGTTGCTGACCACGAAGTTTTGCTTTGTGGAAAACTGTACTGACAAGAAAAGGAAGTTGGTGTAATTGGATATCATTCCCCCAGCACTCTGCCTGGGAATTTATAATTTATGCAGTCAATGGCCATGTGAACCAAATTCCCCCCCCGGCAAAAAAAAATATACTTTACTCACAAGATATCTTAAAATGCATTCCAAAACATTTCAAACTGGACATGATGAAACATTTCTCCAGAGAGCACGTGGCACTCCTAGTTGCCTCAAACAATTGCATTTATTATATACATTCAATGACAAGAATACATCCAAGGGATTCTACACAGTTTGCAGCCCTTCAGTACATCAACAGAGCATCACACACCTGATGACCAGGTTCGTACCTGTGATGGAAACGGGCCGTTGTTCCCACATGCCCAATGTCTGCCCCACCTTGGCTTCCAGTTTTTGGTGCATGCCCCTGCCTCTCCAAACCATATTCCCAGCATCTTCAGGTAATCTGACTGACGGTGAAGGGACCAAAGATCAGTTGGCCCAGTTCCCAAAGAACATGGCCTTGCTTTTGACATAATTTACCTTGGTTGCTGAGGTCAGTTACAGACACTCATCAGTCTGCATATCCAAGCAGAAGATGGCCATGTCATCCACACACACTAAGGCTTGTACGTGCAACCCTCATCTGCCTGGCATCTGGTGAACCGGTGCGATGAAAATCTCTTCCTCAATGTCAACAAAACGAAGGAGGAGATAGTTAATGACTTCAAGAAGCATAGTGAAGGACATGCCCCTGTCTAAATTAATGGGGACGAAGTAGAAAGGTTTTTGGGTTTCCAGATCACGAACAACCTGTCCTGGTCCCTCCATGCCAACGCTATAGTCAAGAAAGCCCACCAATGCCTCTACTTTTTCAGAAGACTAAGGAAATTTGGCATGTCAGCTACAACTCCCACCAACTTTTACAGATGCGCCATAGAAAGCATTCTCTCTGGTTGTATCATAGTTTGGCATGGCTTCGGCTCTGTCCAAGACTGCAATAAAATATAAAGGGTCACTCAAACCAGCCTCCCAGCCATTAATACTGTCTACACTTCCCACTGCCTCGGAAAAGCAGCCAGCATAATCAAGGACCCTACGCATCCCGGACATTTCCTCTTCCACCTTCTTCCGTCGGAAAAAAGATACAAAAGTCTGAGGTCACGTACCAACCGACTCAAGAATAGCTTCTTCCCTGCTGCCAGACTTTTGAATGGACCTATCTAGTATTATACTGATCTTTCTCTACACCCTAGCTATGATTGTAACACTGCATTCTGCATGCTCTCGTTTTCTTCTGTATGCATGGTATGCTTTGTCTGTATAGTATGCAAGAAACAATACTTTTCACTGTATACCAATACGTGACAATAATCAAATCAAATCATCACTCTCATGCCCGAATCCTTCTTGATGGACTCAGCAAAAGTTCTCTATCCTGTTCGTGTGTCATATTGAAGGGGACAGCCCTCCCGAACTCCAAATAATATTGCCAAGTTTCCCAATTCCCACCCATTGATCGAAACTTCATGACTGATATTTGCATAGAGCAGTTGGATCCAATTGCAGATTCCCTCCACAAACTTCATGCAACTAAAATATAGCTAGTTAATCTAACAATCTGCAACACTATGAACAGCAAGCAAACTCAACAAAAAGGAGATGTGAGGAAAAACCTTTTTATTCAGAGGGTGATGATGGTCTGGAATGTGCTGCCTGGTAGGATGGTAGAGGCAAGTTGCCTCACATCCTTTAAAAATACCTGGATGAACACTTGTCACATCATGACATTTAAGGCTATGGACCAAATGCTGGTAAATGAGGTGAGAGGTCAGGTATTTCTCACGTGTCAGTGCAGATTCAATGGGCTTCTTCTGCACTGTAGTAATCTATGATCCTAAAAAGCTATTTTTCAAGTTTGTAACAGATCCTAAGAAAAACTCAAAGACCCCAGCAAGGGTCTGAGTTTCAGCAAGTTTGAATATCGTGGGAGGAAATGACACAAGGTCCCAGAAAGCAGAAGTAGCTGCACGATGTGGCTCCTCATTATGGATTATTGAATATTTGAATTGAAAGAAAAACAAATAAATAAAATGCTATAAAAACTCAGGTCTGGCAGCATTTGTGGAGAGAGAAAATAGAGTTAACATGTTGAGTTTGTATGACTGCTTCAGTTTGAAGCCTCCTGTGAAGGATGATAAGCAGATAACATTCAAATATTGACAGAATGCAAGCAACATAGTTTTGGGTGAGCTGGAACAGAAACAGAAAATGTCAGAAAAACTCAGCAGATCAACAGGAGGCTTCAAACTGAAGCAGTCATACAAACTCAACATGTTAACTCTATTTTCTCTCTCCACAAATGCTGCCAGACCTGAGTTTTTATAGCATTTTCTGTCCGATTCCAGCATTCGTAGTACTTTGCTTTTATTTGGATGAGTCAGTTAATGTTGAGTGCTGAACTCAAACGGCCAGTAAAACTAGAAAACCAGTAAAGTTAATCTAGGTTACTGAAGATATAGGTAATGGTTTCACTGGCAGTAGAAGTGAGTAAACGTCAGAACTGAATTTGGGGTTTGAAACTTGTGTAATAATCAAATGAACTGAGGTTGGAAATCATTGAGCAGACCGGGTGTGGAGTTCAGAAAGGGAATGGAAACAGGGGCAATGGCTCAAGAGTTTTGTTGGAAGTTAAACAGGGTCACTTTGCTCATAGCAATGTTGAGTCGAGGAAGTTGAGGTATGCTGTTGGAAGTTTCAAACTCACCTTAGATATTCTCAGACATTGTGGTGCTGGTCACTCTTCATAAGAGGGCTGAGCATCATGCTATCAAAATTTAAACAACATAACTCAGGGATGTAATAATAGGACCCCTTTGTAATTTGATATTGCGCATTTTGCACATTTGTCTCTTTCTCATCCACACTCCCCTCACCCTCCCCTCCGAATGGCAGAATGAAAAACACTTCCGCGAGTCAAGACCTTCAAAAGAAAAATCAGAAAACTTTTATTACAAGCAGCAAATCAATGTTCAATGTAACAGTCAAGGTAAATTCCACGTAACTTCTCAAATTAGAGGAAGTGCTGTGTCCTGCCCTGTTATGGGGCAGCTCGATATTTTTTGTATTATGGGGTATCTTTACCAACAATTGCTTTTCCCCCCAAAATGCACAATATCTTCTACCATGCCCATATTCATAGAGGTCATAACCCTAAAAGGGGTAAAAGTTTAAGATAAACTGTTTAACATCTCTAATCATTGCACAGACGTATTCAATGCAATGAGGTTTTCTCAATTACCAGTGCTAAGCAGCTTGTCAGCAAGTAGTTCATGCGGAAACATCTTCTACTCTGAACCAGTAGACAGTAGACCTGTCATTTCAGGACAAGTGAACGAGTATACCCGGAATGATCCAATACTCTGAGGTGATAGATACAGCGTTAAGAGGCAAGACCTCAGAAGCAAAACCAGACTTAAAATTGTACTCCACTAGAAGTGTGGAGTTATCTGTACAGTCAGGATATCTTCGAGGGCTCAGTGTAATCATTCCACCACCATTAAAGTGTTGAACAAATTACATGAGAGCCATTATGGAACTGTGAGAAAGAAAGAGATAGTGAAGAGTTATTTCTGGTGACCTGGATTAGATTCAGAAATGGAAGAGAAGGTTGGAATGTGTTCTTCATGCACAAAAGATGCAAAACCTGCCAACGTTAGCATTGCTACCTCCTTAGGAGTGGCCAGAAGAGGCTTGGCAACAGCTGCACAACGACTATGCAGGACCTTTTGAAGGACACACATTTCTCGTCACAATCAATGCTCAAAGTGGTCAGAAGTCGCCATAACGAAGTCAATTCATCAGAAATGATGATCGAGAGGTTAGGAGAACTCATTAGTAGATTTGGATTTCATGAGCAATTAGTGAGTAATAATGCACCACAGGTCATCTCTCAAAAAAACTGAAAGAGCAGTATACAACATATTAGGTCTGCACCATACCATCCTGCTACGAATGGACTAGCAGAACATTTTGTGCAAACAATGAAGCACATATTAAAGGCAACCAGGAAACAAAGTTCATTTACCAATGGTCTAAATCAATTCTACTCATGTATAGGAGGCAGTAGTTTAGTGATGTTGTCATTGGACTAGTAATCCAGAGATAAAAGCAAAATACTGTGGATGCTGGAATCCAAAACACAAACAGAAAATGCTGGAAAATCTCAGTGGGTCTGACAACATCTGTGGAGCCAATGTTTCAGGTCTGGTTGACCCTTCATCAAAGTTATCTGGGTTATCCAGACTCGAAACATTGGTTATATTCTCTCTCCACAGATGCTGTCAGACCTGCTGAGATTTTCCAGCATTTTCTATTTTTGTTAGTATCCTAAAATCTAAAGTTATGTTCTGGAGGCTCAAGTTCTAATCCCGCCACAGCAGATGGTGAAATTTGAATTCAATAAAAATCTGGAATTACAAGTCTAATGATGATCACTGTCAAATTGTTGTAAAAACCAATCTGGGTCTCTAGGAAATTTGCCACCCTTACCTGACCTACATGCAACTTCAGATTCACAGCAATGTGCTTGTTGGGAACGTTCAACTTAAAGGGGGAGGAAATGCTATGTATTTATATTGATTTCAGAGAAGCTGCACTGAGCACTCTCAGAATTATACAGCGCAGAAGAGGCCCTTCAGCTGATTGAGTCTGCGCCGACATGCGAGAAACACCCAATCCCATTTATCAGAACTTGGCCCATAACTTTGAATGTTATGACATGCCAAGTGCTCATCCAGGTACTTTTTAAAGGATGCAAGGCAACATGCCTCCATCATGCTCCCAGGCAGCGCATTCCAGACTGTCACCACCCTCTGGGTAAAAAGGTTTTCCCTCACCTTGAACTTGTATCCCCTCGTGACTGACAACTTCAACTGAGGGGAACAACTACTCCCTATCCACCCCGCCCATGCCCATCATAATCTTGTACAGCTCAATCAAGTTGCCCCTCAGTCTTTTCTGCTCTAACAAAAACATCCCAAGTCTATCCAACCTCTCTTCAATGTTCTGTCCCAGGCAGCATTCTGCTGAATCTCCTCTGTACCCCCTCCAGCGCAATCACATCCTTCCTCCTATGTGCCAACCAGAGCTGCACACAGTATTCCTGCTGTGGCCTCACTAACGTTCTATACAACTCCAACATGACCGCTCCACATTTTTAATCTATGCCTCAATTGATAAAGGCAAGTGTCCCATATGCATTTTTCACCACCCCACTAACATGCCCTTCTGCCTTCAGAGATCCGTGGACAAACACGCCAAGGTTCCTTACTGGTGTCTTGTCATTCATTGAATACTTCCTTGTCAAATTACTCCTTCCAAAATTTATTAGCTTACATATTTCAGTATAATAATACATGCATGACATCATTGAAAGTGACATCAAGGATTGCTAGAAAAGGTAACTGTGCAGAATAAAGCAGCAGCCAGCACTGAACACACATCGCTAATAAAACTCCTTTAGTTTGTCAGCCTTCGTGCCTCCTGGCATCAATCCTGCGGACAAAACCGTGACTGGTCAAAAGACCAGGCAGTAACTGGTTAAAGACTAGGCAACAATTGTTTCTTTCTTCGATTACAAATATCTTGCAAAATTGTTCATATAAAATTCAAAGCAAGGTCAGAATGTAATGGTTTAATGTAATGTAACGGATGTTTGCTGTTTGTTTAGAATATCATTGAATAAGGAGAAATTCAGTTGTGCCTAAACATCCTTATGTAATTTGGGACAGGGGAGGTGCTGAAGCAAGCAGATCTAGCAGTCCAGTAAAAGTGTCAAATGGACTTGAAATGTTAACTGTTTTTCTCTCCACAGATGCTACCAGACCTTATGAATTTTTCCAGCATTTTCTGTTTTTGTTTCAGGTTTCCAGCATCCGTAGGATGTTTTATTAGATCTAGGAGGAAATTGGCCAAACTTGTTGTTGGGACCTTCTTGTTCTAGGGACAATTGCCGAAGGTGAAAGTGAGTCAGTCAATCATGGACTGTTGTTATAAAGAAAGGAGCAAAGTAGAAAGTGTATCCATGGCAGTGCGGAAAGCAGGGATCTATTTAAGCCAGCATTCACCAAGCTCCACGCTGTCGCTGCAGCTGGACAAGGAACGGGGATAGCCTGGTCAGCTATCTGAACAGAGAGCGGGCAAGAACAGATTGACCACCCAATCCTGCCTGTTTCTCAGGGAAACCAAGCAACTAAAGCACGGGATAAGTTGTCACTGGCGTAAGTATTACTGAACTGTCTATAACATAAATCAAATAATAAAGTGCAGTTGTTTTGGGTCATTGATAGAGTAAACTTCTGAAACCTGGTGGTAGGAATAGCCTGCCGAGGGCAACTTCCAGGTGGTGTTGTTCCCATACATCTGCTGTCCATGTTCTTCGAGCTGGTAGTGGTCATGGGTTAGATAGGTGCTGTTCAAGCAGCCTTGGTGAGTTACTGTAGTGCATCTTGTATATGGTACATCACTGGTGATGTTGAGGTTTTTTAGTGATGTTGGAGCCATACTCATTCAAATAAGAGCAGAGTATTCCATCACACTCCTGTCAGATGACATTCTGGAATTGGAACTAAACAGTCTTAGTGATGGAGTGGATATAGGGTCGTAGGCTCCTCTCTGCATCAAATCCAACACTAAGGTCGGCAATAGTCTGGTTGCCAGAGATGGAAGCTGTAGCCAGTAAGTTAAGTTTGTGGTGGGAACAAAAACAGTGGCTTCTTTTGTCCCAATATTTAGTTGGAAAAAAATTCTGCTCATCCAATTTTGGACATCAGAAAAAGAACGTGACAATTCAAAGGCTGTAGAGGAGTCATGGAAGAGAAACATAGAAAAACTACAGCACAAAACAGGCCCTTCGGCCCCACAAGTTGTGCCGAACATATCCCTACCTTTTAGGCCTATCTATAACCCTCCATCCTATTAAGTCCCATGTACTCATCCAGGAGTCTCTTAAAAGATCCTATTGAGTTTGCCTCCACCATCACTGACGGCAGCCGATTCCACTCGCCCACCGCCCTCTGTGTGAAAAACTTCCCCCTAATGTTTCCCTTGTACCTACACCCCAGCACCTTAAACCTGTGTCCTCTCGTAGCAGCCATTTCCACCCTGGGAAAAAGCCTCTGAGAGTCCACCCGATCTATGCCTCTCAACATCTTATATACCTCTATTTAGGTCCCCTCTCATCCTACATCTCTCCAAGGAGAAAAGACCGAGCTCCCTCAGCTTATCCTCATAAGGCATGCCATTCAATCCAGGCAACATCCTTGTAAATCGCCTCTGCACCCTTTCAATCTTTTCCACATCCTTCCTGTAATGAGGCGACCAGAACTGAGCACAATACTCCAAGTGGAGTCTGACGAGGGTCTTATATAGTTGCATCATTATCCCCGGACTCCTAAACTCAATCCCTCGATTGATAAAGGCCAGCATACCATACGCCTTCTTAACCACCTCCTCCACCTGCGGGGCCGATTTTAGAGTCCTATGGACCCGGACCCCAAGGTCCTTCGGATCCTCTACAGTACCAAGAGTCTTTCCCTTAATATTGTACTCCTTCATCCCATTTGACCTGCCAAAATGGACCACTACGCATTTATCTGGGTTGAAGTCCATCTGCCACTTCTCCGCCCAGTCTTGCATCCTATCTATGTCCCTCTGTAACTTCTGACATCCCTCCAGACTATCCACAACCCCACCAACCCTCGTGTCGTCGGCAAACTTACCAACCCATCCCTCCACTTCCTCATCCAGGTCATTTATGAAAATGACAAACAGCAAGGGTCCCAGAACAGATCCCTGGGGCACACCACTGGTGACCGACCTCCATTTAGAAGAAGACCCATCTATACCCACTCTCTACCTCCTTTGGGCAAGCCAGTTCTGGATCCACAGGGCAGCAGCCCCTTGGATCCCATGCCCTCTCACGTTTTCTAGAAGCCTTGCATGGGGGACCTTATCGAACGCCTTGCTAAAATCCATATAAATCACATCTACCGCTTTCCCTTCGTCAATGTGTTTAGTCACATTTTCGAAGAACTCCACCAGGCTCGTAAGGCACGATCTGCCTCTGACAAAGCCATGTTGAGTATTCTTGAGCATACTAAACCTCTCTAAATGCTCATAGAGTTGAGTATCATCAGCTTGTAAGTGGAACTTGATATTGCAAGGAGTGAATTGTGGGTGCAAAACAGTACAAGGTCAAGGATAGATCTTTGGGGGAACTCCAAAGGTAATCCTGTATAATTAGGAAGAGAAACCATTGCTAGTGATTTTCTGATTACACTCCAATAGATAAGAATGGAACCAAACAAGGGCCAATCCATCAAGCTGTACAATAGAAGGGGAATACTGGAAGAAGACAGTATGGTCAGTGATGCCAAAGGCTGCAGAAACAAGGCCAGGGGCCCATTGAAGGAATTCAGACACGGAATTGTGGAAAAGATGGATATGATTTCTGGAGATGATAACATGTTCCAAGTATTTTAAATAGAAAAGGCAGATTGGAGATCCGAGCGTGACCACAACTTTCCGTGACTTCTGAATAATGTGCTAAATACATAGAATCTTTCTCATCACAATTAGCCTTAGCACTTGATATTGGGGTAGTTCACATAACTATCTTTGTGATACTTCTGGTCTAAATCATGTTATTACCAATATGCATTCATTGAAAATAACTCAAATCTCTCTAATCTTACTTCAGCAATCAATGTCCAATATACACATCTGCACAATGCGGTCGGTTCTCAGAATATTATTCGGAACATAGGAACAGAAGTAGGACATTTAACCACAGTAACTACTTTCCTCATTCAATGGGATCATGGCTGATCTAATACTAGCAATATTAAATCTCCTCTCCTGTAATACGTTTGAGTACTGGATCCCTTTGACATTTTATGGAACATTTCCATTCAATCTGCAAGTATGACTCCAAACTCCCAGTCATCTGTCACTTTAATTCTCATTTTGCTTTCATGCTGACCTATGTTCTCAGCCTCCTGCATTACTCCAATGAAGCTCAACACAAACTAAAGGAACAGCACCTCAGCTTTTGACTTGGCACTCTTCAGTCTTCTGGACTCAGTTTAAGTTTGTTCCATTGTTCTTTGCAGATTTTGCTTTTGGTCCCATTTTGGTATTGGACAGTAGTGGTCCATCATGCTACCATTCACACCTCCTCTAGAAGCATCTTTTGTTTCTTTATTTGTACAATTATGACTCTCTTTGGCCTTGCACCACAGCTTCTTTGTCACTTTAATTTCTCCTGTCCTTTGTTCATCACAGACATTCAATTTTGTTTTTTTCTCCTACCCTCCCCAATTTCTCTTGCTTAAAAACTTATTGCATTTCTAACCTCAATATTGATGAAAGGTCATTGACTTGAAATGTTAACCCTGCTTCCCTCTCCACATTTGCTGAAAGGCCGTGCAGTATTTCCAGCATTTTCTGTTTTTAGTTCTAAACTAAAGTTTCTGTCTTAACTTAAACAAAAAAAATCAAATTTAAGTTTATTCCTTTAAAGAGGGTGGATAGACCAAGTCGTGCAAGAGGGCCTAATAAGAATGGTGCGGAACAGCACCTGGAAAGTTTTCTGTACTAAATGCTGAGAATGAGATCTTTCAAAGGCATTCACCACATTTCAAAAATCATTAGTTGTGTGAGGTGCTGAAATGTTTTGATGTAATATGGTAGGGTATAAATACAATGTGGAGAATACTATAGCCTCAGATTTTGCTTCCTTACAAAAGTTCCCTATGGAGCCTGAAACCCACCTACAGAGCCTGAGCTTTCATATGCATTACTGTGGGATATGAGTGTCACTGGCAAGGCCAGCAATTAATCATTTTTAACTACCCTTAATATGGTGTACAGCTGCATTTCTAAACCACTGCAGTCCATGTAGCATAGGTATACTCAGGTGATATTAAGGAGGGTGCTTCAGTGACAATGAAGGAACAGTGAAAAAGCTCCAAATCATGATGATGCGTGACTTGAAAGCAACTTCCAGGTGATATAGTGTTTCCAGGTTTGAAAGACGCTGACAAAGGAGCCGATCAAGTAGGTTGACCTGGATGGTATTAAGCTTCTTCTGTAGTAATGCTGGAGTTGTATTCTCCCAGTCAAGTGAGGAGTTTCTCATCATACATCTGGCTTGTGCCTTGCAGATGGTGGAAAAGCCTTTCAGGAATCAAATGATCCGAGTCATTCCCCCAGAATACTCGGCCTCTGATCTGATTTTGTAGCCACAATATTTGTGTGACTAGTTCAGTTAAGCGTTTAGTCAATGGGGACCCCCCATTTGATGCTAAGGATTCAGGATGATGCAACTAAATATCAAGAAATGGTGGTTAGATTTTATCTTATTGAAGATGGTCATTGCCTGGCAGTGTCAAACAATGATCCAAGGATGTAACAGGCCAAACCTGATCGTTGTTCAGGTCTTGCTGCATTTTGGTATAGATTGTTTCATTATTTGTGTAATCATGAGGGAATATGCTCATTTCTGATTTTATGATGGACGGAAGGGCATTGATAAAGCAGCTAAAGATGGTTGTACCTGGGACACTGCCGTGAGCTCCTCAGATCGTAATCCTGGGGTTGGAATGATTAGCCCTTTGTTTGTGCTAGGTATGACCCCAGCCAGTGGAGTTTCCCCCAAATCTTAAAGATTTCAATTTTATTAGGGCTTCTTACTGTCACACGTGCTATCTTGTCTTGAACTATCTTGATGTCAGGGCCATCACCATTTCTGGAACACACATCTTCAGAATTACATCCAGGATGTTGTCAGAACCCACAGCCTTTACTGTATCCTGTACCTTCTGCCATTTCTTTATTGTAACTTCACCAAGTTGACGGCATATTTTTAGATACATCTGGTGTACTAAAACACATGGGATTGCAGGTAGTGTCTTAAGATGGATAGAAAGCTGGTTCGCAGATAGGAAGCAAAGAGTTGGCATAAATGGGTCTTTTTCTGATTGGCAGTCAGTGACTAGTGGGGTTCTACAGGGATCTATGCTATGACTCTCAACTGTTCACATTATATATTAATCATTTGGACGAGGGAACTGAATGTATTATTTCCAGATGATACAAAGTTGGGTGGGAGGGTGAGCTGTGAGGAGGATGCAGAGATGCTTCAGCGTGATTTGGACAGGTTGAGTGTGTGGGTACCTGCATGGTAGATAGAGTATAATGTGGCTCAATGTGAGGTTATCCACTTTGGTAGCAATAATAAGAAGACAGATTATTACTTGAATGGGTGTAAATTGAGAGAGATGGACACTCAACAAGGCCTTGGAGTCCTTGTGCATTAGTCGCTGAAAGTAAACGCACAGGTACATCAGGCAGTAAAGAAGCCAAATGGTATGTTGGCCTTCATTGCGAGAGGATTTGAATACAAGGATGTTTGCCGCAATTGTATAGAGTGCTGATGAGGCCACACCTGAAGTATTGTGTGCAGTTCTGGTGTCCTTATCTGAGGAAGGATGTCCTTGCTAGAGAGAGAGTGCAGCGAATGTTTACCAGGCTGATTCATGGGGTGGCAGGTCTATTGTATGAGGGGAGACTAAGTCAGTTAGGATTATATTCACTGGCGTTTAGAAGAGTGAGAGGCGATCTCATTGAAACTTCTAAAATTCTAAGAGTTAGACAGGACCGATTCAGAAAGAATGTTCCCAATGGTGGGGGAGTCCAGAACTATGGGTCATAGTTTGAGGATAAGGTGCAAATCTTTTAGAACTGAGGTGAGGAGAAATTTCTTGAATGGCAGAGCAGGCTCAAAGGGCCGAATGGCCTACTCCTGCTTCCAGTTTATGTTCTTTCTGTCATGCTCTCATATATGGTTCATTGGACAAGTTTTGGTCCACTGGCTTGAAGGTAATGCTGAGGGATATACTAGGCAATTAGGTTACAGATTGTGGTGGAATACAATTCTGCTGCTGATGCAGACCTAAAGCACTTCACGAAT
Source organism: Mustelus asterias (assembly GCF_964213995.1). NCBI lineage: Eukaryota > Metazoa > Chordata > Chondrichthyes > Carcharhiniformes > Triakidae > Mustelus > Mustelus asterias. The sequence continues at coordinate 77,853,048 of NC_135801.1, read as the reverse complement.
GCCAGTTTTCAGCTGTTAGATCTGCATCATTTAGCACAAAGTACACAAGCTATCAGGATTTCAAACTGCTTTCGGTGTGACCCACGCTCCTGGAGAGGTGCAGCTAACGGAGCAAGTAAGAGGATAACACCTTTTGCTGGAAAAGAAAGGAAAGCCTGACAACAATCCCCTTTGTCTACGGAGTTGATTTTGCAATGACAGAACTCACCAATTACATAAATGAGACTCAAGCCACTTCATCTAAAGTTCAGTCATCATCAATACATCACTGTCATTCACTTACGTCCCAAAGCTCACCTCCGATGAAAATATTTCATTTTGATCTTGGAGAAATCCTCATTGTCATCCCAAAAGAGAAAAAAATAATTATTAGAAGTTTAAAACCTGGGTTGGCTGCGACTCCAAAATAGTGTGAAACAACTGGGACAAAAAAAAAAATGGGGCAGGAAAAGCAAATGCAAATTTCTGCTGACAAAATGAGCTCAGTAAGGCCTCATTACAATCAATACCCTCTTTCTCCAGAAGGACAAATACAAAACCATATGGAGGCATCCTAGATTAAAGCATCAGCACCTTCTGGAGTATGTAATTGTTTGACTGAAAAACCCAAATGGATTACCCATCAATGCATGCAGAAAACTTATTCCTGCTGAACAGATCAGTGCTTTTTTCAAATTGGTGGCGATGATCATCTGCCTAGCACCAAGACATCACAAACACCAAAGGTTTAAAGGGTGAACCTGACTGAAGTTCAGAATTCCAAGTGCAGCTCATAAACAGTCTTGAAAATCTTCACAGATCAAACTCTGAATTCCAGACTCAAATAAAATCAGCTGTACTAGATTCCTATGCACACACGGTTGGTTTCAAGCACCATTGTCACCAGAACTTGTTCGACGAAAATGTTAAAATATGTAACCTCCTAGAACAAAAACAGGCAGCCTTCATTGCTTGGCAGAATCACCCATGGTGACAAGCTAAGTCAGCAACATTCCAACAGCTCACGGCTGATACCCAAAGGTAAATCTAGAAAATAAAAGTACATGTGGTGGGAAGGGCAAGCGCAAGAAATCCAACAATATGCTGAGCATCATGTGATGCTTTTGAGGTCAAATGAAGAAAACCCCGTTTGTTGACAGAATCGTGTTTCACTTCTTAAGAAATGACAATCAACTCTGAAATGAACATTTTTTGTAACAACTCCAAATGTGAATCCAGTGGCAGTTTTATCCCCAGTGCTGTGGTAGAATCCACGAGAACCACCATTGAAGGGAGAACTGCAACAAGCAAACTTTTTGAGCAAAGATTTCAGATGAAAAAGAACTCCCCCCACCCCCCAACTTAGTAACTACCTTCAACAGGGAGAGAAGTCATGCAATCAAAACTATCAAAGTATTTCCATGGCATGAACAATCCTGAAATGCATTCTCCTGAATCACCTAGATCCTATGGCTAAAAAAATCCTGTAAGTCGTCTCACAACACCAGGTTAAAGTCCAACAGGTTTATTTGGTAGCACAAACCACCAGCTTTTGGAGCGCTGCCCCTTCATCAGATGATTGGGAGTTCTATTCACAAACAGGGCATATAAAGATACAAACTCAATTTACAAAATAATGGTTGGAATGCGAGTCTTTACAGGTAATTGAGTCTTAAAGGTACAGACAATGTGAGTGGAGAGAGGGTTAAGCACAGGTTAAAGAGATGTATATTGTCTCCAGACAGGACAGTTAGTGAGATTTTGCAAGCCCAGACAAGTCGTGGGGGTTACAGACAGTGTGACATGAACCCAAGATCCCAGTTGAGGCCGTCCTCATGTGTGCGGAACTTGGCTATCAGTCTCTGCTCAGTGACTCTGCGCTGTCGTGTGTCATGAAGGCCGCCTTGGAGAACGCTTACCCAAAGATCAGAGGCCAAATGCCCGTGACCATTGAACTGTTCCCCAACAGGAAGAGAACACTCTTGCCTGGTGATTGTCGAGGGGTGTTCATTCATCCGTTGTCGTAGCATCTGCATGATCTCCCCAAGGTACCATGCCTCGGGGCATCCTTTCCTGCAGCATATCAGGTAGACAACGTTGGCCGAGTTGCAAGTGTTTTAAGAAAATCCTCCCAGAGACGAGTGCAGTATAGACTTTCCAGAGGAAACACCAACATGGTCTTTGTTGCCAAACAAATCCAAAACTAATGTTGAGAACAACACCAGGAACTCTTCACTGCATTTGTTGATCTGACCAAAGCATCAGTGAGGCTCTGTGGTTTACACTGCAAAGATCTGGATGTCTAAAAAACTTCCTCACTTTCCTGCAATTGATCCATAATATCACTACAACTCTCGAGTAGAAGTTCTGAAAAAAATCCAAACTGATATGTAGCAAGGCAGTGTGACAGCCCACATACTATTTACAATCTACTGATCTAACAGTGGCTAGTCACTTCAAAGATCAATTGCCCTGGTGTCAGCATTAAAATCTTCAACTTCTGTGGTCTATGCCAAATTTAAACTGACCACCACAAAGTTAAATGTTCTACAGTTTGCAGACGGTTAACACGTCATTGCCCACTCAGCATCAGACTTGAAAGCCACTTGATCTCTTCAATTCTGCACAAAACTTCAATCGATTCTTGAAAGTTGACAAAACAAAAATCATCCAACACCTGGTCAGCCAAATTTTCCACTTCCCAGATACGTTGAAGGAGACACCCTGGGACAGGTTGAGCATTTCCCAACAACACGGGCTCAATTTTCATGCTGGCTGAGGTTATTTGTGAAGTTTCACCTTCTCAACCTTGTCTCTCGCCCAAGATGAGGTGATCCTCAGGTTAAAATCACCACGAGTAAGCCCTCCCCCTCAAAGGGGGGAGCAGCCTATAGTTAGTTGGAACTATGGTGACTTTACCTTTACATTTCCTCCAGTGCTCGTGGATGCAGCAGGAATCCATGGATGATTTCCATGTTCAGGGCACATTTTGTCTGGTAACCTTTGATGTGTTGATGCCACTTTGACCCCACAGATCCAAGCTTTCCCCTTAAAGGCTCTACCCCATGCCTACTTAGTGTTGCCCTGTCTTTTCTTCAAAGTTTTTTTTCCTATCTCTCCTTGATCCTGGAACTAATTTCAATGGAAGCTAGGCTGACTTTCAAACCATATGTCCGAGGTGTTGCATGAAAACTACTAGCTTTTAACAGACACGTTTCTGAAGTACTGATTCCCCGTCCATCTCCCATCTGATTGCAAGGCACTATAAAATTCTGGTGAGTGAATGTACAATAGAATTAACAGGTTTGAAAATGAGCTTTAAAAGCTCATTTCCTCTCACGCTATTAATTGTGCCCATTATCCCACCATCGGGATGCCAAAATAAGTCCTCCTGTGCAAATAACCTACCTCGGCCATTGTTTCTCACTCTAGCAGACTTTGTTAAATTTCATCTCATATCCATATTTCAAAAGCATTTTGGTGTTTTTTTTATAGCAAGACACATTCTCAGGTTGCAAAGAGAATGTAAGGTGCTGTATAAAAGGTTCTCTCTTACAAATTAAATGCTTGCGCAAGTCCAAAGATCACTACAGCAGCATGCCCAAAATACATTACAGGTTTACTAAGTCAGTGGTTCCCAAACTTTTTTCACTGGGCCGCACTTTCGGAATAAAAATTTGCTCGCGCCACATCTAATTTTTTATTGATAAGAAATACATTCAAAAACAAAAAAAACAACTCCTAGCAGTGCTTGATTCATAACATAGAACACAACTACTTTATAATATCATGGGACATCCAGAAAGTATAAAACAATGCTTGTTTAAACCATGTTGAAATGTTTCTTTGATTGTCCTTGAATCTTCCCGCCACACTTGCCATCCTCTCTTGCCGCACCAGTGTGGCGCACTGCACCCTTTGGGAACCACTGACCCAAGTTCTCGCTGCCATTTTATTCTTCGGAATATACGATTGATAATTCATTCAATTCTCATAACATTCACAATATATCTCTCAGTCAAATCCGAGTTTTTTGACACAATGTATTTGCATCAATATTTTAGTGGGACATAACTGGGCGGAAATTAGAAAACTGTGACGGCAGCTCCAAGTCTATGAATAGTAACAGAAGTCAAGCACAATTAGAAATCAGCCAAGTCAAGTCAATCCCTGCTACTGTCAAACTTTTGAATGGATTTACCTTGGATTAAGTTGATCTTTCTCTACACCCTAGCTATGACTGTAACACTACATTCTGCACTCTCTTGTTTCCTTCTCTATGAATGGTATGTTTTGTCTGTATAACGCACAAGAAACAATACTTTTCGCTGTATGTTAATACATGTGACATAATAAATCAAATCAAAAGTAGAAAGGAAAGAAACATTTATTGCAGAAGAAAGTAAGAGCTATACAAAGCTGACAATGTCAAAGATTGCAGTTTTTTTAGGCTTGTGAAACAAAAAGTAAAAAAAGGGGATTTTTTTCTCTTCCCCTTTCACAAAAATCCCAGACATTTTATATCACACTGATAATTTTCTGGTAAAGCTCTGCATTAGTCAAAGGGAGTTTAAAGTTTCTGAACAATTATGTGGATAAGTTTGGAAAAAAACGTTGTCATAACAAAGGGGAAACTTATCTGATAAGCACAGATCAATAACTTATGACATCAATAACATATCTTGAACACTGGAAAAATATCCCAAGACACCTCACAACAAAAACTAACAAAGGAAAGGTCAGGTAACCAAGATCTTAGTGTAAAAAGATGAGTTTTAAAAAGAGCAGAGGGAATTAAACACATAGCTAAGAATTTAATCTATTGAGAGAAATAGATACAACAATGTATATTAGTTGAAGAAAGTTTAGTTGTCAACTATGATTCGATCTTGGCTAAGATACAGGCAGCAAGGTTTGGATGTGCAGCAAGTTATGGAAGGTGGATGATGGGAGGCTGGTCAGGCAAGCATTACAATAATCAAGTCTGGCGATAACAAAGGCACAATTGAGTTTCAGCAGCAGCAAGAGCCAAAGGTCAGCAACGTTATCAATATAGAATTAGACAAACTTCGCTTCAGAGAAAATTAGGCTGGAAGTTGTGGATCAAAAAATATAGCGAGCCTGGTTATTAACTACAGAGGTAATCACTGTACAATACTCAGAAATCATTTTAATTTAAAACAAGCTTGTGTAAAACGAGAAAGCTATTTGTCGGATTACATAAAACTAGGTTATGATAAATACAATTCCTACTTAATTTGTTCAAATAAACTTGATTCTGTGCAATGCGTGATCAAATAAATAGCTCCCTAGCACTTCGCTTTGACTGAGATACAATGTTACATATACTATATTCCAGTGGTCACTGGACGTACCATGCAAAGTGAGTTGTGAAATACTGTAACAATTTAGTTTTGCAACGATATTTCTTGCAAGTATATATCCTTTTGCCAGAATCGTACCAACACAAACACTGTCGACTTCCACTTGTCAGATAATCTTTGCACTTAATCACCAAAAGGGGGAAATCCCGTAATACAAGCAAATTTAACACGCTTCAGACCCAATATACTGCACAGAAAGATACACATCCTGTCGAAGCACTTAGATCTGTTTTACAGCAATGTTTACCCCTGTTATTGTACAATAAAAGGTACACTGACTAACATGCTGCGCACACACACATTCTTCAGATGTACTTGCTAGGTTTGATTTGCACGTGCAGGACTGCAAGAGAGGAGAAAGAAAACTGAAATTTGTCACACTTACATTAAAACACACCGCTGGCTAAGGGATCAAAAGAAGACAACATTAAAATAAAACTCGACACAGAGCACGGGGCAAACGGGTAATAAAAAAAGGGGACGAGAAGTGTCAGAAGTACCTAGAGTTCACACATGACAGCACCACCCTATCCCAAATCTTGTCTTTTTTGATAAAAGAGATACTGCCTGACCCTTAAAAAGGGGATTTCGTAGACTAATATTGTTGAAAATAATGGGATAAAATCTGACGGTGGAAACGTTGCAGGGTCCGGTCAGGGTTGTGAAGTGAGAGCTAGTGGACTGAACTGGGGCAGATTCCGCTCCATCAGAGAGTGTCAGAGAGCCTTTTCCTCCCCCCAACCCAGCCACCCACACAAACGTCAATTTGCCCCCCCACCCCCCACACACCTTCAGCGAGCAGCTCCTCCACCGTCACCTGGTAACGGCCCACGCTGAACACTCTGCCCAGGTAGTTACTGGTGCTTCCCATCGAGCCGCCGCCGCCTCCTCCTCCTCCTCCAGCACCGACATAACCCGCTCCCTCAGGCTTCGAGATGCGGGAGAATTTCTTCATGGTCTCACCCAGCGGATTAGCAGCCTTGTCGATTGGAGCGAAGCGCAACAAGCAGCTTGGCGTCTTCTGCCCCCCACCAACCAACCGTTGGCGCTTGCAGAGTGGACTTGGAAAGGCACTTGTAAGGCGGCCGGGGGCAGAGAGGGGGGAACCCTCGGCCGCGAAGCCACCCGCCCAGCGGCTCGCGCAAGGAGACGCGGTCCGGGAGCCGCGCGCCCTCCTCCCCGGCGCTGACTAGCAACCTAACGACATCGCGTTCCGCCGGGCAATTCAAATAGTTCTAAATTCCGTTTCCAAATTCCATCCTGTTGAAGTTGGCACTGGGATAGGCCGAGAGCCGCTCGAGACACAACCAGTGCTTCGCCCCGTGCCTGCTTCTATTTACCCAGCATACTCTGACCCCACAATCAACCCGAACCGGCCCAGCTCCCGCCTCTACCCCGCACCCATTGGCCGCGCCGCTGTCACTCCTCCCACCACTGCCCGCATCTCCGCGGCCGATTGGCTACTGCCGCTGTCCGTCAGCCAAAGCGTCGCGCGCTTTTTCCGCCGTCAAAGTTGGTCGTGACGCGGAAGAGTGCTGAAGGTTGGCTGTGTGTGTGTGTTTTTCTCTCTTGTGTCCCACAGGGGGGTTAAACCTAACAGTCTGAAAGTGCCAGAAAACAAAAAACTTTTACAACAGTTAATTCGGACCAAACGAACAGACAAACCTTCCTAAATACACAGGGTAATCCTTTTGGAAACACGCTGGGTGTGCAATACACTGGACACTCCTCGCCCAGCATAACTTTTTATAACTTTTTTTTCAAGCTGTAATTTAAATCTAATTAGAAGAACCGATTTTTTTTTTCTTCAAAACCCATAGTAAATTTTGAAGAAGTGCATTCTAGTCCAGTGGCTTTAAAATGTGAGGTTCAGGTGCACATCAGATTTATTTTGAATGCCATGCATGCTTCAGCTTTGAGGATGGATTATCCAGCTGCCATAGTCAGAATAACATACATGCAGTTACATATCTATCAGATTTACAGCTCTTGTTTTCCAAATTTTGTGGTGGCTTTTTTATGTTCTATTTGTAACAGGACGTTGCTATGTGATCAACATCTCCTTTCCAAATATCAGATGGGAAAATGGATACCACACTGGGAGAAGTGGAATGAATCTCACATCAGAAGTGGAATGAGACAGTCCATGTTTTCAATTTTGGATTCGTGGTTTGTTTTTTAATGGTCTAGAGATAAATTAGATGCCATAAAGGTCTACTTTTATTATTTTACACACTGTTTCACCTGAGGTGGAGTGGATCATAGACTGATGACAGCACAAATTGGGAGGCCATTCAGCTTGTTGCACTCATGCCAGGTTTCTGCAAGGGCAATTCAGCTGGTCCAACTGCCTGCCTTTTTTCCATATCTCTGAACGTTTTTTTCTGTCCATGTTCCCAGCTGGTTAGAGGGAGTCCTCATGACTAATTCACATTTAATAATCTAACCTTAGATATATTAATTAAATGAGCTACCTTTCCCTTTTCCATGAGGGTGTGGGCTTAAAGAAAATAGTTGAGACTGCAACTTTCTTTAAAATGTGACAATTCACTTTGTTTTCAAATGCAAAACTTAAACATAATTAATTTCCAAATCCTCTTTGTGAAGAAACAAATAATCAAAAATCCCAAGCACAACAGGTATGGTTTTTGGTGAATTTTTAGTATGAGCAGATCAAATCTCAAAACATGATCTGCAATTTCATCTCTGCCCTGCCATCAACAATTTTGAAGCCAGCAAAAAGTATAAGTTCTCTATAATCAGCAGCTTGATTGCATATACATCATTTGATACAGCAAAATGTCTCAAAACATCTCACATGGCAGTGGGGGAATAGCGAGCATTAGAGAAGGTGACCAAATGCATGATCAACAGGATTGGTTTTAGAGGAGACTTTTTAAAGTGGTGAAAATAATGTAGCAAGTCTGATAGGTTTTGCAAAAAAAATTCGGGGGGGGGGCTCTAGTTGGATAAGTACGTGGGGTTACAGGGAAAGGGCCTGGGTGGGATTGTGGTCGGTGCCTCCTTCTGCACTGTAGGGATTCTATACTGTGGCAGCATGTTGGCATAGTGGTTAGCACAGCTGCCTCACAGCAATTCTGGCCTTGGGTGATTATGTGGAGTTTGCACATTCTGTGTCTGCATGGGTTTCCTCCAGGTGCTCCAGTTTCCCCCCCACAGTCCAAAGATGTGCAGATTAGGTTGATTGGCCATGGAAATTCCAAAGGGAGTTTTGGAAAATTGAAGCTCAAAATGTCAACGTTAAGATGAATGTTGAGTTCATTCAACTAGCACAGAATTTGATTACATTACTACACAATAATCTCCAACTGAATGTTTGTCACCTGACCAGTAAGATTAAATTACATTCTTATCGTCAAGCGTTTTTCAAGTGGGAAGTGTTTTTATTATGTGCAAGATAGATAACAAAGTAGTTTTCTTTGTAGTTCTTATCATTGCACGGTACTTATACAGTGCCAATATCCATTATCTTTATCACTTGAAACCAGGTGACTGAGAACCAGAAGTGACTTTAGGATCACAAGGAGTGTAACTCAGCTTCAGTGGGACACAAATTGGGCAGTTATGGATTGGGTACCCATTACACATTCTGCCTGATTTTCCTTTCCATTGACTTAGTAGGAAGCATTACACAAGGTTACTTAGGATTATGCCACAGAAACAGCATTCAGTCCAACCAGCAGAATCTTAGAATCCCTACAGTGCAGAAGGAGGCCATTCGGCCCATCGACTCTCCGACAGAGAATCGTACCAAGTCCCACCCACACCACCCTCCTAGCCCCATGCATTTACCTAATCTATACATCTTGGGACTCTAAGGGGCAACTTTGCATGGCCAATCCACCTAACCTGCACATATTTGGACCGTGAGAAGAAACCAGAGCACCCAAAAGGAAACCCACACTGACATGGGAAGAACATGCAAACTCCACACAGCCAGTCACCCAAGGCTGGAATCAAACCCAGTTCCCTGATGCTGTGAGGCAGCAGTGCTAACCACTGTGCCACTGTGTTGTCCCTGAAAGTGGACTTTGCTGAACCAAAAGATGGTTACTCCAGGTCTCATGATTCGCATGGTTATAGTTTTTGGAAATTTTCAACAGCAATTACAGGATAAAAGCTCGTCGCTCATACTTGTGAAATCTCACACCTCTCGGCAGCACGGTAGCACAGTGGTTAGCACTGCTGCTTCACAGCTCCAAGGACCTGGGTTCGATTCCCTGCTTGGGTCACTGTCTGTGTGGAGTTTGCACATTCTCCTCGTGTCTGCATGGGTTTCCTCCGGGTGCTCCAGTTTCCTCCCACAGTCCAAAGATGTGCAGGTTAGGTCAATTGGCCATGCTAAAATTGCCCCTTAGTGTCCTGAGATGTGTAGGTTAGAGGGATTAATGGATGGATATGGGGGTAGGGCCTGGGTGGGATTGTGGCCGGTGCAGACTCAATGGGCCGAATGGCTTCTTTCTGTATTGTAGGGTTTCTATGATTCTCTCATTTGGCAGACACATTACAATCAACAAGACCAGAGATCAGCAGACATGCTGTCTCCTCAGCCTTGTCCTATAACAAAGGAAGTGCCATCAAAAATGATTATGCCTAGCGAGATGGTAATATATCATATATCTCCTAAGGTTAACAAACGGATTTTGACCAGAGGCCTAGACGCTGCTTGTAAGACTGCAATTGACTTATTAATGAGCAACATCACATGACCTAAGCTTCTGACCCCAGTCTGCTGTTTAAACTCCAGCCTGAATGCATCAAAGCAGGACTCCAGGCTGACCAACAGCTTGCATCAAACCTAAGTCTCCTAGAAGACTGTTTTCTTTGGAAAATTTCTGCTATTGCATACTGAGCAGACCAAGTCTATGTATACCAATCTTCTCTTACTGTGTCACCATCAACTTTAAAGAAATACTGCAACTCCTGCTTCAGCAAGTTAAACCCACCCGAATTGCAGCTCGTCTTTGAAGGGGTGCTCCCTGGACTCTTACAATCACATGAACTGTTCTCTTTTCTAATATTTATATTTGTAAAAGCACCTGTTTGCTACGTGTGTGGGGTGTGTGTGTGTATTTAACCCTAATGAGAGTTTGCTCCAAAGTTGAATTTCACTGCCAATATGTTTAAGAAAATAAATTGAAAATTTTACATTTATCTGTTGCAGCATCATGTTCTCATTGATATCTCAAATGTTTCACCCAATTCTTTGAAGTTCAGTGCTCTGCTCCTATATAGTAGGCAATTTTACACATAGCCCTGGGCTCTGGGGTTTTCTCCCTAAACCATTCTGGTTTCTACTTTAAGACACTCATTGAGGCTGAACTCCTGGATACTTATGTGGTTCGGTGTCTCTTTCGTTTGGTCGAGCTCCTGTGAAGCACCTAAAGATGTTTTGCTATGTGAGGTTCTATATTAGTGCAAGTTTTTGCTGTTAGTCATTGACCTGAACATCCAAAGGACCAGTGGCAAAATGAGAAAAAAATACATTTTTACGCAATAGGTTGGCTTGGATTTGGAACATACTGCCTGGAAGGCTGGGGGGTAACAAGTTTGGTAATCACTTTCAAAAATTAATTCAATGAATGTTTAAAGGAGAAAACGGGCGGCACAGTAGCACAGTGGTTAGCACTGCTGCTTCACAGCTCCAGGGGCCTGGGTTCAATTCCTGGTTTAGGTCACTGTCTGTGTGGAGTTTGCACATTCTCCGCGTGTCTGCATGGGTTTCCTCCGGGTGCTCCAGTTTCCTCCCACAGGCCAAAGATGTGCAGGTTAGGTTGATTGGCCATGCTAAAATTGCCCCTTAGTGTCCTGAGATGTGTAGGTTAGAAGGATTAGCGGGTGGATATGGGGGTAGGGCCTGGGTGGGATTGTAGTCAGTGCAGACTTGATGGGCCAAATGGCCTCTTTCTGCACTGTAGGGTTTCTATGATCTATGATTCGAATAGATTGAAAGAATATGGGAAACACTGACACGAATTGCCCTTTAAAAGAGCTGGTGCAAACCCCCTGTTTCAAATGCCTTTGTTCTGTACTGTGCTGTTCTATAATTCTAAGATAGAAATGAGATGAATGATTAGTCAATTTTTTTTATACTGTTGATTGAAGAAACAATGGTAGCCAAATGAGCTTGCTATTCTCCAAATAGTGGTAGTGGTAAAAACTGGGTGGCATGGACAAATTGGGCCAAAGGGCCTGTTTCCATGCTGTAAACCTCGATTACTCTATGACTATAATGACCTCTTCACGTGAAGCACCAGAACAAGCAGATAAAATATTGGTTTAACGTCTTGTCTGAAGAATGACACTTCCAACAATGTGGCATTCCTTTGGAATTTTGCTGATATTTCCATGTAGATTATGGTTAAATACCGCAGGGGGTCTTGAATCAACAACCTTATGACACAGGTAACAGTGCCACAAATTAGGCAAATTGAATCTAAATATTTGGTCTTCACATGTAGTTTCTTCTTTTTTCGCACACTAATTTATTTTGTTTCATTCCTATTATTTATAGCCTGGTTGAGTTGTTTTGTGCTATTTCCTATTAAAGAAGAACACCCATGGAATATTGTAACATTGTAACTTATTGGTTCTCTACCTGAGTCACAATCTAACATAATGTAAAACAATCTAAATGAGCAATCATAATACCTTATAATTGTTTTACGTCGTATTCTATGTTTCTTCAAAATTTTATTTGTGTTTAGTTTAATAGTTCAAGTGGCTGAAAATGACATCTCAGGATACAAGGAAGGTTGGACGAACTAATTTTATTGGTGTACACAAAATTTCCATTACTTTTTCAAATACAAAATGTTTTAACATGGGCTGGGTTTCTCATATCCTTTCTTTACGTCATCTAATGAAAATGTTTCCCCCCCCCCCACCCCAAAATGAAATTCAGTTTACTCTATACATTATAACTAGTGTATCTGCTCAGAGTATTTTGTACTAAACAGAATAGACCGCTTTTGAATTTTCTCCTCAATTTTTTGCAATACACATTAAAATTAGATTCAGTGATTTTGCCTATTAAGTGCTTAATAAGCAGCAATTCATGAAACAGGCAAATTTATTAAGAATCATTTTCACAACATTACATAAGTCTCTTCCATTCAAAGCTGACATTAAGATATTGGAGGGAACTGTGTAGAGCTTGAGTTTCGAACAGAGGAGCAGATATTGCAAACTGCACCGTAGAATCATAGAAAACTTATTATGCAGAAAGAGGTATCCAGCCCATTCTGTCTGTGTCAGCCAAAAAAATAGGAAAGTGAAACTAGCTATTCATTTTAATCCCATTTTCCAGCACCTGGTTTATAGCACTTCAGATGTAGATCCAGGTACCTCTTAAATAAGTTGAGCATTTCAGCCTCAACCACCAACTTAGGCTGTGCTATTTGCTTGATGTTCCAGAGGAGAAACAGAAAGACCGGGAGACTATGGCCTCAAGACTTATGACTCCCCAATGAAATGTCAGTACCACCAATTTTTTCAACCTTATTTCATCAAATAGTAGGAAACTGCAGCTCAATATGGATTCTACCTCAGAAGAGGAATTTTGAATGGCTGTTTCAGCAGATTTCTGATGTCACTGGAGCTTTCTGTTTTCAGTTGGGTCAGCAGGATGGATGTCAACACTGGGACACAAACTTTGTCAATACCTTCTCTTACTGTACAAGTTGAGCAGCAGATCTAACTGGAGAACATTCTGAATTGTTTCACTGTGATCACCCTGGCATGTAAGACACTATCATGTACATGTTATAACTACCTAGCTCATGGTCCATAGTAGCATTTTCAAGGTATCTTTTAGTTCTGGGATAATTAAGGTTTAGCTGCAGAATGCAACTAAAGCAGCTTGAAGAGCATTACACCTAAAAGGTTGGACCATGTTGACTTCAGAGGTTAACCCCCACCATCATATCCCCATAACCTTGCGTATTTACCGTGGCTAATCCAACTAACATACACATCTTTTGGACACTAAGGGGCAATTTAGCATAGCCAATCCACCTAACCTGCACATGTTTGGACTGTAGGAAAAAACCGGAACACCAGGAGGAGAACCACACAGACACAGGGAGAATATGCGAACTCCACACAGGTAGTCACCCAAGGCCGGAATCAAACCTGGATCCATATAAGAGTTTCAATTTATCTGGGTGTTTGCTGGGGAGTGTGTTCTACAGGGGGGGAAAGCCATACTAAAAAGTGCTGCTGTTACCAGGCTCCAGGCAGCAAAAGTGTTGTTGTTAACTGGCTTTATGTGGTTTGAACTCATTAGAAGTCTCAGGAACCATTTAAAAGCTCTGTGCAGTTTGGGCTTTAAAAAACGGCCTGGGGAGCTGAGAAAGTGGCAGAAGGTCACTGGCTCAACACTGGAAAGGGCTGTGGCTCAGAAAAACCCCTGGGAGCCATTTATAACTTGGTACAGCTAGGGAGATTGGAATTTGATATATTCCACGGGCAGCACCAGCCCAGTGAAGCTAGCCAGCTATTAAGAGCTAAAATTGCACCAGTTAATAGACTCGGAAATTCATGGGAACAGATTCCTGAGAGATCACATTTAAACTTTGGGAGGCATGGGGTCATTGAGGCAGTCCAAGCCAGAGTGGCTTTGAAGGAATTCAGAGGCTTGATCTTCAAAAGTCAAAAGTCTGGAGCCCCTCATGAAGGAGACAGTTTCAAAAAGTTAATAGACTGAAAAGGGGTGATCTTACCAAAAAGATTCTAAGTGCCAAACAAGAGTGAAAATGTGAGAAATTTGCATCTTTTTTGGGCGACTTAAAAGTCGAATCTTATCACAGTTTGGCAAAAAAGAAACTTGAGATTCGCCAGCAGGGGAGTAGCCGGGGCTTAAACCACCCAAAAGCCTGCTGATAGCAGCAGAGGGCGCAATTGCGCATGTGCAGATTTCTGTGCTCAGAGTAGCAGAGACCTGTCACTGCCTCTGCTGCTATAGCAGGCCTTCGTAGCCTAAGCCCATCCCCCACCGATCGCTGTGCAGAGTGCGCATTGGTCCACAGCTGATTGCTGTGCAGAGTGGGCAGCACCCCTCTCCCTTCCCAAACAAATGGCCCTTCCCCAGTCTTGTCCTACCACCAGTAGGACCCACTTCCTTGACATTGCTCTGTGCTCGTGGGCACTAATAGTGTGCCTGGCTGGCAGGCTGGCATTGCCCAAGGGCCCCCCTCTGCCCCGACCTCCCAGAGGGGCCTCAATAGCCTCTGGTTCTATCCGCAAGGCCATCACATTTGGCCCCATTGATGGGGACCATACGTGATCCTCGCTGGAGGGAATCTTCCCCGGTGAGGCCAGAGACAGGTGAGCCCAGACGATAGTGTCCCAGGCTCACTAATTCGATTTAAATTAGCTTTTAAATAAATTTAAGTAATATATTCAGCCTCTCGCCATTTCCGGGCACGAGACTGAACGTGCTGGATATCCAATGTAAATTGCAATTACAAGGGAGGAAGTGTTCGGTGTTTTAGGAAGCATTAAGGTAGACAAATCCCCAGGGCCAGATGGCATCTGTCCTAGATTGCTGAGGGAGACAAAAGATGAAATTGCTGGGCCTCTAACAGAAATCTTTGTTTCTTCATTGGACACAGGTGAGGTCCCAGAGGATTGGAGGATAGCAAATGTGGTCCCATTATTTAAGAAGGGTAGCAAGGATAACCCGGGTAATTATAGGCCAGTCAGCTTGACGTCCGTGGTAGGGAAATTGTTGGAGAAGATTCTTAGAGATAGGATCTATACACATTTAGAACTGAATAGTTTCATTAGCAATAGACAACATGGTTTTGTACGAGGGAGGTCATGCCTCACAAATTTGGTTGAGTTTTTTGAGGAGGTGACAAAAATGATTGACGAGGGAAGGGTCGTGGATGTCGTCTACATGGATTTTAGTAAAGCATTTGACAAGGTCCCTCATGGCAGGCTGGTGCAAAAGGTTAAATCTCACGGGATCAAAGGTGAACTAGCTAGATGGGTACAGAACTGGCTTGGCCACAGAAGACAGGGTAGCAGTGGAGGGGTCTTTTTCTGATTGTGACTAGTGGTGTTCTGCAGGGCTCTGTACTGGGACCTCTGCTGTTTGTGATATATATAAATGATTTGGAAGAAGATGTAGCTGGTCTGATTAGTAAGTTTGCAGACGACACAAAGATTGCTGGAGTTGCGGATAGTGATGAACATTGTCAGAGAATACAGCAGGATACAGATAGGCTGGAAAATTGGGCGGAGAAACGGCAGATGGAATTTAATCCAGATAAATGCGAAGTGATGCATTTTGGTAGATTAAATGCAGGGGGGAGCTATACAATAAATGGCAGAACCATTAGGAATATAGACACACAGGTATCTGGGTGTGCAAGTCCACAGATCCTTAAAAGGTGGCAGCACAGGTGGATAAGGTGGTGAAGAAGGCATATGGCATGCTTGCCTTTATTGGACGGGGCACAGAGTATAAAAGTTGGCATATGATGTTGCAGTTATATAGAACGTTGGTTAGGCCACATTTGGAATACTGTGTCCAGTTCTGGTCACCACACTACCAGAAGGACGTGGAGGCTTTGGAGAGAGTGCAGAAAAGGTTTACCAGGATGTTGCCTGGTATGGAGGGTATTAGCTATGAGGTGAGATTGAGTAAACTAGGGTTGTTCTCCCTGGAAAGACGGAGGTTGAGGGGTGACCTAATAGAAGTTTATAAAATTATGAAGGGCATAGAGAGGGAGAACAGTTGGAAGCTTTTTCCCAGGTCAGAAATGACAAACACAAGGGGTCACAAGTTCAAGGTAAAGGGGACAAGGTTCAATACGGATATGCGGGGGACTTTTTTCTTTTACATAGAGGGTGGTGGGGGCCTGGAATGCACTACCAAGCAAGGTGGTTGAGGCAGACACGCTAGGATCATTTAAGACTTATCTAGATAGCCACATGAACAGACTGGGAATAGAGGGATACAAACGGATGGTCCAGTTAGGAACACATGATCGGTGCAGGCTTGGAGGGCCGAAGGGCCTCTTCCTGTGCTGTATTGTTCTTTGTTCTATGCTGGTAAGATCACGAGGAGCGCAAACCTGATTTCTCAGCTGTCATGATCTTACAGGTTCGCCCCGCCCATCGGAGTGGCCCTGCCAGAACCCAAACTGCGTCACTGAGCAGGTTATTGCTGAGCAAGTGCCACTTGATAGCACTGTTGACAACACCTTCCATCACTTTATAATTCAATTTATATAGCTGTTCAGTTAAGGTCCTGGTCTATGGTAATTTATTTTGTATTGAGCAGTGGCATTTCTTATGTACCACTCTTAATTACTGTGCTGTTGAAATGAATAATTTTAAATGATTCTCAAGCAAACTTTAATCAACCTGCCAATGCTTCCACTTACTGTCTACATTTAGGAATGGCAACCCTAAGCAAATCTATATGTGGACTGGAATTATTCACCTGTGGGACCTCCTGTCATTTGCCTGGAGGCAAGTGCCAGCAAAGGGATTGGCATCAGCTTGAGAACTAGCTGCATGTTTTGTATGTGTCTATATGCATTCCACTGTTAGCATGGAATTGTCCTGATGGGTTCTAATTTTTCTCTGCAGAAAATGTTGCATTGTTATTTAATCTCCAAATACTTCACAAATTCTTAACCCAGTTTTATTTACAAAACTGGTTTTTATCACATCCTGTAATGTGACCTTACTGCCTCAGCATCATCAGTGGTAGCATTTGTAAGCTGCAAAAGCAGTTCTAGTTGTGTACCTGATCTGTGTCCTCTGGCTAAGATCAAGCATCGTCGGATCAAGCCAGAGATGGGGTGCAATGCCTTATCTTGTCAACTTGGTTCTTGTTTGTCTCTCTTGTGGCGACCATGAATTGGATTCAGTTGGAATTTGAATTTGCTTTTTGGAGCAAGCAAGAAATGGATTTGGTCTGCCTGGTGTATCCTGAGCATTGGTTTTGTAACTTTAAGAATGTAAAGAAAGTAAAATAAAATTGAAAATTACATATGCCTTTGATGAAGCTGTGTGATGTTTAATGATAGTTGGCAGAGCAGCCAACACTTACTTCATAGTATTATCCAACTGGTTGACAGAATCTGTAACTCCAATCAGATCAAGAGAAAATTTAGTTGTTTATCAGTCCCTGCTCACTAACTACCCTCTGTTCATCACAATTAGTTCAGAATAACAAAGCAATTCAGCAGAGACTATACTTGACATGTACTCAGGAACTGACATCCATTCCTCAACCATTATCCCTGAACTTCTCAAATTTACTCTAAGGTTCTCGGAGGCATCTGATTCTGTGGAGGGCTGCTTGTGCTGTGACAAAGTAACTAGAGCAACTCTCCTGTAGTTATGTAAATGGTGTCACAGGATGAGCACATATGCATTGTTATCTGCATTGCTGTTTGTGAAAGAATACAAATACTGCTTTTAAATTGTTAAGCCACAAAGCAACAAAATTCTCACCCCATACCTCTAGCATTACTGAGGAGGTGTATGGTGTCCCAGTCTATGATTTCTAATCTAACCTCCCCAGAGAAGATTTGGTCGAGATATCCATACTATGACCTATGGATCATATGCAGATCATGCGCTTTGGTTTTCTATTCCAGTAAGTCTAGTGATTCATTGTTTATTTGTGCTGATGTGTTGTATGTTGCTGGGTTAGCCTTTTGGAATTCCATGGGTCAACAAAAAGCAAATGTAACAAACTACAGCATTTCACATTGTGCCATCCACTCTGCCAACTCCTGCAGATGGCTGTTTATTATCATTCTTCATGATTGGTGCACATGAAATCACATCTGGGAAATGTTTATGCCATAAGATATTTCCTGCGTATCCAAAACAGCTACTTTTGCATACTTTGTGACAGTTTGATTGGAGTTCCACTCCAGCTCTCAGTTAATGCGTTATACATTAAGCTGCAGTTGTACCTGGCTTGCTGGTACACACTATACAGAAATTATATTAATTTACAAAGTAACTTATAACCAGCTTCTCCCCATCAGTTGCTTCTATTAGCAATGTAACTTTCCAAAAGAAGTCTTAAGTTTAGGGGAAAGAAGGGGGCAGGGGGATTTTGAAATCAGCTGAGATGTTTTTGTATGGAATCATGGAATCTCTACAATGCAGAAGGAGGCCATTCGGCCCATCGAGTCTGCACCGACTTTCCAACAGAGCAACCCCGCCCCAGGTTCTATCCCCATTGCCCCATGTATTTGCTCCGCTAATTTCCCTAACCTACACATCTTGGAGACTAAGGGACAATTTAGCATGGCCAATTCACCTAACGTGCACAGCTTTGGATTGTCGGAGGAATTGTAGAATGTAAGTATTTTATATTCACACATTTAGAAGGAAATCTCACTGGGTTTAAGGGATGATGACTCCAAAGTAATCCTTCTCAGGGGAAAAAAAAGTCACCCAGTCTCCATTCCAAATTACCACCAAACACCGATGAATATATTGCTCAATATTTCTATAAGGAAATAAGGAAGAGGACAGCTCCTTGGGGAGGGGGAAATGGCTCTCTGCAGGAGACCTTATTGACCAAGGGTGGTCTTTGAGCATTTATCTTATATCCAGCTAGGCCAGGATCACTGTGATGGTCCCAGATAGAATCCCTACAGGGATCTCTGCCACCTCTTCCATCCAGATTTGCAACTCAGCAAGGTGGCTGCGTAGATGCCAGTGATCCTGAATCTTTTCACTTCAGAATCCTTACAGGCTGAATCAGGTGACATCTGTAACATGTTCCAGTTCACAATCCACTGCTGAGTCAGAGAGTTGATAAATGGTAGGAGAGATGAGTTTATTATGTTTTCTCTGACTCGAGAGAATCAGATGAGTGTACACCTGACTTTGCCAGAACAACAGAATTCCCTGTGGTGGAGGTGCCATCCACTACACACACATGGTTTTCTGAGTACTGCATCTAAATACGGAGATGTACTGCAATTGCAGCAGTATCCACTCCCTGAATGTGTAGTTGTCATCCCACCTTGTTCAGCATATCATGCCAGCAAATGCCCGCTATCCTGGCAGCACTTGAGATGGTTTTATTCTATGCCTTTCCACTGTTCTTTCAGTATGTAAGCCATTACATCTAACTGGAAGGTGACTGCTGAGCTACAAGGGTTCTCTACTTAACAGCTGACTTATTTGTTCCACAACCCAACCACATGTGGCCAGTGTGCATAAAAAAGTGAGAGGCGTGCTGCCACATGAAACATCATCAAGCAGACCATTGTGGTGCTGAATGCTTCCCCTGCCTGGAGCACCCTGGAGGAACCCCACTGCCCTCACTGGAACATGTAGCAGCCTGTTGTATCCTCCACAATCTCACCATCATCCCTTGCCACCAGAGATAGCGTGAGCATCTTACGAACAGGAGGAAGGCAGGGAGAAGGCAACCAGCACATCCCCTTTCTGGTCAAGCTGTCCGTGGTCATCTCTTTCAATGAACCCCAGATCTCCATTGTACAACATTAACAAACATTACCATCCCTCTTGGACACAATGATGAAATAAAAGCCATCTAAAATGGACATTGCAGATCAGCTTTATCCAGGAAACTATCCAATATTCCATACAAATGTCAATGATTGACCCATGTGCATTCCCTTAGTGCCTGTCTTCAGTGTCCCTTCACCTGTCCTAGTCCTCCCACTTAGTGCTACCCCAGTGGTTTGCTGGTGGAAGGCTGCTGACTTTCAATAGAGGAGACTGCAAATAACCTTGCAGAATGACCTTGAAAAGCTCTGGGTCTAGATTTCTGATTTCAGACTGCATCACCTCGGCAGGCATGGAAACAGTCTGAGTTGGCTGGTTGGCTCAAAAGGCAACAACATGTGGACTGGCAGAGTGCCAGTGGTGCAAGCATATGCCACTCCCCTGAATGTATGCAACATTCATAACAAGATGGATGAATTGATAACACAAATAGAAATAGAATTAATATGATATTGTTGCCATCATGGGGATCTGGCTGCGTGACCATGGCAGGGACCCGAACACTCAAGGGTATTTGACATTTCAGAAGGACAGGAAGACAGGATAAGAAGGTGGAGTGACTGTGTTAATAAAGGATGAGATCAGTCCTGGAGTGTGAAATGATTTTGGTTTAGAGCATCAAAATATATAATCAAGATAAGAAATAGTGAAGGAAAGAAATCAAAGAAAGAAAAAGCGTGGTTAATGCCCAACACTGGAGGAGAGTATAACTCAAGGAATAATGGGGGCCTGTAAAAAAAAAGTATTGCAATAATCATGGGAGATTTTAATGTTTAACCAGAGTGAATCAGATTGGCAGAGGTAGCCTGGAGACTGTATTTGGGACAGTTTCTGAGAACAAGACTTTCTGGAGCCAACCAGGGAACAAGCTATTCTAATCTGGTAATGAGTAATGAGAGAGAATCAAAGTAAAGGATCCTCGGGGTAACAGTGATTGTAACATGATAGAATTTCACATTCAATTTGAAAGCGAGAAGTTTGTGTCTGAAACTAGTGTCTTAAAACTAAAGGCAAATACAAGGGCATGAAGACAATTGGTTAAAATGGACTTGGTGAAAAGGTAAGATGGTAGAAAATCAGTGGCAGACAATTAAGGAGGCATTTCATAGCTCTCAATAAAGATATATTCCACTGAGAAAGAAATATGCTATGAGAAGGATGCACATTCATAGCTAACAAAGAAAGCTGAAGATGTCCAGATGATTAGGACAATTTTAGGGTCAAGCAAAGGATCACTTAAGAAAAAGAGGGAGAAATTGGAATATGATAGAAACGGAACAAGAAATACCAAAACAAATAGTAAAAGCTGCTGCAAGCATATAATAATGAAGAGAAACTTTGTTTGCTGAGAGAGTGATACTGGGGAATTAATAATGGGAAACAGGAAATGGCAATGACTTTGAACAAATATTTTGTATTTGTCTCCACAGTAGAAGACACAAGAAGCATTCCAAGAGTAATAGAAAATTAAGAGTCAAAAAGGAGGGAGGAACTTAAAACAATCAGGATCTCAGAGGAAAAATATTAGTAAAAGTAATAGGACTAAGGAATGACAGTCCCCTGGACCTAATGGCCATCATTCTCGGGTCTTAAAGGAAATGGCTGCAGAGATAGTTTGTAATCTTGGTTGCATTGGTTGTAATCTTCCAAAATTCCCCAGATTCTGGAAAAGTCCCAGTGGATCAGAAAACCACAAATGTAACACCACTATTCAAGAAAGGATGGAGACAGAAAGCAGGCAATTATTGGCCAGTTAGTCTAGCACCTGTCATTGAGAAAATGCTGGAATTCATTATTAAGGAGGTAGTAGCAGGACATTCAGAAAATCACAATACAATCATAATACAGACAGAGTCAACATGGTTTTATGAAAGGAAAATTGTGTTGACAAATTTATTAGAGTTAATTGAGGAGGTAATGATTTCTATGATTTCTATGTAATGAGAAGGGTGGATAAAGGGGAATCTATACATCTGGGCCTGGATTCTCCCAAAACAAAACTAAGTGCCCAATGAGCACGAAAATGGGTGTATTCCTGGCCTATTTTTTGGGCGTACTTACCAGAACAAATTTCCAACACTCTGTGTAATGCAGAGTGCCCCGCCATGATTCCCTCTGGTAAGTAGATAGGAGGCAGGGCCTATTCCTGCCCAAGAGGCCGGCAGCAAAGTGCTGAGCGGACCACTGTGCATATGCTGATCTGTCAGTGCGGAGATAAGCACATGCGCAGTGGCCCCCATCATCGGCCTCCCGATTGCTGGCCTGCTGTGCAAACCCCCTGATCACCAGCCTTCCAGACCCCCTATTGCTGGCCTACCGATCCTCCCTGGTCCAGCCCCAAACCCCTGCCAACACCAATCTCCCCCCCCACCCCAGTGACCAGACCCGACCCTTTCCCCCCCCCCCAACCCCTGTGACCAAGCCCCTGAACCCATCCCAGCCCCCCTCCCCCCCCCAATGCCAGCCCTGATCACCCTCCTCCCTTTCACTCCCCCGCTTGCAGAGTGGCAGTGGGTTCCCCCCCCCCACACCGATTGAATGCCCAAAAGGCCCCCCAGTATGCCCTTCCCCTTTGGCCGCCCCATGCCCAGTGAGCAGTGCCAAGGTGTCTGGTGGGTAGTGCCAGTTTGCCCCTTGGGCAATGCCCAAGGGAAACACCCCCTTGCCTCTGACCTCTTGGGGGGGCTCAATGGCTCTCTCCCCACCAGTAGGGTGAGGCTGCCTGTTTCCCGTTAATGGGGAACAGTCGTAACCCCTGCTGGAAGGAACGTTGCATCCCATCTCGGCCTTTTGGCTAGGATGAAGCATTAGACTGAGGGGGTCCAATGCTCAGCCTTTCAGCTTGGATCTTGTTTGACCAAGCCCAAGATGGGATGCATTGTCTTGTCAGCTTGGATCTGGTTTGTCCCTCATGTGGGGACCATGATTGGACTTAATTTGAATTGGATTTTTTGATTAAAATTAACGGACGGAAAGGTACCAAAAGAAAAAAAAGAGGAATCTGGATGAGCTTGTATCACAAAATATTAGCATGCAAGCACAGCATGTAATTAGGAAGCAAATTGAATCTTGGCCTTTATTGCAAGGTTGATGGAGTATAAAAGTAGGGAAGTCTTGCTACAGCTTTACAGGGCATTGGTGAGACCACACTTAGAGTAATATGCACAATTTGGTCTCCTTAAGGAGGGATACACTTGCATTGGAAACAGTTCTGAGAAGGATACTAGGCTGATTCCTGGTATGAAAGAGTTAACTTCCAAGGAAAGGTTGAATAAGATGGGTCTATGCTCAATGGAGTTTAGAAGAATGAGAAATGACAAAGGTTTCTAGACTTTAAAGGCATAAAGAGTATGGGGAGAATATGACATTGAGATAGAGGATAGCCATTGTCATATTAAATGGTGGAACAGGCTCGAAGGACCAAATGACTTACTCCTCCTAGTTTCTATGTTTTTATTTTATTGAAACATATATGATTCTGAGGCAGTTTAACAGAGTAGATGTTGGGATGATGTTTCCTCTCACGGGGAGTCTAGAACCAGAGACACAGTTAATGAATAAGGGGTGTTCCATTTAAGATGAAGATGGTGCGGGGACTGGGACATTTATTCTCTCAGAGGATCGTTGGTCTTTGGAATTCTCTTCCACAGAGAGCAATGGAAACTGAGTCA
Source organism: Mustelus asterias (assembly GCF_964213995.1). Classification (NCBI taxonomy): domain Eukaryota; kingdom Metazoa; phylum Chordata; class Chondrichthyes; order Carcharhiniformes; family Triakidae; genus Mustelus; species Mustelus asterias. The sequence goes on along the minus strand of NC_135801.1, from coordinate 77,829,467 downwards.
TTGAATATATTCAAGGCTGAGTTAGGCAGAGTTTTGATCAACATGGGAGTTAAGGGTCAGGGGGAAAGGCAGGAAAGTGGAGTTAAGGCCCCAGTGGACAGGAAAGTGGAGTTAAGGCCCCAGTGGGCAGGATTCAATGGCCATTCACAGCAGCAGGATTATCTTGTCCCGCTGCAGTGATCGGTATTTGGCTGAGTGCCAGATTCCCTGTCCTCGCATGCAGTGGTAGCAAGGTGTGAATGGATGGAGAATTCTGCCCAGTATCAGCCATGATCTATTGAATGGCTCAAATGGCCTACTGCTGCTCCTATTTCTTACAATCTTATGATCAATCAGGCTGGCCTCTGAACCAACTGGTGGCATTACAGGCTGCTGTCGCATCAAGGTACGTGTTAAGTCGTGCCCATTCCAATGACTCAAAAAAGCAAAACTCCAGGCCCACACTTACAGAAAGATATTTTTTCTGATAACATTATATCAGAAAATCCCAATTCCCAGAGGAGGACTCTTTACCACTTCTTACTTTAAAAAAAAAATGCAAGGCAAGTTTTCAGAGTTACAGTTACTTTCTGGGTTGAATGATCCATTGGATCTGCTTGTATATACAATTATATCTTGAAAGGTAAAATGCCATCAATTATTTTGTACTCTATGTTACTCCATCCAGCCACTGGATAAACCTCTTTATTCTGGTTCATTGCATATAATATTTTGCTTTCTAATATTAGAAGTGTTTTTACTGTCTACCCAATTATAAATGTAATATGTAATTTGTTTATTCTCAGAGCCTCAGTTCATGCTTCATACCACGACAAATTTAATCAACAGCAAAAGAATTAAATTATTTATCCAGGGCACAAAGTATTTCTTTAGAGCCTTTACTTTGTGTTTTTCTCTAACGTTCATGGTTGCTTTATTAGGTCATTTTGTAAGTTATGTTTCCCTTGTTATGTGTTTTGTTATCTAACCAAAAGGGCAGAAGGCTTCTAATGTCTTTACCAGATCAGTAACACTGGATTGCTCCATCCGATTCTGTGCTGCTTGTTGAGCATTTCTTAAAACAACAATCACTTGGTGCTTTTCTTGACCCCCTTCTTTATCTTAATCTGATATTCTCTTTGTTTTCTATGGTTTTGTTTGAACAAAAAGTACACTAAATGAATTGTTATCTCAAATAAACACATCCTTCTCGAATATTACTTGTCATTCATTTACTGCTAACCTCCAGAATTGATCTTAACAAACAATTGAGTACCGGGCATTCTCCAAATGCTTTCCAATTCAGTTATGCTATAAGCTACACAAAAAGCCTACAGACAACCAGGTTAGATGAATTGGTTATTCAAACACATTTCTTTTTAATCTTGAAGTTAACCAGTGACAATACTCTTGCTTTGGAGTCAGTAGGTCATATGTTCAAGTCCTATTCCAGGGACTTGAGCTCAAAATCCAGGCAGACACTCCAGTGCAGTTCTGAGGGAGTGCTGCGCTGTGACAGGCCTTTCAAATGTTGTCTCAGGTAAAAATGAATTTGAAGGGAAGGAAGTTGTCCATGATGTCCCTCATCTAAAAACAGTTTGATCTGGTCATTTATTTCATTCTGTTTGTGGGACTTTGTGCACAGATTGCTGTGCTTTCTGACACTCACTACACTTCAAAAGTACGTCATTTGCTGTTAAACACTTTTGGGGCTTCCAGAGGTTGTAAAAAATGTTTTAAAATTTCTGATTTGTAATTCTGAACTGAGCCCAACCACAAGTCCACCACAGAACAATATGAACCAATGCAGATTTTTCCCTATTGAGTATTTCCTCAGAATAAGAATTTGAACTAAACATTCTGAACTAAAGACAAGTCAAGATTTTAGCAGTGCAGGGTTGAGGTTAATGTTGAGCAGAGGCTGGCAATATTTTGCAAGGAGAAACAGGAAGTCGTGTGATGATTTAAGATGTAGGGATGTTGAGGCTTAGCTCAAACTTCAATCGGACAAGCGTCATGCTGTTTGGATCAGGTTAACAGTGATGAGCATTCTTGAAAATTTAAAGTGACTCTACATCTGATAATTTAAAACAAATCTTCTCAAAAGGTGAAAAATAATTGTAAATTTTCATTGTGGATATAAAAACATGGTGGCTGGAATTTTACCAGCCCGTCTGCCACAGGAAATGGAGAGGTCGAGGGGCAGAGCATGGGAAGGTCCATTGACATTGGGCTGGATTTTAGAGTTTTGGGACAAGTGAGGCTGTAAAATCCTGCCCAATGATTCAAGCCAGAGACTGCAGTATGGCCTATTTCAGATAAACTGTTCTATGTTTTCTTCTCAGTTAAAGTTTTCATAATAAAGTAGCTTACAGGCTAAAAATTGGATAGTGCTATTAATTGAGTTCAGGGTGGCTACTTGCGACCTTTCTGCGCTGGTTCTGGTGAGGATGGACAACATGCAAATCTATTGCTGCCACCTTATTTCCATGATTGCATCATAGGACCAAATGGCTCAAACACTGACTGTCTCTGCATGCTGCTAGCTGCTTCTGCGCTAAGCAGGGAGCCAAGCAGCTTTGTGCCGATGGCATATGATGCAGTCAGTGTGGCGAAATGGCCAATGGCCTCAGCAACTAGGCCCCACAGAATTGGACAATCTAAATTAAACAGTAGTCAACAGCCTCCACCGCCAGGCCTGATGGAGGTTTAAACACAGACGCAGGTCAGAGATGAGCAAGGATAAGTCTAGACTTGCCGTGAAGGCTGGGACCTGAAGTGCTCAACCCTGCTCCCTAAGGACATTGTTTGTGTATTCCCCAATTTCAGCCAGACTCTGGCACGTCAGATACTTACCATTACCTTATATGGAAAGGGAGCTATGTACACCCGTGCACCAGAGGATGGATATCAAGGGGGCCCTGGCATCTTCCATGCATGTAATCAGCAATTCCATTGGGTACTGCGACTCCCTACCCAGTAACCTCATTGGCTAGAAGTCAGCGAACCTTCCAGAAGGGCATGAAGAGAGGGATAAGGAGAGAGATCTGAAGACCACCCCCAGCGAAGATTCAGTGCTGGTAGCAGAGACGCAACGAAGAAGCAACAAAGACTCAAGACCAAGATTTGTACCTAGTGGAGTGACCCTGGCCACAATCTCTCAAGTAGTATCTAGGTCTCAGATAAATTAAGATAGAGTTGTCTATTTGAGTTAAAGGAGTGTTGCAAGAAGTTTGGTATCATGAATATTGAAATAAAGACCGAAGTTTACTTTAAGTGCAATTGCAAATCGACTCTTGTTCTTTGTTTGTCTCACAAGTAAGAGCACCTAAGTAAGGGAGTTTTAGTACAAACTGGTTGAAATGTCTAATTTCCAGACAACACCAGCTTTCTGGTTTTAAAGGCAGTGTGTCCCCTTCCTAAAGGGACACTATACTTAATTACAGGAGGCTGCTGCTGAATACTATTGCTACAATTCATCTCTGGAAATGAAACACCAAAAGAGAGAGGGATCTCCAGGCTCAAAAACAAATCTTGGAGGCCTTAGCAGTTGAGGTGCACAGAGGATAGATACCATGATTTGGTGGTAATTAAAGTTGATGAAGTCTACAGAGGGTGCTAGGATAAAAGCAAAATACTGTAGATGCTGGAATCTGAAACAAAAACAGAAAATGCTGGAAAATCTCAGCAGGTCTGACAGCATCTGTGGAGAGAAAATAGAGCCAACGTTGAGTCTGGATTACCCTTCGTCAAAGTGCTGTTGATATGTTCATTCATTGAAATCTGCAGGCAGACCTGCGGCCTGAGTAGGGGAAGGATGGAATTGTCAGTAACTGTGAAAGGGAAAAGAAGGGGAGGAAGAGAAGCAAGACCGGGGGAAGTTGGTGTGTGGCCATGCTCAGCCTGTACCTTGGCAGCATTCTGCATAAATTCATTGTTCCCTCAGTATAGCATTTGAGCCTCTATGAGAGACCATAGGCTGGCTGTTTTGTGTCAAGGGCTTATTGGTGACCACCTGGTTCATGACACTGGTCCTCAACCCAAACTGAGTCATCTGCATACAATGAGAGCCGTGCTGCCACATGAATCATTATCCAGCAGGTCACTGGGGTGATAAAGCAATAATTTCACTTCTTGAACCACCTTGGAGGAGCCTGCAGTATTCACCAGAGCATGTGTCACAATTTGTCATGCTGTGCGGCATCCTGTGCAACCTCACCATCATGATGGTGCAGCTCCTGTCCGTAAGAATACAGTGGTCAGCTGAGGAGGAAGAGGAGTAGGAGGAAGGGAAGAGGCAACCACCGCATCCCCTGACTATGGTTTCAGTGAACACAGCCCAATTCCCCACTCTACAACAATTAAGTTTACTATTCCTCTACCACTGACCATCACAGTATTGTCTTTCCACAATACTGAAATAAAAGCCACCACAAAGCAAACATTTCAAACCAGTTTTATCAATCAGACAATGCAATATTACATACAAGAGTCAACTAATCGGCCTTGTGCAATCCCTCAATACCTTAGTGCCTTTGCGTTGTGTCTTCTGTGTGCCTTGCCCTTACTCCTACACTATGCTACCTTAGTGACTGAGACATGACTAATGGAATGCTGCTGACTTTCAATGGGTATGACTGAAAATGCTCAGGAAGGGCAATCTTGAGCAGTTCTGGCCCGTGAAGCCAAAGTTTCAGATTGCACAATTCAAAACATTCTGGGCTGGTTAAAATGTGAATATATGAATTAGGCACAGGAGTAGGCCATTCAGCCCTTCAAGTCTGCGCCGTCATTCAATAAGATAATGGCTGACCTGACTGCAACCTGAACCCACCCATTCCTGCCTACCTCAATTACGTACATCCCCTTACCAATCAAGAACCTGTCTAGTTCCTCCACAAAAATAGTCAAGAACTCTGCTTCCACTGCCTTTTGAGGAAGACAGTTCCAACGCCTCATGATCCTTTGATATAAAAATTTCTCCTCATTTCAGTCATAGAATCATAGAACCCTACAGTGCAGAAAGAGGCCATTCAGCCCATCGAGTCTGCACCGTCTACAATCCCACCCAGGCCCTACCCTCATATCCCTACATATTTTATCCACTAATCCCTCTAACCTACGCATCTCAGGACACTAAGGGGCAATTTTATCATGGCCAATCAGCCTAACCCGCACATCTTTGGAATAAGGGGTCTTAAATGAGTAACCCCTTATTTTTAAACAGTGACTCCTAGTTCTAGATTCTCCCACAAGAGGAAACATTATCTCCACATCCACCTTGCCAAGGTTCCTCAGCAGGATATTAAAAGTTTCAATCAAGTCACCACTTATCCTTCTAAACCCCATTGAACACATGTCTAACCTGTTCAACCTTTCCTCACAAGATACCTGCCCATTCCAAACAGGCAGCAACAGCAAGATGGAGCAGCAATCCATACTGCAAAGAAAGCTGAGACATCAACCATCGTGGTAGACTCCACGAGTGGTACTGGAGTTGGTCACTAGTTTGATGCTCATCCCGTGACACCTTTTACATAATTGTTGAGTGGCTGGACACCTGTGTAAGGGGCTTAAAAGTGAGAGAGGTTTTCACAAGCTCAAGCTAGCCTGCACTTCTTAAAATCAACCTGCACCTCCTAAAGGGGAAGTACATTTTAACTGAAGTAGGTGCTGGAAATCATTCTAGCAGTGAGCATTATCGAAATTTGTACAAGAGGGAGAATGATATAATTTAACAATCCTGATGTGGTTTATTTATTTCTTATTGTATCTTCAGTATCATAACTTAATGGATCACTGAATAGTTCTTCTTTGATTGCTAATAGGTTACGATTTACATCTAACTAGAGGAATATCTAAAATAAACTTGAGCAAAGTTTATTGCTGAAGACCAGTTATAGGGCATCAGATAAATCAACAGCAACAAATTCAGAAATGAGTTCACTCATTTCACTCAAAAGCTCTTGCACAGTACTCTATTTATACACTGTTTTCAGTTCTGTTTTTCAAAGTTATTTCTTGAACACAAACTCCAGTTCATCTCTCTTTTTAGTGTCTAACTCAGTAACATGTGAGTAAATATCGCAAGAGTAAATCTCACACACAGCTGCAGCAGATTTTGTTTTGTTCAAAAATGCAATGCCAGAAAATTACTAACTATATTAAAAGTGCACGCCACAACTGCACATAAAAGAGATAGGATCAGGCAGGCTAGGAAAGTGTTTCTCTGGAGTAAAGGGAAATACAGTGTCATCAGGGAGGAAATTAGACGGGTAAATTGGAAGGAGGCATTCTTGGGGAAAAGTACCGAAGGAAAGTGGAGGATTTTCAAGGAATGTTTGTCTGGAGCTCTGCATGACAACGTTCCGATGAGACAGGGGGGTGTTGGTAGGGTACGGGAACCGTGGTGCACGAAGGTTGTGATGAACCTGGTGAATAAGAAAAGAGAGGCGTACAGAAGGTTCAGAGAGCTAGGAGGTGTTAAGGATTTAGAGGAGTATACGGGATGTAGGAAGGAGCTTAAGAAGGAAATTAGGAGAGCGAGAAGGGGTCATGAGAAGGCCTTGGCGGGTAAGATTAAGGAGAACCCCAAGGCTTTCTACAAATATGTCAAGAGTAAAAGGATGAGATGTGAAGGCATAGGACCCTTAAAAGGTGAAGGGGGAAAAGTTTGTGCGGAAACGTTAGAAATGGCGGAGCTGCTTAATGAATACTTTACCTCGGTATTCACGGTGGAAAGGGATCTGGGTGGTTGTACTGCTGGTTTGCGGTGGACAGAAAGGATCGAGCATGTGGACATAAAGAAAGAGGATGTGTTGGAACTATTGAATGGCATCAAGGTTGGTAAGTCGCCGGGACCGGATGGGATGTACCCCAGGTTACTGTGGGAGGCGAGGGAGGAGATTGCGGAGCCTTTGGCGATGATCTTTGCATCGTCGATGGAGACGGGAGAGGTTCCGGAGGATTGGAGGATTGCAGATGTGGTCCCTATATTCAAGAAAGGGAACAGGGACAGCCCGGGAAATTACCGACCGGTGAGTCTAACCTCAGTGGTTGGTAAGTTGATGGAGAGGATCCTGAGAGACAGGATTTATGATCATCTAGAGAAGTTTAGTATGATCAAAAGTAGTCAGCACGGCTTTGTCAAGGGCAGGTCGTGCCTTACGAGCCTGGTTGAGTTCTTTGAAAATGTGACCAAACACATTGACGAAGGAAGAGCGGTGGATGTGGTCTATATGGACTTCAGCAAGGCGTTCGATAAGGTCCCCCATGCAAGACTTCTTGAGAAAGTGAGAGGGCATGGGATCCAAGGGGCTGTTGCCTTGTGGATCCAGAACTGGCTTGCCTGCAGAAGGCAGAGAGTGGCTGTGGAGGGGTCTTTCTCTGCATGGCGGTCAGTGACCAGTGGAGTGCCCCAGGGATCTGTTCTGGGACCCTTGCTGTTTGTCATTTTCATAAATGACCTGGATGAGGAAGTGGAGGGATGGGTTGGTAAGTTTGCTGACGACACCAAGGTAGGTGGTGTTGTGGATAGTTTGGAGGGATGTCAGAAGTTGCAGCGAGACATAGATAGAATGCAAGACTGGGCGGAGAAGTGGCAGATGGACTTCAACCCGGATAAGTGTGTGGTGATCCATTTTGGCAGATCCAATGGGATGAAGCAGCAGTATAATATGAAGGGTACCATTCTTAGCAGTGTAGAGGATCAGAAGGACCTTGGGGTCCGGGTCCATAGGACTCTTAAATCGGCCTCGCAGGTGGAGGATGCGGTCAAGAAGGCGTACGGCGTACTGGCCTTCATTAATCGAGGGATTGAGTTTAGGAGTCGGGAGATAATGCTGCAGCTTTATAGGACCCTGGTTAGACCCCACTTGGAGTACTGCGCGCAGTTCTGGTCACCTCATTACAGGAAAGATGTTGAAGCCATTGAAAGGGTGCAGAGGAGATTTACAAGGATGTTGCCTGGATTGGGGGGCATGCCTTATGAGGATAAGCTGAGGGAGCTTGGTCTCTTCTCCCTGGAGAGACGAAGGATGAGAGGTGACCTGATAGAGGTTTACAAGATGTTGAGAGGTCTGGATAGGGTAGACTCTCAGAGGCTATTTCCAAGGGCTGAAATGGTTGCTACGAGAGGACACAGGTTTAAGGTGCTGGGGGGTAGGTACAGAGGAGATGTCAGGGGTAAGTTTTTCACTCAGAGGGTGGTGGGTGAGTGGAATCGGCTGACGTCGGTGGTGGTGGAGGCAAACTCGTTGGGGTCTTTTAAGAGACTTCTGGATGAGTACATGGGATTTAATGGGATTGAGGGCTATAGATAGGCCTAGAGGTGGGGATGTGATCGGCGCAACCTGTGGGCCGAAGGGCCTGTTTGTGCTGTGGCTTTCTATGTCCTATGTTCTATAAACTCCACGGAAGAAAATATTCCAGCCATAACAACTTCAATAAATTAAACAATCTGCAACAATAGGTAGAAACAAATTGGATTTTTTGAAACTGTTGCTGAAGCATTGATAATGTTTCTTCTGCAATTAAAACTTTAGAAAATAAAATTGCTCACTGGAAGATATTCTTTGCCTAACAATGCTGATCAATTGAAACTTGCATTTTTTGTCTGAAATGTATGATTGCATTTGAGATATAATTATTGAGAAGTTAGAACACAGAGTTGATCTTTATGCCCTCCCATTTGAACTTGTTCATCAGCATGGTGTTGCTTTAAATAAATAGATTGCAATTAACAACAACAATAATATGTCTTTGTCTAGTACCTTTAATGTGATAAATGTAATAGCCCCACGATACTTCACAGGAAAATGATCAAACTTACTATGACACTAAGCTTCATAGGGAGGGATTAGGGTGTAAGAGATAGGTTTTAAAGGAGAATCCCAAGGGAGGAAAGATAGGTCAAAAGGCAGAAAGATTTAGAGAGGGAATTTTTGAATTCCTTTGGGTTGAGGCAGCTGAAGACATGACCGTAAATGTTGCACAACTGAAATGCGGAATGCTGAAGAGACCAGAAGCATAGATATCTCAGGGCTAGAGGAGTTTACAGTAGTTGAGATGGGCGAAGTCACAAAGGATTTGTAAATAATGATGAGAATTTTAAAATTGAGATATATTACTTAGCTGGGAACCAATGGATTTCAGCTACAACAGGAGTGACAGGTTAACAGATATCATCATATGTTGGGACACAAGCAGAAGAGAAGTAGGAAAATACTCAAACGGGGAATTAGAAGAGCAAAAAGGGGTCACGAAATGTTCTTGGCAGACAGGATTAAGGAGAATCCCAAGGCATTTTATTCATACGTTAGGAACAAAAGGGTTGTTAGGGAAAAAATTGGACCTCTCAGGGACAAAAGTGGGGACTTATGCTTGGAGCCCAAAGAAGTAGGGGAGATCCTAAATGAATACTTTGCGTCGGTATTCACAAAGGAGAGGGATGTGTTGACTGGGAGTGTCTCGGAGGGGAGTGTTGAACCGTTGGAGAAAATCTCCATTACAAAGGAGGAAGTGTTAGGTTTGTTAGAGAATATAAAGACTGACAAATCCCCAGGGCCTGATGGAATCTATCCAAGGCTGCTCAGGGAGACGAGAGGTGAAATCGTTGGGCCTCTGACGCAAATCTTTGTCTCGTCACTGGACACAGGTGAGGTCCCAGAGGATTGGAGGATAGCCAATGTGGTCCCGTTATTTAAGAAGGGTAGGAAGGATAACCCGGGTAATTATAGGTCGGTGAGCTTGATGTCCGTGGTGGGGAAGTTGTTGGAGAAGGTTCTTAGAGATAGGATGTATGCGCATTTAGAAAGGAATAAACTCATTAACGATAGTCAGCATGGTTTTGTGAGAGGGAGGTCATGCCTCACTAACCTGGTGGTGTTTTTTGAAGAAGTGACCAAAATGGTTGACGAAGGAAGGGCCGTGGATGTTGTCTATATGGACTTTAGTAAAGCGTTTGACAAAGTCCCTCATGGTAGGCTAGTGAAAAAGGTTGGATCCCATGGGATAAAGGGGGAAGTGGCTAGATGGGTGGAGAACTGGCTTGGTCATAGAAGACAGAGGGTGGTAGTGGAAGGGTCTTTTTCCGGCTGGAGGCCTGTGACTAGTGGTGTACCGCAGGGCTCTGTATTGGGACCTCTGCTGTTTGTGATTTATATAAATGATCTGGAAGAAGGAGTAACTGGGGTGATCAGTAAGTTTGCGGACGACACAAAACTGGCAGGACTTGCAGATAGTGAGGAACATTGTCAGAGGCTACAGAAGGATATAGATAGGCTGGAAATTTGGGCAAGGAAATGGCAGATGGAGTTCAATCCTGATAAATGCGAAGTGATGCATTTTGGTGGGAATAATGTAGGGAGGAGCTACACGATAAATGGAAGAACCATAAAGGGTGTAGAGACGCAGAGGGACCTGGGTGTGCAAGTCCACAGATCTTTGAAGGTGACGTCACAGGTGGAGAAGGTGGTGAAGAAGGCATATGGCATGCTTGCCTTTATAGGACGGGGCATAGAGTATAAGAGTTGGGGTCTGATGTTGCAGATGTATAGAACGTTGGTTCGGCCGCATTTGGAATACTGCATCCAGTTCTGGTCGCCACACTACCAGAAGGACGTGGAGGCTTTGGAGAGAGTACAGAGGAGGTTTACCAGGATGTTGCCTGGTATGGAGGGGCTTGGTTATGAGGAGAGATTGGGGAAACTGGGGTTGTTCTCCTTGGAAAGACGGAGGATGAGGGGAGACTTAATAGAGGTGTATAAAATTATGAAAGGCATAGATAGGGTGAACGGTGGGAAGCTTTTCCCCGGGTCGGTGGTGACGTTCACGAGGGGTCATAGGTTCAAGGTGAAGGGGGGGAGGTTTAACACAGATATCAGAAGGACATATTTCACACAGAGGGTCGTGGGGGCCTGGAATGTGTTGCCGGGCAAGGTGGTGGAGGCGGACACACTGGGAACGTTTAAGACTTATCTAGACAGCTATATGAACGGAGTGGGAATGGAGGGATACAAAAGAGTGGTCTAGTTTGGACCAGGGAGCGGCGCGGGCTAATTGTTCCTTGTTTCTCGTTTCAAGGCTTCATTCTATGATCATCTTGCTGGTGCCAGTACAGAGCGAGACTGCGGATAGTTGGGAACCTGTCTCGGGGGCAAGGAATTCATATGGTGTTCGTGGAAGTGGAAATGACTAGGGTTGGGAAGCATTTCCCGATCAGGGCCATTGTGATCTCCTGGACTCGTTTCGATCGCCTCAGGGGGTCGGAGAGGAATTTCCCAGATTTTTTTCCCCCATATTGGCCCTGGGGTTTTTCACTCTGGGTTTTCGTCTCTCCCTGGAGATCACATGGTCTAGAATGGGGGGGGTGGGGGTGAGTTAATAGGTTGTAATGAACAAAGCATCGTAGCTGTGAGGGACAGCTCGGTGGATAGGATATTGGTATGTAGATAGGCTGGAAAATTGGGCGGGGATCCTGGATTCAGGATTCAATCCTGGACCGGGGAGCGGCGCGGGCTTGGAGGGCCGAAGGGCCTGTTCCTGTGCTGTATTGTTCTTTGTTCTTTGTTTAGGATAATCTCAAGTTTAAGAAGGATAGAACATAGCTGCTGGCCAGGAATGCATGGGAATAGTCAAGTTCAGAGGTAATAACAAAGCTTAGATGAGCTTTTGCTGCCATCATCAATCTGGAGGGGCTCTACAATAAGCACCTCAGAGGGTCCCATGAATAGTGGCATGCTGTGCACTCTTCACAGACAGATGTTGCAAGGGGAAGAGTGCAAGGAACATCAACACTTCTCAGATGACAAGGATTTGTTAGAAAATGTGTACGAGACCAAAAATACAAATGAGCCCTTTAAGGATGCCAGGATCATGGAGAAACTTGCATATGATGCCAGGAACAACTTGATCTACACAATGTCCTCAAAACAATGATCACTTCATCACCAGACTTCCACTGCCTTTCTAGGGTGTAGATCCAGCCTTACTGTCCTCCCTTGATGAGTTACCTCTAAACCTGCATCCTCTAACACCTAGAATGGGGCAGGGGATGAATCCTTGTCACACAAACTCACTAGTGAGTGCTGGTGCCAAGGACATCTTAGGATATATGGACCTTCAAGTAACAGCCTGCCTTACCCAATTATTCTGATCCAGCACCATTTTTAAAGTGCTAGATAGATGAGGGGCCAGTTGTGTCAACATTTTAAGCCAGGTTCCACAAATTGATCATCACAGAAGTAACAATTCACATGAACATTCAATATAAAAATGCACAAAAACATAACAAATAAAATAATATCTATCCCTATCCCTTCTCTTGCCATCAAGTTGTGAGAAACATGGGGTATGTCATGACTGCTACATCTGATACTATGAGAGGTCCCAACACTTCCCAATAATTGTGAACAATTGCAGAAAACAAATTATACAATGCATATTTTTACAAATCAGAAAGAAATAGATTAATCATCCTTTTAAAGAATTTTCTTTTCCACCACGTTGATGTGCAACACCAACATTAGTAGCTAAGATGGAGGCAGTTCTGCTCAATATCATGTCCTGTTACCTTGGATGACCATGATGGGTATTCTCTGAAGGGATGGGACCTTGAGGGCTGCAGCCTACTTGGAGTCTCCTACACTGGGCTGCAGGAGCTTCCCCTTGTCGTTACTTGCTGGAGCTGTTGCGGCTGGTAGTGAAAGGAATGCGAAGTCACCCTGGGGGTGTCTTGAAAGAAAGGCCCAGGACAGTTGTGACATGCTCTCCTCCATCTCAGCGTGCAATGGCACCTCCTTCTCTCCCTGAGGGGAAGTGGTAGTAAGCATGAGTGGTGTGTATTGTTACCTGGGGGTTAGACATGGTTTTTATCAGTCCAGTTTTTCCTGGGTAACTATCCAGGTAAGTAAGTCAAAACCCTCCAATGTCTCTGACTCTAACTCAGTGTTGGAGAGTTTTTACAGGAGGTTCCAGGCACAGGGGAATTGCCTACTGGAAGTCAAAACTTCCTGGCTAATTCCCATGTTGCCAATGTGTCTGGACTTCTGAGGGGTTCTGTAGTACATTTTGTGGGGTACATCCAATGTACCACTATCCAGAGACTGGACATTCTGGGGTAGAGTTAACCTTTTCAAATGTTAGCTCTGTTTCGCTTTCACAGATGTTGCTAAACCTGCTGAGTGTTTCCAGCATTTTCTGTTTTTAACTTGAATTTTACTATTCTATTTTGAGCACCTGCCATCAGAATCAAATATTCCCAGATCAGATAAAGTGTACATAATATGAACATAGAACTTGATATGTAGAAATCCTGTTGTTGTTGTTCCATCTCATGAAGTGGGGCAGTGTTGATCCTGTCCCAAATCCCAGGAGTGGGATTATTAGTTACAGGTTTGCTTGCCAGTAGCTGTGCTGGAGGGACACCAATCCAGCACAAGTATCAAAACCTTTGAATGACATCCTTCCTGTCCAAGAAAGGGAACCACAAGCCAGAGAAGCTGAAGAGAAAATTATGGTTTCGTAGACTCTTACCTGGTGTTGGGTCCGGAAACCTTTTGGGATTGACTGCCATTCAATTACTTCCAGATGGAACTATTTTATAGCCTAGAAGATCACCTCAACCTGTTATCCACAGGTGAAGGTATAACAAGACCAATATGACTCTTCAGAGCAACTTTATAAATAGTGTCAAGAGTCACCTTGTTTACTTGCAGGATGAATGGCTTCTTGGAAGCAATACAACTTTTTAATGTGTTTCTAAGCACTTGACAATCTTTATACAACTGCTCTGAAGAATAAACTGTTTATTTTGGGGAATACAGGATATGTGGAAGCAATCAAGTTTTTAAAATATGTTTATAAGTTCTTAACAATGTTTATGAAGTTGCTCCAAAATATTTATAAACACATTAAAAAGTTAAATTTCATTCAAGAACCCATAAAACCCCCCAAATAAACAATTTAACTTCAGAACTTAAATTCTCAGCAAATGTCCAAACTGAAAACAAAGAAGTGATTGGAAGTGTGAAAAATTGATTACCTTCTAAAAGTCTTCCCACCTTCGCATAGGTAAAACTTGATGACTGCTGAATGTTAACAGCCTCACTCAAAATTTGAAAACTCTCTGGAGATACGCTGTTAATGAGTCCGCCAATTTGTAATTTAGCTCCTTAATAGGATTGGGAGTGGTCAGGGCCAACTCCCCCTCCCACCTTGGGAAAATGGCAGAGGGCAAAAATGGATTTCCAGCTGCCCCACTTGTGGGCCATTTTTCTGCCATCCTGTTTCTGTTCCTGTTCAATTCAGGATGGGAAACTCCTGGCCTCTGTATTTGAAAGTCATAATAGAAAACACAAATTACATACCAAAACTAACGGGCAACCATGTGGTTAATAAGAATGAAGAACCTAAAGTGATTCATATCAACAGAGAAGAAGTGTTAAGGAAACTTAATAGACCAAAGGCCAACAATTTTCCAGAACCTGATGGCTCACGTCCAAGAGTTCTAAAAGTAGATGCACTGGTTGTAATTTTCCAAAATTCCCCAGATTCTAGAACAGTCCCGGTGGATTGGAAATTAGCAAATGTAACTGTTAATCAAGAATGGAGGGAGTTAGAAAACAGGGAACAACAAGAATCTGACATAAGTTGTTGGGAAAATACTGAAATCTATTATTAAAGAAGTATTAAAAAATGCATTAGGAAAATCATAAGATGATCAGACACAGTCAACTTGGTTTTACAAAATAGAAATCATGTTTGACAAATTTATTTGTTTTTTTGAGGCTGTAACTAGTAGGGCAGATAAAGGGGAGCCCGTAGATGGAGTAAAATACTTTTGATGAGGTGCCATTCAACACGTTAATCTGCAAGATGAGGGCCACATGGAATTGGGTATAATATATTGCCTGGATGGAAGATTGGTTAATAGACAGGAAGCAGAGTAGGGAAAAACAAAGGATTTTCAAATTGGCAGACTGCAATTAGTGCAATGCAACAGAGATCAGTGCTGGGGTCTCAGCTGTTTACAATCTGTATTAATGACTTAGATGAAGAGATTCAGTGGAAATTTTACAGGCCTCCCCACTGACAGGATTTTCCAGTTCCACTAAAGTCAAAGGCCCTTTTGAATGGCTTGCTGTATTTTCTGGCTCTGCTCCCATTACAATGGGGCCATTGAATGTCGTCCTGAGTGTAATGTAACCAAATTTTCTGATGATACAAAGCTAGGTGGAAATGTAAGTTGTGAGGAGGACACAAAGAGGCTGCTCGGGCTATAGACAGGTCAGGGGAATGGGCAACAATTTAGCATTTGGAGTACAAGTGTGCTTTTATTCAATTTGGTAATAAGCATTGAAAAGCACTACAAAGGACAAAGAAAATTACAGCACAGGAACAGCCCCTTCAGCCCTCCAAGCCTGCACCAACTATGCTGCCCAACTGAACTAAAACCTCGTACCCTTCCGGGAACCATACACTTCTATTCCCTTCCTATTCATACATTTGTCCAGACGCCCCTTAAAAGTCACTATTGTATCTGCTTCCACTACCTCCCCCGGCATCGAGTTCCAGGTACCCATCACCCCCTGTCTAAGAAAATTTGCCTCAGACATCTCCTTTAAACCTTGCCCCTCGCACCTTAAACCTGTGCCCCCTAGTAATTGACTCTTCCACCGTGGGAAAAAGCTTCTGACTATCCACTCTGTCCATGCCCCTCATAATCTTGTAGACTTCTATCAGGTTGACCCTCAACCTCCGTCGTTCCAGTGAGAACGGAGCAAGTTTCTCCAATGTCTCCTCATATCTAATGCCCTCCATACAAGGCAACATCCTGGTAAATCTTTGCTGTACCCTCTCCAAAGCCTCCACATCTTTCTGGTAGTGTGGCAACCAGAATTGAACACTATATTCCAAGTGCGGTCTAACTAAGGTTCTATAAAGCTGCAACGTGACTTGCCAATTTTTAAACTCAGTGCCCTGGCTGATGAAGGCAAGCATGCCATATGCCTTCTTGACTACCTTCTTCACCTGCGTTGCCACTTTCAGTGGCCTGTGTACCTGTATACCCAGATCCCTCTGCCAATCAATACTCTTAAGGGTTCTACCATTTACTATATATTTCCTACCTTTATTAGACTTTCCAAAATGCATTTCCTCACATTTGTCTGGATTAAGCTCCATCTGCCATCTCTCCGCCCAAGTCTCCAACCGATCTATATCCTACTGTATCCTCTGACAGTCCTCATCACTATCCGCAAATCTACCAACCTTTGTGTCGTCCGCAAACTTACTAATCAAACCAGTTACACTTTCCTCCAAATTATTTATATATATTACAAACAGCAAGGTCCCAGCACTGATCCCTGAGGAACACCACTTGTCACAGCATCCATTCAGAAACACACCCTTCCACTGCTACCCTCTGTCGTCTATGGCTGAGCCAGTTCTGTATCCATCTTGCCAGTCCATCCAGATCCTGTGCGACTTCATCTTCTGTACCAGTCTGCCATGAGGAACCTTGTCAAAGGCTTTTCTGAAATCCATGTAGGCAACATCCACTGCCCTACCTTCATCAATCATCTTCATCACTTCCTCGAAAAACTTGATCAAGTTAGTGAGACATGACCTCCCCTTCACAAAACCATCTTGCCTCTCGCTAAAACATAGAATCATAGAAAGTGCAGAAAGAGGCCATCTGGCCCATTGAGTCTGCACTGACCACAATCCCACCCAGGCCCTACCCCCTTATCCCTACACATTTACCCACTAATCCCTCTAACCTATGCATCTCAGGACACTAAGGGGCAATTTTAGCATGGCCAATCAACCTAACCCGCACATCTTTAGACTGTGGGAGGAAACCGTAGCACACAAGGAGAATGTGCAAACTCCATACAGACAGTGACCCAAGCCGGGAATCGAACCCAGGTCCCTGGAGCTGTGAAGCAGCAGTGCTAACCACTGTGCTACCGTGCCGCCCCTTACATCCACTTACTTCCAAGTGGGAGTAAACCTGTCTCAAAGAATCCTCTCCAATAATTTCCCTACCACTGACGTAAGGCTCACCGGCCTGTAATCACCTGGATTATCCTTGCTACATGTCTTAAACAAAGGAACAACGTTGGCTATTCTCCAATCCTCTGGGACCTCCCCTGTAGCCAGTGAGGATACAAAGATTTCTCTCAGGGCCCCAGCAATTTCCTCCCTTGCCTCTCTCAGTATTCTGGGGTATATCCCATCAGGCCCTGGGGATTTGTCTACCTCAATGTTTTTCAAGAACCCCAATACCTCCTCCTTTTTGATCTCAACATGACTCAAACTATCTACACACCCTTCTCCAGACTCATCATCCACCAAGTCCTTCTCTTTGGTGAAATAAAGTACTCATTTAATACCTCGCCCACTTCCTCTGGCACCATGCATAGATTTCCTCCCCTGTCCTGGAGTGGGCCAACCCTCTCCCTGGCTACCCTCTTGCTGTTTATATAAGTATAAAAAGCCTTGGGATTTTCCTTATTCCTGCTGGCCAATGACTTTTCATGACCCTTTTTAGCCCTCCTTACTCTTTGCTTACGTTTCTACTTTCCTTGTATTCCGCACTTGCTTCGTGTGTTCCCAGCTTCCTAGCCTTGACAAATGCTTCCTTTTTCTCTTTGACTAGGCTCACAATATCTCTTGTTATCCAAGGTTCCTGAAACTTGCCATACTTATTCTTCATCCTTATGGGAATGTGCCGGTCCTGAACTCCTATCAACTTACACTTGAAAGCTTCCCACATGCCTGATGTTGATTTTCCCCCAATCTACATTCTTCAGTTCCTGCCTAATATTGTTGTAATTAGTCTTCCCCCAATTTAGCACCTTCACTTGAGGACTACACTTATCTTTATCCATCAGTACCTTAAAGCTTACTGAATTGTTGTCACTGTTCCTGAACTGCTCCCCTACTGAAATGTCGACCACCTGGCCGAACTCATTCCCCAATACCAGGTCCAGTATGGCCCCTTCCCTAGTTGGACTATCTGCATACTGTTTCAAGAAGCCCTCCTGGATGCTCCTTACAAACTCTGCCCCATTCATGCCCCTAGCACTAAGCGAGTCCCAGTCAATATAGGAGAAGTTAAAATCTCCCACCACAACAACCCTGTTAATTGTTTAGAATTGAATTCAGGAGACATTTCTAAACTCAGTGGTTTATGAGTCTTTGCAATATTCTACCCCAGGGAGTTGTGGATGCTCCATTGTTGAATATATTTTTGGCTAAGATAGACAGGTTTTGGTCTTTCAGGGAGTCCAGTAACATGGGCAGCAGGAGGGGAAGTAGAAATGGGACTGAAGACCAGCCATGATTGTACTGAATGGTGGAGAAGGCTCAAGGAGCTGAATAGGCTACTTTTAGTCCGATTTGTTTTTATGAAATATTCCATGACCTGATTCTGAAGTGGAGCAAGCAAGTGACAGAAAGACAGGGAATTAATTATTCTGGGCAACAGTGAGCACAATACAATTAGGTTCCATGTAAGAATAGAAAGCGTAAAATGAAAGTTCAGGACAAAAATATCTATCTGGGAAAAAGCATTCTATGGTGAATTAAAAAATAATCTTCAGTTAAATGGAAGGAAAAATCGGCAAACAGAACTGTACCTCAGGAATGAAAAACATTTCAGCTGGAGATGGAATAGGACTGAATTAAATATATCCTGTTAAGGAAAATAAGGTGTCAAATTCTGGGTTACATATGGTGAATAAGGAGATTAAAATGGCAACAATGCATTTTTGCAGCTCTTTTAATACATAAAATCATCCCAAAGCAACTCACCGAGATGAATAGAAAGAGCACCAAGACATACAAGGCAATATTCGTCAGGGTCCTGAAAACTTTCACAATGAATTAATTATTATTGTCGCGAGATTTTGTGCCCACATCACCATTTGCGCTCATGGCTAACATGGTTGTAAAATTGTCCCTTGAAGTCAGAGACTTGGGGGAGAAGGGGTAGCATATAAATATAAATGTAACTATATTTGGATAAAGACTTGGTGGAGGTGTTGTATTAGGGAGTTCATGATTGAAAGGCTAAAATGGGACTTGGGTAACAGTATCACCCATGTGATGGTGTAAAAGGAGTCACATGACTAGCAGTAGCCTGGTGGTAGTCTGAATGAAGATAGCTCAATCCTTGGACTGTAGAAGCCTATTGTTGTATAATTCAAGATTGCTGTGTAGTAATGACAGAAACTATGATGTAATTCTGTCATTACCGTATAAATGAACACATTTACTCATATTTGGGCTGACATCCTCAGTGAGGGCTGTTGCTTTTAGGGGACAAGCCCTGAGAGTAACAGTTTTCAGTTGATTTCTGATAAGAAGGCACAATGTTCAAATTTATGCCCCATTTGCAACTGACCTGCCAAACTATAAGCAGAAACAGTGTCAAAGCTTGCCTTTAGAATAGTCTTCTGTAATATGGTATGATAAAGTACTTGGAGAACTTCAAGTTAATTAGCGCTAGTCAGAATGGATATAAAAACATAAATATTAAGCAATGGGGTAATGTTGAACTTCTACAAGACCTTAGGACTGTTAGGTTAACCGTGTACACCCTTGGGAACCCCATTAAAGGAAGGATATAGAAACAATGGGTAAACGTAGACTCATTAGGATGTTTCCAAGGATGAGGAGTTACACTCAGTAATAGTGACATCAGGAGTTAGGGCTTTGTTTTCACTTGAGCTGAGAAAATTAACACTTGGAAAGGAATACAGGTGCTGGACATCTGAAACAAAAACAGGAAATGCTGGAAACACTCTGCAGGTCAGGCAACATCTGTGGAGAGAACTAGAGGCAAGTTCATGAGAATTACATCAGAACATTAAGGAGTGACCAAACGGGGGCTTTCAGATGACAAAAACTTTTAAGAGAGCAATTGTTTTCATTGATTGGCAAGATGGTAATGAAGAGACACAAATTTAAAATGGGAGGGTTAGAAAAAAAATCTTTACAGAGATAGGGATTACATTTTACCATAGGCTGTTGTTAGACAAGAGTCCATTAATACTTTATAAAAGATAGATCATTGTTTTAGAAAGAGGGACATCAAAGGCTTTGAAGAATAGGCTGGAGAGGGGGATTAGACTAAGTGGCTTGTAGAGAAAAGCATTGGCACAGACTTGATAGGCCAGATGTGTCCCTGTGTTGCAGCCTTTCAGAATTCTAGTGCAGTAATGTGGCATTTCTTGTTTCCTTCAAAAGCCTTACTGTGCTGCCTGAGTGAGATTGTCAACTGTGCCAATTTTGGTTCAATGCCCACTAGAAACTGGTTTGTGCTTGCCCAACCTCGAATCACAGAAGAACATATGCAGCCAGCTAATGGGCCTTTGTTGAAAATTTCAGACAACTTTTCATCACAAACATTATGTAAATTGGCATTTGTGGTTTCATTTGGTTTAATTAGAATTTATCTGAACAGAACCAACTATAATAAAGTATTGAAAAACTGTGAGCTTGCTAGTTGATCTCCTGTGGTATGGCTTGCAAGCAGAATTTTTCTTTTAACTCTCCTATAACTGTACTGGACCTACCTCCTACCCTCCCTTTCTTCTGCTTTCTCTCTAATTTGGGAAAGGATATATATTCTCCAACTACTTGATATCAGGGACGACCATTGCAAACATAGATTCTTAATAAAGTTAGTGAATACTTTAGGCAATGAAGTCATGTACTGAACAGGATAATGTAAAGTGGGACAGTTATCAGGCATAAATTTCCGTGGTTGCAACCAGCACTCAATGGTACTAAATAAGAACACTTCATTGTTTGAACTGAATTTCAAACACTAATGGCTCATTGGAAAGTGCTGCAAGCCAGATTATTATCTCATTTGGACATGGAACAAGTTCCATACTCTACATACATTAGGTCAAATATTGCAGCAATTTGTGACAAGGAAAAGATATGTGAGTTCTTCACAAATTGCTAGATGACTTGCTTTGTTCTACCATTAGCTTCCACAGGACTGAAAACCTATAACACTGCATGAGCTTCCCCATTGAAATAACTGTCCATCAATTGATTTGCAGTTCTAACATTAAACTCAGTTTACAGGCTCAGAAGGAGAATGATGATGCTACAGAGTCTCACTGTAGCAGGTAGTGAATTAATCCGCCAGGACTGTTAAACTTTTTTTTATTTGTATTGGCAATATTTTTGTGCCAAGTCTTGTCAATGTAGCGAGATAACAATTTTCAGGGTACAAACTTATTTTGATATTCAGAACCGGGCAGCAAGGTGGCACAGTAGTTAGCACTGCTGCCTCACAGCGCCAGGAACCTGGGTTAAATTCCAACCTCGAGTGACTGTGTGGAGTTTGCATGTTCTCCCCATATCTTCATGCATTTCCTCCAGGTGCTCCGATTTCCTCCCACAATCCAAAGATGTGCGGGTTAGGTTGATTGGCCATGGTAAATTGCCCCTTAGTGTCAGGAATTAGCAGGGTAAATACGTGGGGTTACGAAGATCGGGCCTGGGTGGATTGTTTTCGGTGCAGACTCAATGGGCCGAATGGTCTCGTTCTGCACTGTAAGTATTCTATGGAAATGCAAATTAGTTTTTTTCTATTGAGTTACCTTACCTACTCCTGTTGAAGATGTTTCATGTTTACAAAAGTGAAACCGTAAATTCAAAAAATACCCCAAAATTGCAGAACTATTCATTTCCTGCTGAACATATATTACCAATTGGCAACTTTTTTCCATTGAATGTTAACAAAGCATAAACACAGTTGAATCAGGCACAGCTCTGTAAACAAGTCATTTTCAAGCACGTGAGCCCCCAGATGATTTGTTTTGTTCCTTATTGTTATATAAATGTCAGCCATCCTTCCTGGTGACCTACATCCTGTCATTTGCTGCCTTACTTCCTTTTTAAGTCCACAGTGTACACTAAAGCAGCAAACTTCCCATATTCCATGTTATGCAGTCGTTATTCAGTGGAGTGTTTAACTTCTTGATTAGTTGTAATAAGCTGCATAGAAAAACAAAATAAGTTTCTACATTCAACTCTTTAGAAGCAAAGGTGGGGGGCGATTCTCCCAAAAAAATTCTAAGTGTCTAATTCGTGTAAAAACTGAAGTAAATCCCACCTCTTTTTTTAGTGGCAGTTTCAAAATGCATCAGCCACACGCTGTGCACTGCAGAGTACCTCAGCGTGAATCACACTGAAATTTAATGGGTGGAGCTTATTCCCACTGGAGAGGCTGGCAGCATGGCGCTGAGCGGGCCACAGCGCATGCGCTGATCTGTCAGCGCCAAGAACAGCGCATGCACAGTGGCTCCGCACTACCAGCCTCCTGATCACTGGCCAGCCCTGCAATCCCTGCATCGCTGGCTTGCAGAGTTCCCCACGGCCCGACCACTAGCCCCCCAAGCAGGTCCAGCCAGCCTCAACCACCCCCATCCCAAGTCCCTGGATCGTCTCAGTCTCCCCTCCCACCCCCACAGCCCCAATCTCCCGATCCCCCTCCCCACAGACCTGGCCCCGCCTGCAACCCCAACCCCTCCAGTAGGCTGACCCCCCCTACCCCCCTCAACAACCAAATGCCCAGACCCGATCGCTGGCCTCCCTCCCTCTGTCACTCAGCCCGAGTGCAGAGTGGCAGTGGGACACCCCCCACCCCCACAGATCTCATCCCCAGAGGCCCTGTCCCCATTAGGCCCCACCCCCTTGGCACTGCCCATTGCTTAGTGGGCAGTGCCAAGGTGACCCCGGATATTGGCACTTTGCCCCTTGGGCAGTGCCATGAGGCCAAGATTGGCACTGTCAAGATGGCAATGTTCAGGGGGCGCCCGACCCTCTGGGGGGCCTCGATGGCACTCTTTCACTCCAACGGGATCGGGCCACTAGCTCCCCACAACTGGGGAACTATAGTAAACCCCACTGGAGTGAACTACTCCTGGCATGGGGAGACACTAGTGGGTCCGGAGATTTCAGTCCCAAGCCCACTGATGATATTTAAATTGTAGGGAAATTAGAATTTAAATAAATTATGTAGCTCTGTGCCGATCCAGAAATCTGGCTGCCCGAGACTCATGGAGGCTGTGACGCCCAGAGGGAAGCCCACGAAATGGCCTCTGCTTGAGTCTCCCGGCCTGCTGCACTACAAAAGCACCACAGTGGGCTGGGAGAATCACTCCCAGTATCTTTACAAATTACATCTGTTTAGTCTGCACCTGTTGTTCCTGTCCGTAAGCCAGATAAGTTGGTCCGACTTTGTGGATCCTATCAGCTTACAGCCAACAGGGGCTCTAAGCTTGACAGATACCCCATGCCCCTGGTTGAAGACTGTGCACCAGGCTAACTGGGGGCCAAACATTTTCAAAATTGGACATGAGCCATGTGTATCTCCAACTTGAATTGGACAAGCTTTCCCAAAAGCGTGTAACAATTAATATACACAAAGGTCTATTTGAGTATACTCGCTTGGCCTTTGGTGTCTCATCTGCATGTGGGATTTTTCAATGGGTTATGGAGAACGTACTCCAAGGGTTACCTCAGCTAGCGTGTACCTGGATGATGTCTTGATTACAGGAACTTCAGAACATGAACACCTAACAAACCTGAACGAGGTCTTATGGTGATTTTCAGAGGTTTGGTAACGCCTGAAAAGGGAAAAATGGATCTTCCAAATAAGTGCCATGACCCATTTGGGCTATTGGGTGGATGGCAAGGGCCTTCAACTGGTGAAGGTAACTCTAAGGAACATTATGGAATTGAAATCTTTCCTGGGGTTAATGAATTATTGTGGAAGTTTATTCCTGATTTAGCTTCTTTGCTGGTTTCCTGCATACCCTATTATTGAAATATCAAACTGGTTTTTGGGGTGCTACAGCTGGAGGTTTTCAACAGAGTTAAACAGTAACTTTTGTCCTCTAATTTATTGACTCATTTTGACACCAAAAAGAACCTCATCTTGACATGCTCTGCCTTGCCTTACGGAGTTAGGGCAGGACTGGCACATCGCTACAGATATGAGACAGAGAAGCCTATTGCGTACACATCCAGGACCCTCTTGGACACTGAGCGGAGGTATTTCCAAAACAAGCAAAAGGGATGAACCATTGTCTTTGGCATTAAAATGTTCCATCAATACATCTTAATTTATTTTTTAAACCATGGAAGGGCTGCTTTTCTTGTTTTTGCACCAGAAAGGAATGTGCAACTGTTGCAGAGTATACATTCATTCCTTAAATATCAGCCATTGCCTACCCACCGTCATGCCTTTCACTGAAGTGTCCCAACCTACCTTAGCCAACTTGCACCTCATGCCTTTGTAGTTTCCTTTGTTTAGATTTAGGATGGTAATTTCAAATTGGACTTCTTCATTTTCCATCCCAATGAAGAATTCTATCATATTATTGTGACTGTTCCCTAAAGGACACCACACAACTAGATTTTTAATTAATCCTTTCTCATTGCATAATGCCAAATCTGGGTAGTATATTTCCGAGTTGGTTCCTCGTCATACTGGTCTAAAAAAAACCATCTGGTGCTTATGTGGACATCATTAAGCGGGGGTTTGCATTGGGTTTAGCTGTGCCACTTTATTATTCTAAATCCTTATATGATATCCTTATGTGATATCCTATCACACACGTTAGCTATTTTAAAAGGCATTAAATCAATAAAGCATTGCGTGATTTTCTTGGGAATTAATTTAAAACAGCTACTTTGATCTGTGCCTCAATGATAGTGAAGGCCAGGGTTTGCAGTTACTTTCATTCTAAAGAACTGTCATATTTGGAGCCTATTGCTTACTGTATGAAAACACTTGCTCCGCCCTTTCGCCTCTAGAACCTGAGGCCAACACTTTCCAAGGCAGAGGGAACAGCAGTTTATTCTGTTCAATAGAGCAATAGACTATCATCCGGTGGCTCTGACCTCCATCATTATGAAGTACTTTGAAAGGTTAGCCATGGCACAAATCAGTTCCAGCCTCCCAGATTGCCTGGATCCACCACAGTTCACCTACCACTGCAACAGGTCCACAGCAAATGCTATCACCCTGGCCCTACACTCAACCCTGGAACATCTAGACAATAAAGACACCTATGTCAGACTCCTATTTATTGACTTCAACAATTATTCCTACAAAACTGATCTCCAAACTCTGTGGCGTGGGGCTTGGCTTCTCCCTCTGCGACTTTCTAACCCAGAGACCGCAATCAGTAAGGATAGGCAACAACACCTCCTCCACGCTCAACCTCAACACAGCATTAAAAGGCTGTGTCCTCAGCCCCCTACTATACTCCTTATACACCTATGACTGTGTGGCAAAATTCCCCTCCAACTCAATTTTCAAGTTTGCTGATGACACCACCGCAGTGGGTCGGATCTCAAACAATGATGGGACACAGTACAGGAAAGAGATAGAGAATCTGGTGAAACTGGTACAGCGAAAATAATCTCTCCCTCAATGTCAACAAAACAAAGGAGATAGTCATCGACTTCAGGAAGTGCAGAGGAGGACATGCCCCTGTCTACATCAATGGGAACAAAGTGGAAATGATCAAGAGCTTCAAGTTTCTAGGTGTCCAGATCACCAACAACCTGTCCTGGTCCCCCCATGCCGATTCTAGTTAAGAAAGCCCCCCCAATGCCTCTACTTTGTCAGGAGGCTAAGGAAATTTGGCATGTTTGCTACGACACTCACCACCTTTCAGAGTTGCGCCTTGGAAAGCATTCTTTCTGGTTGTGTCACAGCTTGGTATGGTTCCTGCTCTGTCCAAGACCGCAAAAAACTACAAAGGGTCATGAACAAAGCCCAATCCATCACGCAAACCAGCCTCCCATCCATTGTCTACATTTCCCGCTTCCTTGGAAAAGCAGCCAGCATAATCAAGGACCCCACACACCCCGGACATACTCTCTTTCATATTCTTCCATCGGAAGAAAAATACAAAAGTCTGAGGACACGTACCAACCGTCTCAAGAACAGCTTCTTCCCTACTGCCATCAGACTTTTGAATGGACCCACCTCATATTAAGTTGATCTTTCTTTACACCCTAACTATGACTATAACATTACATTCTGCACTCCCTTCTTTCCTTCTCTATGTACGGTATGCTTTGTCTCTATCGCGCGCAAGAAAATACTTTTCACTGTATATTAATAAATGTGAAAATAATAAATCAAATCAAATCAATAACAGGCTGCAAATTATTTGTGAAGTCTCAATCCAGTTCCCAGTAGGTATGAAATTATAAGCATAAAACTGCTTTCAAATTTTGCTTTCTTGGGAATTAACAATCTGCCACCGAGCATCCAGTGCTACCATTGATGAGGAGATCAAACATCAGGTCAGCTGCACCAGCTCAGCCTTATACAAATGATGATAGACTGTATTTGACAACAAAAAACTCCACCAGTCATTAGTGTACAGAGCAGTTGTCACCACACTCCTGCGCCGCAGTGAGACCTGGACTGCATATCAGCAACAGATAATTATTGCTGATTATTACAACAGAAATTTTGTCAGCAAAGCCCTTTCCTCATTCAATGGATAGACCCTCAAACAAATGCTAGCATCCTTCTTGAAGCCAGCTCTGCAAGCATTCAGCCAAAACCCCTGAAAAATCAACTTCAATGGACTGAACATTGTGTCTAGATGGCTGAAAAGCATCTCCCCTGCCAGTTTAAAGTTTATTTATCAAAGTCACAAGTAGGCTTACATTAATACTGCAATAAAGTTACTGTGAAAATCCCCTAGTCACCACACTTCGGCGCTTATACACTGGGTACACTGAGAGAGAATTTAGCATGGCCAATGCACTTAACCAGCACATCTTCGGACTGTGGGAGGAAACCAGAGCACCCAGAGGAAACCAGTAGACACAGGGAGAAGGTGCAAACTCCGCACAAACAGCACCCAAGCTGGGAATCAAACTGTGTCCCTGATGCTGTGAGGCAGCAGTGCCAATCACTATGCCACTGTGCCACCCCCCAGGTCCTAATTTCTCCACTCTTAAATGGCCAATGTTCTGGGAAAGATAAAGAAAACACTTCAAAGACACTTTGAAGCTCCACTTAAAGTGTGACAGCATTAACCTGAATGACTGGGAGAAACTTGCGACCAATCTTTCAAAATGGCAACACCTTATCCATCATGTTGCATCACACTTTCAGTCACAATGTCTTAATGATGAGGCAGAGCAGCGGCAAAGAAAAGAGGAAGCAAATCCTGGACTCCGGTTGCCACCAGCTTGTTGGACATCTTGCCTCATATGTCCAAAGGTCTGATGATTGAAAATCTGCCTGTTCAGTCTCATAATGACCCATGGCAGAAACTCATGACCCTGAGTAGGTGTCATCCTCAAATCAAAGGACAACCGATGATGACTTAATATCCATATGGAAGTTATTGAGTATATGAATAGAAATATCATAATGTTGTATTAAAGCTCCTCTTCTAATGTTCTGCACCAGATTCATAATATGTATGAATTATTATAATCAAATGGCCAACATGCACCATGTTTGGCATTGTAATTTCCAATGTAGACACTAAATGTAACATGGAGAATGTCAGTTTTCACATTTCCAATCACAAATTGCAGATTACAGTTTCAACTTTAGCATCATTCTATGTTGTGCTTGTTCTTATAAAATGTTTCTTTGGCCTCAATTTAACTGTCTTTAATCATAGAAGCCCCATAGTGCAGAAAGAGGCCATTTGGCCCATCGAGTCTGCACCGACCACAATCCCACCCTGGCCCTACCTCCTTATCCCTACATATTTACCCGCTAATCCCTCTAACCTATGCATCTCAGGACACTAAGGGGCAATTTTAGCATGGCCAATCAACCTAACCCACACATCTTTGGACTGTGGGAGGAAACCGGAGCACCCAGAGGAAACCCACGCAGACACGGGGAGAATGTGCAAACTCCACACAGACAGTGACCCAAGCCGGAATTGAACCCAGGTCCCTGGAGCTGTGAAACAGCAGTGCTAACCACTGTGCTACGTGCCGCCCCTTTTTAATGGTTTTAAAATTTGCCTTTAGGTATTAAGATAAACAGTGATACCTACCACAGATTTTATTTTGCCACATATCTCATGTCTCAACGTTGTTAGCAAAGTAATGATTGTCTGCTATATAGGCTGAATCTTTCCAATTAAGGTAGATACAATGAGGAAGTAATACACAGAGCTTTGATTTGAAATGTATTTTTTATATAATGGTTCTTTATTAAGATTAAACAGAGATTACAAAGCATAATGTGAAAAGTGCTGTTGAACAGAATTAAATGTGGCATAACTTTGAAGTAAAAATATTTCCAAACAAAGCAAATCATTAATAGCTAATTGCTATCATTCTGAATAAGCAAACTGGTTCAATTAGTTTAGCAGTTTACTAAAGAGACGCTGTTGCAGACTAATTGTTGAGGTTTTAATTTTAAAATGAATGCGAGAGTATCTATGAATTATTATAATCATAGTGGCCAACACCAATCAGCAAGTGTACAACTGATCAGTTTCTTTACCATGTTTGATATAGAAAAAATATGATAGGTCATAGAATCATAGACCCATACAATCCTTCCAGTGCAGAAGGAGGCTATTCTGCTCATCGAGTCTGCACCAACAACAATCCCACTTTGGCCCTATCCCTGTCACCCCACATATTTACCCTGCTAATCCCTCTAACCTATGCATCCAGTAAGGAGCAATTTAGCATGGGCCAATGCACTTAATCCACACTTAACCCGCAAAGTTTTACCAACGTGAGCATATTACAATAGCATCTGGAATAGTGTATTGCTTTTCATGACTCTCACCTAGCCAGGAGACTCACTGAAACATATATAGTTACTCTACTCTATACAAAGACGATATGCATAACAGGTTTTAAGACAAAATTAATACGAACAGCTTTTTAACTTTTAGATTGTGGAATAACAATTTACTCACTGTCAAAACCATTTTTTTCATAGTTTACTGATATAGTTACATATCCGTTGACCATCAGTACAGAGCCCAATACTGACTGTATTTCCATAAAATGGTCATCAGGGGACTCGTAGTACGAGGCTAAAGATATTGGATAAAGACATTGGATTCTACAATGAAACCTTTACTGACGTAGAGATTAAATGAAAAATTGGAGAGATGGTATTGACTATTAGGATAATCATTGCACACAGATGGTGAAATGACAAGATTATAGAGAGCAAAATCAAATCAAACATTTAAATGACAGATAATGTAATTGATAAATTGTGTTGATCTACAAAGAACAATTGGCATCCACAACCCTGCCTGTGGTTTCCAGGCAACAGCTTCTACACACCCCAATTAAATATGTCCTAAAACAGGAATCCTTTACCATGGAAGAGTCAGAGGTTAGAGTAAATCCAGAATTATTAACTCGTTTTGTGTCTGCAGAATTGCAGCTGGAAATAAATTCAAACTTTGTTTTTCTCTCCGTGATCTAATTTAACACGCTTCAGAGACAGGAACCAATCTGTCTGTTATCACACTTTTAATGTGGAGGTGCCGGCGTTGGACTGGGGTAAACACAGTAAGAGTTTTAACAACACCAGGTTAAAGTCCAACATGCTACCAAATAAACCTGTTGGACTTTAACCTGGTGTTGTTAAAACTCTTACTGTGATCACACTTTTAAAGCAGTGCCACTTAGATGCAATATTGTGGATTATTATTGCTAGACAACTAATTGTTATTTCTTTCATTCTAATTAAATAGTACACAGACTTATTTATTCTCTACATTAAAATCTAAGTGGCTTCACTGATTTGTTCATCTGTTTAACGGCTGTCTAATTTCCTGTTCCACAGAGTTTAAGCAGAGTAGTCTTGTAATCTCCAGAAGTTTCATCCTAAAGCCAGAAATAGACGGTAAAATTTCATTCAGACATAAATTTAAAATTACAATGTTGAAACAGTCAAAATATACTCACCAAAAATAGTTAAGTGTAAAACTAAAACCCTGCACATGAAAACCTTTCCTTTTCTGCCGTTTTTCTTTGATAAGAGTAAATTACCCTCCTAAATCTCAACCCAATTTGTATTGTTCAAAGAAGTGCCTCGATGAGCTGAGTGAGAGTAAGTTCAGGCTGGAGAGGGAAATGTAGAGTCCGACAGTGAGTTATGAGGAGTTAATGGAACTGGAGGTGAACATTTTGGATGTGTGATGGTAGGAGAGAAGGAAGAGCTGGACCTGGGAAGTCGGCCCACCACCACATTGTGCCGAGTGTGGGAGTGATGCGAAGTGGGGTGCAGTGATCTTTAAATTAAGTTTATGGCTTGTGGAAGTCAAGGCATATCTATGTCAGCTTGTGGTAAAGGAAGTTACGAGTTTGCACAGATGATTTCACTGCAGTTTTATTCCTTACAGCAAATGAAATAACAATCATCAAGAAACACAATAGTTAAAATGACACTATTAATAATAGCTTTCTTCTCAATTTAAGCTACATTAGCAGCCACGTCTCAAAGAAAGTTTATTATGCTGCATGAAATTTGGTTAAATAAATATCGGCAATGCAATTGGGGAGTAACTTGAAACACAAAGGAAAATTTTGCATAATATGATTGTTTATTTTCACCTTTTCCCTATTCATCAATTCGAAAAGCACAGACACGTAATCAATGAAGAAGAAAACTGGCTGAAGGCTCAATGGTCACAACATAGATGCCAGATCCAATCTACATGCCGGGTAAAATAAATTTCACCATAAAGACACAAGGATAAGTTCAGATCTCTTACAGGTTCACTCGAGCTGGATTTTAGGGTGGGGGGGGGGGAAGAGGACTTGATAGGGTGGGTAGTTTACCGCCATCCTACCCATGCCCAATTCATTCCCCATAGTATGGGGGTTGGGTAAGATGCCAATTGGCTGCTCACCCTTCGAATTACTGCAATCCTCATTGGTCACTTAAGGACCTCAATCTGCCTCTACTGCTATAATATGCAGTAAAAGGAGGGCGAGGGTGGGAGGGCTGTTTTTTCATCAAAGTTGATAAACAAGGCAGGCTGCAATGGGGGGCTGGGGGGGGGGGGGGGGGGGGTGGGGGCGGCGGGGGGGGGGATGGAGGTTTTTACATCCTTTGAGGGGGAGTCCACAGAGCTCTGAGTGCCCGATCCCTTACTGCCCAAAAACCTTAGGACCTACCCAGGTCTGATGTCCAACTTCAATCTTTTTGTGGCTGCGTACAGTCACAACAGTGCCCACAACTGAATTATGACACAGCCGAGACTATAAGAGCAGATAACCAACCAGATTAATGCCAGCCTAATTGGTCGGTTTGTTGCCAACCTTTCTAACAAGAGGGGGGTGGGTGAGCAATAAAGCCTCTGATAAATTCAGCCCAGAGTGGAACTCAGCAAGAGCACCACAGAACACTGTAACCGAATTCTCTGATCTGAACTCTTGTCATGTGAAGCACTTCACTGGGAAAACAGGATCACTGAATAATTCTATTAAACAAATTTTAGTTATTTTTGGCCAATCTGAGTGCAGTCATTGCCGTTACTATTCAAAACTCAATGAGATACATTTCCTGAGTAAGCTCCAATGACAAGCCAACACTGATGTGTACCTCAACAGGTTTAGGCTTAAATCTAAGTATGATGATGTTCACATTGAAAATTTAACAATTATGAAAACATTGCCCGTAGACATTAAGGAGCCATGTATCGCTGATGATCAAGAAATCAACGGCAAATACATTATTCTTTAATCTGTAATTAAACAAAACAATAAAATACATTCTATTCTCAGTTTTATCCCAAATTATTTAACATCAATGATTTGAGCTTTTTAACATGATCATAAACAAATAAATTACATGTTACTCATGACAGAACAGGGATGTGAAAATTAATATTAGCATCATACTCTTCGACTGAATATGTGTAACTGATCAATAATCCTTACAGAGTTGTTTTAGTTAATGTGAGCAGTAACAAATTTTGTTGTACTGAATTTACAATAGGAAGTATTTCCCATATTCATGTCGTGTGAAAACTCTAAGAAGAAAATGCTTCCTGGTAAAATATGGGCATATTTTCCTTGTCCAATTTCTTCAGAGTTCTGCCATTATTCCCACTTTCCGCATGAAGTGGCTAATTAAAACCAAGAGCTCCTCAATGCGCAGTTCTACGGGATCGAGGGGTTTCCTGTAGAATTACTCATTGATTAGCTACAATGCTATTTTTAAGTGCAGCGACTTCCTGTAAAGAGGCACAATTTGAAATAACAGGGAGGTGGGAAGAGAAGGTGGAAAAGTGATGAATACTTCTTATTAGATTTTCTTCACCAGAGTTTAACTGAGTGAAGAGTTTTATACTGAAAGTAATTTTCCACACAAACAATTTCCTGCTCTTCCAAGAAATGAACTAAAAACAGAGGAAAGCCAAGAGACTTGAAAGAATCATGTAAGGGGATGAAAAAAGGGGGAAAATGTTTAATAAAGCTGGAAGAAAAGATCAGAGCAATTAAAGGAAACAATGAAAATAACATAGTCTATTTGAATCACACTAATGCTAATACTACACTAATAAACAGTTATATGGTCTGATACAAAGTTAACTTTAGGAGAAGGAGTTCCATCCTGCAACCAGGTAATTTTTTTAAGAAAAGGACTTTTACACATTTCTTGCATTCCTGATGAATTGGTGGAAGAGGACACTGAGGTCCAGCAGAGGACATTTTGACTGAATCCCAGTTTCAAACAGGAGGAGTTTTAAGGTAGGGTCTAATAGCTGACTATCGCTTAAGTAAAGGTAAAGTTGACATAGTCCCAGGTGACTGTAGGCTGATCTCCCCTTTGAGGGGGAGAGCTGACTGCTGGTGATTTAACCTGAAGATCACCACCCCTAAGGTGAGGGGCAAGGTTGAGAAGGTGAGCCTTCTTAAGCAGTCTGCTCATTGTACAAATGCCCTGTTTGTAAGGGAGATAACATAGTACCCAGCCCCCTCCCCCCCCCCACCCACCATTGTCCCACATCAACTCTTTTTTATTTCCCCCAATACTGTGAGATACTTGAGTGCTAATTGGAGTAGATTTTTGTCTTCATTCAATAGTAGGAACTATAACAAAGTGAATTGCATCCCAGTTATAAAATCTATCAGTAAAGATGGAACTTTATTCCTTGATGTCTTACCTCAGTACTTCCCCATTATGGAAGTCTACATTTCTTCTACCTAACCTAGTGCTCCTGCTAAGTAGTTCCTCAGTGGAAATAAGAAATCTGGTAGCTGTTCAAACTGTATTCTTGATTGATGAATACATTTACTTGTATGAAAGGCAGCCCTCCTTTGCAGCAATCCTTGATTTGCATCTCTAGAGCTGTATTCTCAAAAGGATCTGTCCTGCTCTTTTTTCCTTCTTGCTGCCATCCTGACCTCCTATTAACAAGTGTTTTAAATTGGCAATGTGCAGCTCAGTATTAATTGTGAATAACAACTCTTTGAAAGCTGCCAACTTGCCAAGTATGTCCACACACTCAATGCCCCCCTATTCATCAAGCATTTTACACCTGCAATATTTTCTTATTACAATGAGCAACTTCACAAAAGCATGCAAATGTCATCTTTTGCTCAGCTTGTATGCGAAATGCATTAAATCCCATTGGTGTTATGATGGGATCATATAATTGGCCTCAATATGAATGTATCTTTATCACTGGAAAGTTCTTTTAAAATCCATTATTCACATGAACATTTAAAAAGAAATCAGATTTTAAACCCGACTCAAATCCATCATCAAACTCTGAACTGAAAGAAATTACATTTGGAACTGTAATTCTCAGTAAAATAATAAACAGCATTTGGCTCTGAAGTAAGTTAATTCTGGCAGTTTGCTGTTGGCTATCTAAAGCACTCACTGTGAGCTGTGAGAGACTCAGTGCTGACTTACAATCTGAACAGAAAGGATCAATATTTTAGCATTTTTATATTCACGTCCCAGAATTATTGAAAGTCATAATGAATTCATTCGGTAGTTTTATCTGGTTCATTTGTTGCTGATCATAGTGCATTCAAAGGCCCCTTGCGTTTGTGTCTGCTGAAGTACATGGAAGTTAACAAAGAGGCTTTGATGACAGAGACTGGGGAGGAAAACATTTGAGAAAAAGCTACGTTTACCATCAAAGATTACAGACCTACCTTGACCGTAGCATACAAGGATCTGCCATATAGTTTCAAATACTCGTCTTGAATATCCAGGAGGTCAATTTCTGACCTGCTGACCATGATTCTTGAAAGAGTTTTCTCATCAGTGCCAAGACCCTGTAAAAGAATCCCATGCTCTTATTTTATCAGTGTCACTGATTGCATTGGTTTGTGAATGTAAGTCAATTAGATATGCGGTGTATCTGCATGCATGGCCTTTATGGTCACCACTGATCTGGTCTGAATGCTAGAATTTGCAATTGTAAATTCACCATATTAAAATCAGAACATCTTTTGGTTCAACATCATTGTGGTGTTTATTAGTTCAGTCACATTTTATGTGGAAGATTTTGAATCACTCAGTATGGTATAAATGAGGATGTGGTACTGGAAAATAGTGGGGATTGATTTACTGCACCATTCGCACTGATTGCCCAGGCATTCATTTCTTCCCTTGGGTCCACCCCTGGTGGCCAGCACACCTCTGTGACTTAGCCATTCCAATGTTCAAACTGGAGTCCTATATGACTTAGCCATTTCAATGTTCAAATTGGAGTCCTATGACACATCCAGGAGTGCTGGTGCTAGCTTAAGTCAGCATGTGCTGTGCACCTGCAACCCAGTAGCAATTGATAGTCCAGCTGAAGTGAGCCCAGAAGATAAGTTTTCATTTATTTTTCTGGAGCTGGAGGAGCAGAGTACTGCTCTCGGCTCCACAAAATCTATCTAAGTCACTGTCACAATGAGTCCACCCTTTGCTAAGAGTGGACCACACTCCCATCCCTTTTCACTGATCTACTTTTTGCATTGAGTCAGCTGCCAAACCATCTAATTTTTGCATGTACTGCTTGCCAGCTGAATGGAAATGAGGTCTACCTACAAAATGGACTGGGCCTCCTATCAGGATGCAGTATCTATCCATATGGCCTTTATCACTCCAAAGAAGATAAGAACATAGGAACCAGGAGCGGAGTAGACCACCTGGCCCTTCGAGCCTGCTCCGCCATTCAATAAGATCATGGCTGATCTTTTCGTGGACTCAGCTCCACTTACCCGCCCGCTCACCATAACCCTTAATTCCTTTATTGTTCAAAAATATATCTATCTTAAAAACAGTCAATGAGGTAGCCTCAACTGCTTCACTGGGCAGTGCATTCACAAAGATTCACCTTTGAGAAGTTCCTCCTCAACTCAGTCCTAAATCTGCTCCCCTTATTTTGAGGCTATGCCCCCTAGTTCTGGTTTCACCCGCCAGTGGAAACAACTTCCCTGCTTCTATCTTATCTATTTCCTTCATAATTTTATATGTTTCTATAAGATCTCCCCTCATTCTTCTGAATTCCAATACTCAGTCTCTCCTCATAAGCCAATGGTCTCAACTCCAAAATCAACCTAGTGAATCTCCACTGCACCCCCTCCAGTGCCAGTATATTCTTTCTCGAGTAAGGAGACCAAAACCGTACACAGTACTCCAGGTGTGGCCTCACCAGCACCTTATACAGCTGCATCATAACCTCCCTGTTTTTAAACTCCATCTCTCTAGCAATGAAGGACAAAATTCCATTTGCCTTCTTAATTACCTGCTGCACCTGCAAACCAACTTTTTGCGATTCATGCACAAGGACACCCAGGTCCCTCTGCACAGCGGCATGCTGCAATTTTTTACCATTTAAACAATAGCTCAGTTTGCTGTTTTTCCTACCAAATTGGATGACCTCACATTTACCAACATTGTACTCCATCTGCCAGACCCTTGCCCACTCACTTAAACTATCCATAGCCCTCTGCAGACTTTCAGTGTCCTCTGCACACTTTGGTCTACCACTCATCTTAGTGTTATCTGCGAACCTTGACACTACACTTGGTCCCCAACTCCAAATCATCTGTAGTAAATTATAAACAATTGCGGTCCCAACGCTGATCCCTGAGTCACACCACTAGTCATTGATCGCCAACCAGAAAAACACCCATTTACCCCCACTCTTTGCTTTCTGTTAGTTAACCAATCCTCTATCCATGCTAATACATTACCCACAATGTCGTGCACCTTTATCTTATGCAGCAGCCTTTTGTGCAGCACCTTGTTGAATGCCTTCTGGAAATCCAGATGCACCACATCCACCAGTTCCCCATTGTCCACAGCGCTTGTAATCTCCTCAAAGAATTCCAGTAAATTAGTTAAACATGACCTGCCTTTCATGAACCCATGCTGCGTCTTCCCAATGGGACAATTTCTATCCAGGTGTCTCGTTATTTCTCCCTTGATGATAGATTCACCATTTACCCCACTACAGAAGTTAAGTTAACCAGCCTATAGTTACCTACATTTTGTCTACCTCCTTTTTAAACAGTAGCATCACATTTGCGTTTTCCAATCTACTGGAACCGCTCCAGAGTCCAGCAAATTTTGGTAAAGTACCACCAGTGCACTTACTATTTCCCCCACCATCCCTTTTAGTACCCTGGGATGCATTCCATCAGGGCCAGGAGACTTGTCGACCTTTCGCCCCATTAGCTTGCCCAACACTACTTCTTTAGTGATAATGATCATTTCTAGGTCCTCACCTGCCATAGCCTTCCTGTCATCAATTTTTGGCATGTTATTTGTGTCTTCCACTGTGAAGACTGACACAAAATACCTGTTCAATGCCTCGGCCATTTCCTCATTTCCCATTCTTAAATCCCCCTTCTCATCCTCTAAAGGACCAATGTTTTCCTTAGCCACTCTTTTTTGTTTTATATATTTGTAGCAGTTTTCATGTTGTATTGTCTTTAGATAAGCAGCAGAATTATAGCTGTATTTACATTGGTTAAACATTTTTTGGAGGAAGCCGTTTTGCAACACCTCAGGTCTCCAATTTCATACAGTATGAAGCCAGTTTTTTAATCTTTAAGATTAAAGTATCTTTAATCTCCAGCATTATTTATGACACTAATAAATAAACTTTAGTGAATACCTGCCTGCATCTTTGCAGAGTTGAAAATTGATTTTGGGCTTTGGTGCAAAATGGGTACTTAAAATCGGGCATGTACTTTACACCCTGGAAGATATTTGTTCCTTTCTTTTATTGAAAGCTTTCAAAAAGAAAATCTAATGAGATCTAAAGCTGGCTGCTGATTTGCTTTTGTCCATTCTGTTCTGATTCCCAAGACCAATGTTATTCCCTTTGCTTTTGGATTTTTAAAATTACATAGTAACAATTCCAATGCTTCAATATAATAAATACAACAAAAAAGAAATAATTATGAAAAGATTAATATGACACTATAGTAGTGGCTGCAATGATGATACACTTGGGCACATACATTGCATTATTTTCAAATGGCCACTTATATACAAAAAATTGCTGTTGACCTATTTCCAAACGGATAGTTAGTGCTCTGCTGTCACATTCCTCTCTCCCCAACTAAATGGAGTCAGTAATCCATTTAAAATACATCTCTGTTCAATTCTGGAGAGAAAAATTTCATGTGTACATGTTGACATTCACAAGATAACACATCCAACAACAATTTCCCAGCTCACATATATAGCAAAATGCAATAATAATAGGCCTAATTCTATGTGTCTAACAGAGTCTTGAAATATGATTAAACCAATCAACATTAATATCAAAAATTATTTAAGCTAAAACAAAACTCATTCACTTCAGATGTGAACAAGGAATAAATTCAAGAATTTTAGAAGCCCAATTGCAGATTTATATTCCGAGGATGGGCCAGAACAGAAAGTCACAAGGAAAAATTCACTTTTTAAAAAATGAAACAATAATTCTGGACAGAGAGTAAACATTGCACAGGAAAGAAGAAGAAAGTGCACTTAGACGAGTGATTGGGACAGGCACATGAATGCATGAAGCATTCAAATAAGATGGATGAACTATGGCACGAATAGAGATAAATGGTTTATATCTAATTACCATTTCTCAGAGACATGGCTACAAGCTGACTAAGGTTGGAAAATAAATATTGCAGTATACATAACATTTTGAAAAGGCAGAATGGAAAAGGGAAAGGAGTAATCCTGATAGTAAAGATGAAATAAGGCCAATAGTGAGAAAGGATCTTGGTTCTAAAGATCAGCAAGTAGAATCAGTTTGAGCAGAGATTAGGAATAATAAAGATCATAGGGCCCTAGAAGTAGTTATACTGTTGGGCAGAGCATCAAGCAAAAAAAAAATTGGAGCTTGTAAGAAAGGCAATGTAACAACAGTGGGGAATTCAATCTTCATATCAATTGAAGAAATCAAGTTGGCAAAAGTAGTCTTGAAGATTAGTTTGTAGAAAGCTTTCATGACAGTTTCCTGGAACAGTACTTGTGGAACCAACTAAAGACAAGCTATTTTAGATCTAATATTATGCATTGAGGTAGGATTAGTTCATAATTTCATAGTTAAAGGTGCTCTGGGGAAAAAATGATCATAATGTAATTGCATTCCATATTAAGTTTGAAAGCAACATACTTCAGATGCAAAACTTCAGAGTTAAGGAACATTAGAACTGGGAGAGTTCTAACTCAAGGTGGTGACACTTAAGGTGCTAGAGACATCTGTGTTGAATGAGGAGTTTATGACCATAGGATGGTTTGAGGAGATTTGAAGGGACAACCTTGCTGGAAGTAAGCAGAAGGCCCAAGAAATCTCAAATCTTATACATATCTTCAAAGCAGTAATGAGATCAAACAGTTAATCTTCCAATTTTGATAAGTATTTGACCTTCACGGTGTGGAATGAAAGTGGATTTAAGGAGTTCAGTTCGGATCGTAAGTAGCTGATTTCTTCGTATGTTTGATTTTTGTGCAGTAATTTGTTTTTTATTTAAATTATTTTATTAAATACCTGGATTTTCAAATTCTAAAAAATAATAAGCCCATTATTGGTCTCTAATTCTTAGCATATTTTGAAGGTGTAGCTAATAGAGCAGACAAAGGGGAGCCAGTAGATATCATATACCTGGATATCCAAAAGTATTTGATTCGCTGTTACACAAAATGTGAATAAGAAAGATAAGCATTCATGGAGTGATTAGAGGACCAGTCAATCCTCCAGAAAGGAGGGCTAGATGGATATTTTAAAGTTCATAGGCTATAACTAGTTGGGGGGCAATTCTCCCAAAAACATTCGAAGTGCCGAATTTGCGTAAAAGTAACTCCTGTTTGTTGTTTCAGCGGGATTTTCAAAATGAATCTCCCACACCGTAGCAAAACTCATGTTGAAAATTAGGGGGTGGGGCCTTTTCCTGCTGGAGAGACTGGCAGCATAGCGTTCAATGGACCACTGCGCATGCGCCGATCTGTCAGACCGGAGACTGGCGCATGCGCAGTAGCCCCGCACTGCCGGCCTCCCGATCGCTGGCCAGCCCCGCGAATCTTACTTGAGAAAGAATATACTGGTACTGGAGGGGGTGCAGTGGAGATTCACTAGGTTGATTCTGGAGCTGAGAGGGTTGGCTTATGAGGAGAGACTGAGTAGACTGGGACTATACTCATTGGAATTTAGAAGAATGAGGGGGGATCTTATCAAAACATATAAAATTATGAAGCGAATAGATAAGATAGAAGCAGGGTGGTTGTTTCCATTGGCGGGTGAAACTAGAACTAGGGACATAGCCTCAAAATAAGGAGGAGCAGATTTAGGACTGAGTTGAGGAGGAACTTCTTCACCCAAAGGGTTGTGAATCTGTGGAATTCCCTGCCCTGTGAAGCAGTTGAGACTACATTGTTGAATGTTTTTAAGGCAAAGATAGATATATTTTTGAACAGTAAAGGAATTAAGGGTTATGGTGAGCAGGTGGGTAAGTGGAGTTGAGTCCACAATAAAATCAGCCATAATCATATTGAATGGTGGAGCAGGCTCGAGGGGCCAAATGGCCTACTCCTGCTCCAAGTTCTTATGTTCTTATGTGCTAACCCGCATTGCTGGACTCCCAGACCTTTCCAGGCCAGTCCTGATGTCCCTCCATCTCCACCTCACCCCAATCTCCCTGTCCCCCTCCCTGGCAGTCCCAGCACCCCCACTGGCAGTCTCAACCCAATCCCCCATCTGGCAGTCCTGACCTCTCCCCACAGGCAGCCCCAATCGCCCCCCACTCCCCCGCCAGCCCAATCGCCATCCTCCCTCTCTCTCCAAACTAATCCTAATGCAGAGTCGCAGCGGAACCCCCCTCATTCCCAACAATTGCTCTCCCTATAGACCCTGCCCCCAATAGGCCCCACCCCTCTGGCCCCAGCCCCTTGGCACTTCCTGATGTCTTGTGGGCAGTGCCAAGGTGCCCTGTGCGAATTGTCACTTTACCCCTTGGGCAGTGCCAGGG
Source organism: Mustelus asterias (assembly GCF_964213995.1). Classification (NCBI taxonomy): domain Eukaryota; kingdom Metazoa; phylum Chordata; class Chondrichthyes; order Carcharhiniformes; family Triakidae; genus Mustelus; species Mustelus asterias. The sequence goes on along the minus strand of NC_135801.1, from coordinate 77,788,976 downwards.
GGCCAGGCTGGCAATGCTCCCCCTTACTCCCGCCTCCATGGCCTCCCTTAATTCCAGCGGAGTCAAGCCGCCAGCTCCCCATTAGATGGAAGCTGTTGTAAACCCTGCTGGAGTGAACCACTCCTGGCAGGAGGGGGAGACACTAACGGGCCCGGAGATTTCAGCCCCAGGCCCGCTAATACGATTCAGATCTGGATTTTAATATTTAAATCAGCTCTGTGCCGATTTCCGGCGCGGAGCTCATATCTCTAGAAATCCTTTCCCCAGAGACGCGCGAGGCCGTAGCGCCCAGTGGGGAGCCCACTAAACGGTCTCCACTGATTTCTCTAGAGCAGCGCAACAGGCTAGGAGAATCACCCCCGGGGTTTGTCGCAATGGTCAGTGCTAGGGTCTCAGCTATTTGCAGTATACTTTAATGACTTAGATGAAGGACCAAGAACTATGTATCCAAGTTTGCTGATGATACAAAGCCCCACGTTGGGCGAGCATTTTCCTTTGGGCGGCATGATGACACAGTGGTTAGTACTGCTGCCTCACAGTGCCAGGGACCCAGGTTTGATTCCCGGCTTGGATCACTGTCTGCAGATTCTTACGTTCTCCCTGTGTCTGCGTGGGTTTCCTCCGGGTGAACATAGAACATAGAAAACTACAGCACAAAACAGGCCCTTCGGCCCCACAAGTTGTGCCGAACATATCCCTACCTTTTAGGCCTATCTATAACCCTCCATCCTATTAAGTCCCATGTACTCATCCAGGAGTTTCTTAAAAGACCCTATTGAGTTTGCCTCCACCACCACTGACGGCAGCCGATTCCACTCGCCCACCACCCTCTGTGTGAAAAACTTCCCCCTAACATTTCCCCTGTACCTACCCCCCAGCACCTTAAACCTGTGTCCTCTCGTAGCAGCCATTTCCACCCTGGGAAAAAGCCTCTGAGAGTCCACCCGATCTACGCCTCTCAACATCTTATATACCTCTATTAGGTCTCCTCGCATCCTACATCTCTCCAAGGAGAAAAGACCGAGCTCCCTCAGCCTATCCTCATAAGGCATGCCACTCAATCCAGGCAACATCCTTGTAAATCGCCTCTGCACCCTTTCAATCTTTTCCACATCCTTCCTGTAATGAGGCAACCAGAATTGAGCACAGTACTCCAAGTGGGGTCTGACGAGGGTCTTATATAGCTGCATCATTATCCCCGGACTCCTAAACTCAATCCCTCGATTGATAAAGGCCAGCACACCATACGCCTTCTTAACCACCTCCTCCACCTGCGGGGCCAATTTTAGAGTCCTATGGACCCGGACCCCAAGGTCCTTCTGATCCTCCACAGTACTAAGAGTCTTTCCCTTAATATTGTACTCCTTCATCCTATTTGACCTGCCAAAATGAACCACTACCCATTTATCTGGGTTGAAGTCCATCTGCCACTTCTCAGCCCAGTCTTGCATCCTATCTATGTCCCTCTGTAACTTCTGACATCCCTCCAGATTATCCACAACCCCACCAACCTTTGTGTCGTCGGCAAACTTACCAACCCATCCCTCCACTTCCTCATCCAGGTCATTTATGAAAATGACAAACAGCAAGGGTCCCAGAACAGATCCCTGGGGCGCACCACTGGTGACCGACCTCCATTTAGAAAAAGACCCATCTATACACACTCTCTGCTTCCTTTGGGCAAGCCAGTTCTGGATCCACAGGGCAGCAGCCCCTTGGATCCCATGCCCTCTCACTTTTTCTAGAAGCCTTGCATGGGGGACCTTATCGAACGCCTTGCTAAAATCCATATAAATCACATCTACCACTTTCCCTTCGTCAATGTGTTTAGTCACATTTGCGAAGAACTCCACCAGGCTCGTAAGGCACGATCTGCCTTTGACAAAGCCATGCTGAGTATTCTTGAGCATACTAAACCTCTCCAAATGTTCATAAATCTTGTCCCTCAGGATCTTCTCCATCAGCTTACCAACCACTGAGGTTAGACTCACCAGTCGGTAATTTCCTGGGCTATCCCTATTCCCCTTCTTGAAAATAGGAACCACATCTGCAATCCTCCAATCCTCCGGCACATCTCCCGTCTCCATCGACGACGCAAAGATCATCGCCAGAGGCTCTGCAATCTCTTCCTTCGTCTCCCACAGTAACCTGGGGTACATCCCATCCGGACCCGGCGACTTATCTATCTTGATGCCATTCAAAGATTCCAGCACAACCTCTTTGTTAAAGTCCACATACTCAATCTTTTCAGTCCACCGCAAGCCCACAGTACATTCACCCATGTCCTTCTCCTCTGTGAAAACCGAGGCAAAATACTCATTAAGCACCTCTGCCATTTCTACTTGTTCCGTACTGATTTTCCTGCCTTCACCTTTTATAGACCCTATTCCTTCACGTCTCATCCTTTTACTCTTCACATATTTAGAGAATGCCTTAGGGTTTTCCTTAATTCTATTTGCCAAGGCCTTCTCGTGACCCCTTCTGGCTCTCCTAATTTCCTTCTTTAGTCCCTTCCTACAAGCCGTATACTCATCTAGATCCCTATCTTCACCAAGCTCTCTGAGTGCTCTGGTTTCCTCACCAAGTGCTCTGGTTTCCTCCCACAGTCCAAAAGGTGTGCTGGTTCGGTGGATTGGCCATGCTAAATTCTCCTTCAGTGTACTCAAACAGGCGCCACAGTGTGGCAACTAGGGGATTTTCACGGTAACTTCATTGCAGTGTTAATGTAAGCCTACTTGTGACACTAATAAATAAACTTTGAAAAGCTAGGTGGCTGCAAAGAAATATTGACAGATTAAGTGAGTGGCAATAATGTGGTAGATGGAGTTTACTGTGGAGAAATGTGAAGTATTTACTTTGGTCTTACCAAAGGGAAGATATACCTGCATTTGAGGCAGTATAGCAAAGGAGCACTAGATTTAGAAGAATGAGTGGGGATCTCATTGAAACATACATGATTGTGAAGGGATAAAAGCAAAATACTACAGATGCAGGAAATCTGAAATAAAAAACAAAAATTGTTGGAAAAACTCAGCAGGTCTGGCAGCAACTGTGGAGAGAGAAACAGTGTTAACATTTTGAGTCTGAAGAAGAGTCATAAGACTCAAAAGATTCTGAAGGGGTTTGATAGGTTAGTCACTAAGTAATTGTTTCCCCTGCTGATGAATCTAGAGCATAGGGGCACAGTCTCAGGGCAAGGGATTGATCATGTAGGGCTGAGAGGAGGAGAAATCTCTTCACTCAGAGAGATGTGAATCTTTGAAATTGTTTACCCAGAAGTGCAGTGGGGTCTAATATCAGAGGAGCAACCAAACTGTATCAATATTATACTTGGGGGACAAGTAGCAGTGGCAATTCTCCTGGCCACTCCTGTAAGAGTGTCAGGTACTAATCAACTTTAATTAATAGCGTAAGTTAGGATTAAAAAAAATGTTACTTATTTATTCACATTGAGAATTGATAATTTAATTCCCCTTTCCTGCTATGCCTTCTCAGGCAACTTAATTTTTAGTTTATAACTTTGAAAACATTTTCCTGTTCAGTGCCCTCACAAATATTTTTACTAATGTGAGGCAGATATTAAAAGGTTGATAGGAAATTTGGTCCAAAGTTTCTAGATTTTATCTGTTTCCTTTGTTTTGGTTAAGTAGTCTGCATGTGCAAACATATTGGGTACTTAAAAGAAGCTGAAATAATAAACAACGCAGGAGTGATGAGTAAATTAACTGAACAAAAGGGTTCTTCAACCCATTTTGCAACTGTAGTAACAACTTGCATTTATAGGACTATTAACCTAGTAGAACAACTCCAGGGCTTCACGGGATGTTTATAAAATAAAATTAGACACCAAGGGCCCGATTTTACCGACGGGCGCAAAAACTTGGTAAAGTCGGGCATGAGGCGAGTAGTGCAATCCACGACTGCCTCCATGCCCGTTCCCCCTTTACCAAGCACCTAAAATGGCCACGATTGGGACCGCGCCCCAAACGGTCGCAACGGCAATTTAAATGCATTTGCATGCATTTAAATTGACTTAATGGGCTGGAATCCCAAACTTACCGCATTTCCCCCTTTACCAATGCATTCGCCCGCCCAGATTCAGCGCGAAACAGACTTGGTCCGCAAAAGTCCGATTTGAGTGCTCCAGCTTCCGAGGAGGTCAGTTCAGAGCTTCCAGCGGCTCTCTGACTCAGATCGGTGGGAGGGGGGGGAAGAGGAGGGAGGTGGGTCAGATGGTTCTCTGGTTGGCGGGGTGGGGGGGAGGGAGGTGGGTCAGATCGCTCCCTGGTGGGGGGGAGGAGGGAGGAGGAGGCGGGTAAGATGGATCTCTGATGGGGGGAAGGAGGAAGGCGGGTCAGATAGCTGTCTGGTGGGGGAAGGGAGGCATGTCAAATGACTCTCTGGTGGGGGGAGGGAGAATCCGTTGCCACTCTGCCCGAGATCAGTGGGGGGGGAAGAGGGACAGGGAGCCCGATCGGTCTGGGTAGCGGGGGGCTTGGGGGATAGGAGGACAGTTATGTTGTGGGGGTGGGGCAATGTCTGTGGGGACCGGGGGGAGGCATTATCGGACCTGGGAACGATGTGGCAGGGGAGCATTTTTCTATTTTCTCTACTGCGCATGCGCAGTTGAAGGCTCTGATCGGAGCTGCAGTGTTTCGGGCGCAATAAGCCTCGCCCACAGGCTTCTGCAGCGTCATTCAGAATTGCTGATATTTTTTCAGGCAGAGTGCGTATGGGGGCACTGGAGAACAGGTCTAAAAGTCGGATCTGAAACACTCCCAGATTCAGCACTTAGAATCAAAATGTTAAAATTGGGCCCCAGGTCACATAAGATGATATTTGGTTAGATGGCCAAAAAGCTTGATCATGAAGTTTGGTTTTAAATCATGTACTAAGGGAGGAAAATGAGTTAGAGAGGTGTAGAGTATCTCAGCGTTTGTCTGGCTGCAGGAGATTACAGAGAAAGAGAGGGAGTGAAATAATAAACATATTTAAAAGCAGGATAAAAATTTCAAAATCAAAATTGCTTAATCAAGGGCCAATGTAGGTCAGTAGGCACAGGGGAGATGGCTGAACTTAGTGCAAATTTGAATACGAGCAGCAGAGTTTTGGAGAATCTTAAAATTACAGAGGGTACAACAATTCCAACATACCTTTACACTTTGGTGGATTCTTTCAGCAAAGTAGGCAGGTATAGACTTTGAACAATTAACTAAAACAAAGTAAACAGAAACAATTATTTAAGAGAATATCAAAACCCTGTTTTATGATCTATTTTTGTCTCTATACCTAGCTCCATCTATCAGCATAGCCAAAAGCTAATAAAGCAAAAGTCCTGTGGGTTCTTATGGTGGGAGATAGAAATACACACTAATGGTTCTCCTGATGTGGACCAAGCTTCCTTTTACATGTGCTTCTGCACTACTAAATAATAAATCTATCCCAGGTTCTCACTTCTGTTATTAGAACAACTCCATAATTAAAGATGCAAACCTGACCCAAATCCTTTGAATGGGATTATTATCATAGTGGAAGTGCATTGCCTGTACCTGTAAGAAGTACAAGAGATGATCACTCCAAGAAATGCACCGGGTGGTGTCATACCACTCAGGATGCAGAGGAAGAGAACATTAAAAGCTAAATAAGAGAACTGACAAAATAAAAGAGATTATAATCTTCAGGAAAGATGGAAACGGAATGGGACTCTTCTCTAGAAAATTAAAAAAAACTGAGAGGTGAATTAATAGAGGTATTGTCAAGAAACAACAGTAAGTTTAAATAATCTATATTTGTATTTGTTGGTATTTGAAATAAGTAAGCTTAATTTTGTGCTTCTGTATTTAAAAGGGTTAATGACTTCAGTTTGGTGCAGATGCCTGTATGGTTTCATCTTTGAAAATTGTTCTTGCTCTTTCCCTCCATTCTGGATATGCGAAAAATGTGCAACCTGTTGTGGCAATGAACCACCATAAAGGTTTGTCAACCAGGGTCCACTCTGGCAAAAGATATTGGTTGGAACTTTCCAGCTGTTCACGCCAGCGGGATTGTCTGGTCCTGCCACTGATGCACCTCCACCAGGAGTTGCCTGGCAGCATGGGGTGGAGTCAATGGCAAATCTCATTGACAGCAGCGGGACCAGAAAATCCCACCTCCAGCCAATAGTGCGTCTCCTCCTGCTGCGAGAAAGATGTCACGGGGAGGCCAAAGAATCCCACCCAGTGTCTGCAGTGTTTCTGGCTTTAGAGAAGAGGAAAAAGATGATCCTTTGAGCCTCTAATCACTATCCAGCAATCCATTTGAAGTATCTTGGACTATTTGATAAATACTAGATTGGATCAGCCATATGCTTAAACCCTCACCATTACTCACTATCCAGGCTTAGAAATGCAATATAAACATTTCCGTGAGGTGTTATAACCAAGCAACAACAACCACAATGAGGCAGCTTCATCTTCAGGAATAGGAAGTGAAGAAAATCACAGAGAAAAGTGAATGGGTAATACATAATCACAATTGTTTTGGATTTGATCTTCCTTTAACATTTAAAATAGGTTCATTCATAAACAGATTATCAACCTGGAATTCCTTCCAACACACCAAAGATAGGTGGTAAGAGCGGAATAGATCCTTGGTCAGCCATGTGATGGAGAGAACATTGGAGCCTTTACCATCACTATCCATAGCTCCAGACTACAACATATATGTTAGAAGTGCATGTTGCTGCAGCAACGGGAGCTCCCCGAGTGAACTGTAACACATTACCATCTAACATTCAAATGATTAAATACGCCATTCTACTTACCCATTGTCAACATCAAGCTCTTCAGATCCCCAGACATTTCGCTTTTAATGCTGTCTTCTATGGTTTTGTTAGTAACTGCTTTGTACTCATCAAATGCTAACAGAAGAATTGCAAACACATTAATTCTTTCTGTTCAGATTTTACAGGGAAATAAAAAAAAGTCTCAAACAATTGTCTTACTTATTTGTAACTGAGCAGGGCTCCTTAGGCACAAGACTTCTATAAATTTAGCTTCATCTGTCCCCAGTCTCTTCTCACCAGCCTTGTAAAGGGCCTATAAGATACAATAGAACAGTTACATAAACAACCTCAATTGCAGTTGTTGGTAAGAGTCCAACCTCTGTGCAAGTTGCATATGTTGGAAGCAGCAACTTTCATGAAATGCATGACTTTCTGCTGTTTCACATTTATCATCAAGGGAACAGCAAAAGTATTTTCTTGGATTGAACACTAAGGGCAAGTTTGTCTTCTGATGGAAACTGTGACACTGCATATTTTATTCATATAATTAATTACTTGTTAATTAAATCTCGGAAAGATATGGGTTTGAAGGATGTAATTTGCATTGAATGAAATTGCATTGTTATTAACTACAGAGAGAAAATTGGAACAAGTATGTATGTATACTGAGAACAAAAATATAAGGCAAGCAAATTGAAGTGGTTGCAGTGATGTAAAACTGACCAGGAGAGCAAGGCCGAAGCAGAACTTACAATTTTGAGATTTTGTGTGAGTGCTTTTACAATATTCCTGTCTGCTCGCTGAAGATATCATCCACAGTAATTCACTTTCTGCATTATACTGACCTGCTCCTTCTCACTTGTAAAAAAGGAATACCTATTAGCTTTGATAAAAGAAGGATGATTAACTCAAGGGATGATTAATCGTCTGAGGAGTTAATTGACATGGGCATTCCCTGCTGTTGGAATCATAATCTTAACATAAAAGTACAAAACAAACGCTCTCTGTTTCTTAATTCCATGTCAGGTGCAAAAAGCTTCTGAAGTGAGAAAATTTATGCACCTCTGGAAGACTGGTAAGTGCAACACCAGATGTCTTCACATATTATGGAACTTAGCAATTAGTGTAGTGATAAAGGAACATAATTAAAGGATGAATTCAAAATCAACAGTCAGATATTTTTTGAAATAGTCTTTCTGAATTCTAAAATTTCAGTACTAACTGAACTTAAAGAGCTGAAATTGACACTAAATTATATGAATCAATGTCATGATTCTGCTGGTCTGCTTTCCATAATAAATGACCCTAGGTAAATGTTCTTGGTCTTAGTTGTTGGTGTATTGTAGAAACTGGTATCACTTTCATTACAATTTCTTTGAAGACCGTATTCAATAGTTTATGATCCAGTTAATGACTAAATTATAAAACAGGATTTGATAAGTGCTGCACCTATATCTAATTATGTATTTAGAATAATCACATAACTTCCCAATTCCAATCTCATTTTAAATGGAAAAGTAAGATTTGCTTTTGTTTAGCTGTGAACTTAAATGTTATTTTTCTATGGTCTGATCTCTTGTCTGCAATGTCATTCACAGCAAAAGATATCTGCAAAAAAGTCAGTTTGTGCGTAGTGGAGGTTTAGCATGGATCTAACCACATTTCAGAACTGACTACTGGGAAGCTACATTGCCTGTGCATTCATTTTGGAGAATGCAGCTTGTGTAATAATGACTCCAGGGAGGACTCCGACAGCATTTTCAATAATAATTACCCATCACCAAATCAGATTTCTTAATTTAAAACAAAACATACCTGGGCATCGCTCTTAAAAAGTCTTTCATCCACAACCTGACAGTTTTCATCCCTCCTAGCCTAGTAGTAAACAAAATAATTAAAAGTTCATAGAACATGTGCATGACGCTAAAGGCTAGACATTACAATGGTCATAGATCAATGTTTAATAGACTTATGCCAAGTTCCTTTTCATACAATCTTAATGCAAGTATTTAACTCACTTATTCTGTAGGTCAGTCCTATAAAATGCTTTGGTTCCCTTTCAGTTCTAAGCAAGGTACTAACTTCAAAAAATTAACCTGCATTTTTTCCCGATGCTCATAGACTGGTTGTATTTTTCCAGGATTTATGGATTTTTACTTTAGGAATTAATTGTCTAGAAAATCACAAGTACTAAAACAAGCCCAGGTTTTAACCATAGGTTCCCTAGCCCATGGCACAGTACAATATCATGCTATAAGAACTAGGTTAGCCTTTAAGATAACAGAGCATGTCTGTGTAGTGCCCTCAAGATAGAATACCAATGACTGCACTTCAAAGTAATCCAAATTTGTAAAGTACTTTGAACATCCTGAGGATAAGCTAAAGTACAGCATAACTAGAATCTAATTTGTTCCTAGGTGATCCATATTGTACTAGCAGATTGTCTATTTTCAATCAAATGCATGACATACTCAAAAAGAAAAATAGATTTCATACCCAGAATAACGGAACAAGATAAATTTAAATGTATAGAAATAATTATTTGATGAGATACCTCCAGCAAGATGAGTAAAGCCCTTTTAAAATCCCCAGATGTTTCTGCAGTAATATCCTTTGCCAAGTCCCTCTTAAATTCTAGGAAGAAAATAATTATGAAGAAAAGTGTGACTATTTTGCTCCCAAGAATTATTGAAAAATATTTTAAATTGAACTTTGGTGCTAATGATAGGAGTTAGTACATCTAGAAATAGTGAGATCACAAAATCATAATACAATTAAATTATTTCAAAAATAAAAAATTTGTATCAATTAAGGAGAACAATAAGCTAAGGAGAATTAAAATGTTACAGCTAATAGATATTAAATGGCTTAACATTTAAACATTAATAATTAACTAGGTGGGCCTTCTAAACAATATGCACTCATTTTAAGAAGAGGGAATTATATGTGATTGTACCTTTTTTAGGTTAAGTCACAAAATAAGATCTTATGGTATGGGAGGTAACATATTAGGATTGATAAAGGATTGGTTAGCTAACAGGAAGCAGTTAGAAGGGATAAATGGACCAGTTTCGTGTTGGCAAGCTGCATCGAGTGGGGTGCCGCAGGGAACAGTGCTGGGGCCTAAACTATTTACAATTCTATATCAAAGACTGGTATGAAAGCATTGAATGTACAGTAGCTAAATTTGCTGATGACTCAAAGATAGGTAGAAAAGTAAGTTGTCAAGAGGACATAAAGAGTCTACGAAGGGATTTAGATAGGTTAAGTGAATGGACAAAAATTGACAGATGAAGTAATGTACTTTGGCAGGAAGAATAGAAAGGCAGCATATTATTTGAATGGAGAACCCTACAGTACAAAGGGATCTGAGTATCATGGTATATGAATCACAAAAAGTTATTATACAGGTTGAGCAAGTGATTAGGAAAGCAAGTGATTAGGAAAGCAAACGGGCAGCGCGGTAGCACAGTGGTTAGCACTGCTGCTTCACAGCTCCAGGGTCCAGGGTTCGATTCCCGGCTTGGGTCACTGTCTGTGTGGAGTTTGCACATTCTCCTCGTGTCTGCGTGGGTTTCCTCCGGGTGCTCCGGTTTCCTCCCACAGTCCAAAGATGTGCGGGTTAGGTTGATTGGCCAGGTTAAAAAAATTGCCCCTTAGAGTTCTGGGATGCGTAGGTTAGAGGGATTAGTGGGTAAAATATGTGGGGGTAGGGCCTGGGTGGGATTGTGGTCGGTGCAGACTCGATGGGCCGAATGGCCTCCTTCTGCACTGTAGGGTTTCTATAGAAATTTATTTCTATAGGAACATTGTCATTAATTGCAAGGGGGATGGAATGCAAAAACAATAGAAATGTTGTTACATTTATACAGGACCTTAGTTAAACCACATCTGGAGTACTGTGTACAGTTTTGGTCTCCTTAGTTAAGAAAGAATATGATTGCTTTAGAAGCAGCTAAGATAAGGTTCACTTGATTGTTTTCTCAGTGAAGGGGTTACATTCTAAGGAAAGGTTGAGCTAATTGGACCTGCGACCACCGGGGTTTAGAAGAATAAGGGATGTAGTTATTAAAACTTATAAGATCCTGTGAGGACCTAAGAGTGGATGCTGAGACAATGTTTCCTGTTGTGGGGTGTCTAGAATGTCTAGAACAGTTTAAAAATTAAAGGTCTCCCATTTAAGGCTGAGAAGAGGAGAAAATATTTCTCTCAGAGGGTTATTTGTCTGTGGAATTCTTTTCCTCGGGGAACAGTGCTCACTGAATATATTCAAGGCTGTGTTGGATAGCTTTTCGATCAACAAAGGGTCAAGGGTTATGGGGTGAGCAGACACGAAAGCGGAATTGAGGTGACAATCAGATCACATTTTAAGAATGGCAAACAATTGGTGCCTAATGCCCAACCACTGACTTGCAAATTCCCACTGCTGTTGAACGCTCACTTGAGCATTAGGTGGCAGTGGGCAGTGCTTCCGTCAAAAAGGATGTCCCACCTGTGAGGTCATGATGTGGAGATGCCGGCGTTGGACTTGGGTAAAGACAGTAAGAGTTTTAACAACACCAGGTTAAAGTCCAACAGGTTTATTTGGTAGCAAATAGCATTAGCTTTCGGAGCGCTGCTCCTTCGTCAGATGGAGTGGAAATCTGGGTGCCAGCCGATCAGATTGGTTGACAGCTCTTCAACCCGACCAGGCACGGCGCTGCAGTGGCCAGAAGGGGTACTACAATGCTCTGCCTGGGACAAAGTCCTGGGATCTTTGAAAAGGTAAGTCCTGTGAGTCATAGGGGTGGGAGGGGGCCATCGCGATGTCGGAGGTTAGGCCAGGAGGGGAAGGGGTCACAGAGCTCAACTTCCAAGTGAGGCACTTCCCCCACTTCCCACCTGAGATAGGGAAATGTATAAATGTCACTTTCCCACCCTACCTGCACTTGCCACTGCCAGTCTAAAAATTGAGGCTGGGCAGGATAAGGCTCTTTAATGGCCATTTGGGGGAGCATAAAATTTTGCCCATGATCTTATTGAGTGGCGGAGCAATTTCAAAGGGCCACATGGCCTACTCCTGCTTAATTCTTGTATTCACCCAGATGAAAGCATGAAGTGTAAGACACCACCAAGGTTGAAAAAAATACAGGACAAAGTACATCAGAAAATAGTGAAAGGTGATGTTAAGCTTTAGAGTTAAAAAGATGAAGATTTCAGGTTGCAGAGACTGAGAAAGGGAATGAGTTTCACAGTTTAGAGTCCTCAGAAAGAGTGATCATGGTTTTAATGCAGTGAAAATAAAAGGGGAAAGAGAAGGTAGTATGACAAATTTTCAGTTTAAGAGGAGCAGACAAAGAAGCCTAAGAGGATTTCAGTTGAAAGATAAAGGAGGTGATCTTACCAGAACATGGCAATGTGTCAGATCTGGTGAGAAAACTGGTGTGAAGCTCTCCAGCTTCCACTGACTACTTTTCTCTCCAGATTTTGAACCTCTTAGTCTGAAAGAAATCGTGAACTCTGGTGAGGCGGAGACTCTTAGAGCCTGGAACCGGTTCCACTGAGATCAGGGTGCCATTTTTAAAGGATGCCCCAATTGTAAATGAAAATAAACTCCCCCATCCTCCCAAGAACATTGCTGGCATCAACTATCACCCCCCACCCGCTCCCCCTGACAAACACCACCAGCCCCTCCCTCCCACAATCAACCCCAGCCACATCTCCCCCCAATCATCTTATAAATGATCAGATAACATGCTCCTTATATCCTGACTGGTGATGTAAAATTTATCTTGTTTAGGAATGTGAGAACATCATATCTGCAAAAATAGAGGAACAGTGTTCAAATTTTGAATGATTTTGGCTGTTAAAAAGTTACTGAAAGGAATGAGACATTTAGGATAGCAAAGGAAATTGAGATTCTTCTAAATGTGGAAGATTTATTTTAGATCAGAGGAGGTAGGGAAGCCAAAATTGTAAATAGAGGAAAGATGAAGGGAACAATTAAGGAGTTATTTTTGTGCCACTGATATAGCTGGGTAGCAATGTACAAATAACAGTATAACACTAAGTCACATCCCAATGTGAACACACAATATATCAGTGTAGACACATCTAGGACAGAAATTCAGGTTTGTCACCTACTGGAGTAAAATATAGCCTGATGCTGTTTTTAAAAATCATAGAATCACAGAATTGTTACAGCACGGGAAGTGGCTATTTGGCCCATTGTGTCTGCACTGGATCTCCAAATGAACATCATGACTTAGTGCCATTCCCCTGTCTTTTTCCCCTTGCATATTGTTTATATTTAAATAACCATCTATTGACCTCTTGAATGCCTTGATAGAACCCACCTCCGCCACACTTCCAGGTAGAGCATTCCAGACCCAAACCACTCACGGTGCGGAAAAGGTTTTCTCACATCACATTTTTTTCTTTCGCAAATCATTTTAACTCTGTGCCCCCTCAATCTTGACCCATTTTAGGAGCGGGAACAGTTTCTCCTCCAATTTGTGCAGCCCCTCTGATTTTGAACACCACCATTAAATCTCCTCTCAACTTTCTTCTCTCCAAGGAGAATAGTCCCAACCTCTCCAATTGTGGCCTGTAGTCTGCTAAACTAGTCCATATAACATGCAACTTACTTGGAACCAAATATTGTATCTGCTGGCTGGGTTTACGACAAATGTGAAAAACTATAGGTTTGATTTTGCGAGCCTCTATTCCCGGCATGGAGGCTTACTTGGTGTCAGTACAGATCTGTGAATTTGGCATGGATGTAACACACCCAGTTAAAGACACTCCCGAGCCTCTGGCCATTTATTTTAATTGCTGGAAAATCAGATGTGCTGTGAATCGTACATTCTGACCTCTGTACTTTATTGTGCAATCAGCGCTACTGCCAAGTGATGCTCCACTCTAGAAATCTTGCCTCATAAAATTGAACTTTGTGGATTTAAGTAATCAAATGAAATAAGATCATGAAGAATGGGTAAAAACAAGATGTTATGATTCAACCACTGAACTAGGGGAAGAATGGAGGTTGTGTTTCCCTATGGCCTGAAACAAGTTAATGATCATATGTTGGAAGCATTTGCACAAAGGTGAATAGAATTGGATGATGAGTGGAAGAGACAATTCATTCTTTGCATTCAGTTGTTTAAAAAGTGAGTGCTGATGTGGTGCGACAGTGTCATTAACGTGTGTTCGTAAGATATGATATAAGAGTTCATAAGATATAGGAGCAGAATTAGGCCATTTAGCCCATCGAGTCTGCTCTGCCATTCAATCATGGCATTGTACCAGTTGGAAAAGGAACACTGAGTTTTATCCCTTCACATTGTTGAGTTATGCACTGAAGAGTTATTATGTAGGTTACTCTCATACATATTCCAAGTGGCTAATGTGCAGCAGCATCAGTGGAGGCCTCTCAGATTAAAGAATGCTCATGTTATTTAGGGTAAAGGACTTCAGGGTGGGGTGGGTGTGGAAGACTAAAGATTGATCTTAGATGTGTGACAGAATGAGAATTATCAAATCATAACTGTATAATTAGTTGAATTAACATGCATGTTACATGTTTACTAAAGTAGGGTGGCACGGTAGCACAGTGGAGGGCAGCATGGTAGCACAGTGGTTAGCACTGCTGCTTCACAGCCTGGGTTCGATTCCCGGCTTGGGTCACTGTCTGTGTGGAGTTTGCACATTCTCCTCGTGTCTGCGTGGGTTTCCTCCGGGTGCTCCGGTTTCCTCCCACAGTCCAAAGATGTGCGGGTTAGGTTGATTGGCCATGCTAAAATTACCCCTTAGTGTCCTTAGATGCATAGGTTAGAGGGATTAGTGGGTAAATGTGTAGGGATATGGGGATAGGGCCTGAGTGGGATTGCGGTCGGTGCAGACTCGATGGGCCAAGTGGCCTCTTTCTGCACTGTAGGGTTTCTATGATTCTATGATCTCTACCCTGTAGCACTGACAACATTACTGAGTTTGATCCAAGCTTCCCTCACACTTGAGGGCTCTAAAGGAGTTTCTACCGATTGGAATGCAGACATCATAAGCATAATAATGTTTAAGCAAAAATACTAAATTTTAAAGGTATTTTCATTTGTTTTAAATAAGAGTACTAATTGTGATGCTTTTATTATTATTATCTCAGAGTCATATCGGAAAAGATTTTTATACCCTCATGCCTTATGAAATTTATTTTCTACTCCAGGGGATGCTGGAGGCATATTGCTCCCAATAAACTTTTTTTTTTTACTTGCTTAGTGCATCTTCCAGTTTTTAGAGTAGATATAATGGTGATTCATCGACTGGAACACCTCACTTTTCTACCTTTTGAATCTCTCTGAGAGCCATGCTTTGGAAATTCTGCCCATCCTCTATCCTTCCTGAATTCTGATTTGACAATCTTACACATTCAAACATTACAAGTACAGATAATGACGGATGAAAAATAAATGCTGGCACTGACAGCAATGCCCACATCCCATGAATGGATAAAAAATGTCACAGACTACATTGTAAAATCACATTATCGGTATATGTAATACAGCTTGATTAACTAGAAATCATTTGTTGTTTTAATTTGTTATGTCTCCACAATACCAATAACCTCAATTAATTATTTTAAATTTGTAAGAATATGTCAGTGTAGGAGTGGGGTTTGGGTCTTTGAATTTTACTAGAAACTCTGTATTTAACATAAGAACTGATACTAAATACTTCTGTAGCATCATCACTGGTGTCATTGTAAGTTCCTGGTGTGAATAGCCTGCAGATCCTACTGAGGCAGATGGGCATGTCAGCTACAATTATCATTGTTACTTTTTTTTTCTAAATCTAAGGATAACTTGTTTTCAAACATGGTGATGATTATGGGAGGATGTGATACTGGATTGGCATAACCAAATCCATCCATATTGGCTTTTCCCTACATTAAAATTCAGAAAATAACTCTAGGTATGCATTTTGCACAGCAGTATCTCGTTGAGGGTTTCTGTGTGTGTTCAACAAATATTCTTATGACCTATACACAGAAGGTTTGTTTGAGCTTCAGTCTCTTGTCTGAGAACGGAGAAGCTAAGATGAAATTCCTAGTGCAAGATTTTCCTGGAACTCAGCAAAGACCAATGGGTAGGCAGGAAAAACAGCACTAAAGTCTTTCTCTGCTGTATAGTCCGGGACATAGAGAAAAGAAAAATCAAAGAGCGGGTCCCACAATGTATCACTGGCAGTGCTGCCTCTGATTCACCTGCCCCACCAGAAACTTAGACACTCGAGTATCTGGGTGCCATATTTAAAGGCTGTGCTAGCGCAGAGAGAGCCAAGGAGTTCGCCATAGAACCACCCCCCAGCACTATCCTGGCACAGCCCCTAGCACTGTGACCTGCCACTGCCCAACATTGATTGTATTCCCTGTTTTTTGAAGATTATGAGTTATTAGATTGGTGTTCATAAGATATTAAGGGGAATCGACAGAGTAGATAAGGAGAAACTATCGCCGCTAATTGGGGAGTCTGGGACAAAGGGGAATAGCTGAGGAATTAGAACTAGGCCTTTCAGTAGTGAAGTTAGGAAACACTTAGGGCGGGATTTTCCAGCCCTTCCAACTGGGGGGAGCTTCCAGTGCTGCTGAAGACGACTACCCACAGTGTATTCTCTGGTGGCAGGGTGAGTGAGCCACGTAAAATGCCATAGATTTTGGCAGGACTAGAAACTCTCACTGGTGGCCAATGGCAATTCGCCTCCACCACCAGAAAATATGCCACGGGGGGTTGGGGGGGGGGCAGAAAATCCAGTCTTATACTGGAAAAGAGTGGCAAAAGTTTGTAACTCTTTTCCGCAAATAGAAATTTTTATTATTTTATTTATTAGTGTCACAAATAGGCTTACATTAACACTGCAATTAAGTTACTGTGAAAATCCCCTAGTTACCACATTCCGGCACCTGTTCGGGTACACGGAGGGAGAATTTAGCATGGCCAATGTACCTAACCAGCATGTCTTTTGGACTGTGGGAGGAAACTGGAGCACCCGGAGGAAACTCATGCAGGCACAGGAAGAACATACAGACTCCGCACAGACAGTGACCTAAGCCAGGGATCGAACTCGGGTCCCTTGAGCTGTGAAGCAGCAGTGCTAACCACTGAGCCACCATGCTGCCCCTGGTTCAATTGTTCAATTGCTAAATTTAAACCTGAGATTGATAGATTTTTGTTAACCAAAGGCATAAGGGAAATGGCAGGTATATGAAGTTAGGTCACAGATCAGCCAGAATTTAATGAAACAATGGCTGCTGACCAGGAGGAAGGAGCTAAATAACTTGCTCCTGTTCCTATATGCATTTAGGGCAGGGCAGAGATTTTTTTTGTTGATTATCTTGGAACTCTGCAGAATATGCATTTTATCTGCTAACCTGTAAATAATGAATCTGCTGGAGCTCTGTAAGTTAACAATATACCTTCTAATACTGTTTTCAGATTGAGTAGGCTGTTCAGTTTACTTTTAAGCCATCTGCACTGATTACTTTCAAGATTTTACCAAATAATATTAAAAAATAGAGGTGCCAGTAATTATTCCAACACATTTTCCAATTAACAATTTAAATAAAACTAACAGTTTTGAAAATGAAATTCAACGAAGGGTGTCAGAGGCCACAGCTCGGTCCTGATCGTTAAAAATTGTGAAAGACTCCCTCTCTATAGATACATGTACCTGAATGGTAGGCTTCCTTTATTTCTTTTAATTGTTGGTTGTTTCTTGTAGCAAGAATTTCAGCCAGCGTATTTTCATTTGTTCCAGGTCCCTAAAGAAATCAAATTAAAGGAAATTTCAGAACAAAAGTGATATTAAAGTAAGATTTGTTTCCATTCCTGAAAGTTCTTTTCCTAATGTCCCCAAGCTCTAGGTGAGAAAGTTCACAAAGGTCTGCAAAATTTTCCACTGCCATATAACCTTGTCTGGAAAACTGACTAGAACAGGCAGAAATCCAAACTGTAATACTGGACTACTGTTATGTACACTTCTCTTCAGGAGCAGTATTCCATTTGATTTGTTTTATGACCAATGAGATTCAGATATTCTAAATAATCAAACTAAAGTTAAACAGCACTGGTATGGGGAGGAGTGAGATGATTCAGTGAGTTCGCAAGATGTGCTTTCATTTCCGAGGCGAGACTTCAGCTACCTTATGTATTTGATGTGTTGAGATGAAATTTAACATTGCGATGCAATTAAATCAAAAATGCCAGAAATCAGAACTTCATTATGTTGCCAAACCTTTAAAAATATGTAGCAAGAACATTTGAGCTGGAACCCAAGCTGGGAAATGTGGAAAAAGTGAATATGCGTATGGCATCAGCAAAGAGAGTATGAAAAAAAGTAAGCAAATTTGCTGGTTCCTATTCCTGTAAATACTGAATGCAGTGAATAAGCAAAAAAATAACGAGCAGAATTGAATGTCCCAAATAATTTTGTGTCCAACAAAAAAGGTCAGGCAGGCTCACTTTTTGAAAATTGATTATTTTATGATCAGCTAACAGTGGTAAGGCTGTACCTATTGCCCAATCCCAGTTGCCTTGAAGGAATTAAGAGTCAACTAAATAATGTGCAGCTGGAGGAACCTATCAGCTTACTTCTCCAAAATAAGCCAATTACTAAGACAGTTCTTAATGCCAATCTCGTAACTGTTATGGTCATTTGAATTTGATCCACTGGTTGTGGGACTACTTAATCCTGTCTATAACATGTTGCTTTTGCTGCTCAGCATGCATGTAGTCATATTGCAGCTTCATCAGGTTGCCTCTTCACTTTTAGGTTTGCCTAATGCTACGCCTAGTATGAACTTCTATACCTTTTAATTAAACCCAGGATTGGTCTACTAGCTTGGTGGCAGTGAGGGATATGCTGGGCCATGAGTTTTCAGATTGTGGTTGAAAACAATTCTGCTGCTGCCCCACATATTTCATGCCCGCCCAGTTTGAGCTGCTGTATCTGTTCTGAATCTACCACAATGAGCATGGTGGCAGTGCCACCTATCCCCATGGAGATTGTCCTCAGTATGAATTAGTTACCACAAACATTGTGCAATGGTCACTTCTCCAATACCATCATAGACAGATTCATCTACAATAGCTAGGTTTTGAAGAAAATTCAGAGTAGTTTTTTCCTTCTTGATGGTTTTCTCATCTCCTGCCACAGGTCCTATTTGAAAGATAAGTCCTTCAGCTCGGCAGTAGTGGTGCTTTTGAGCTACCCGTGATGACATCCATTAATGTCCCCTGGCCACATACCCATGCTCCTTCCACATGACATTCAACATGGAGGAGTACTGATACATCAGCTGAAGGTATATGATAACCAGCATGTAATTTTCTTGCCCATGTTTGACCTGATGCATGAGATTTCATAAGTTCTGGCCTCAATGTTGAAGCCTCCCTGGGCCAGTCCCTCCCTATTGTGTACCACTGTTTCACCAACTCTGGTACATCTATCCTGTTCATAGGACAGGACATACATAGGGAGTATTGATAGACAAGTTTGGGACATTGGCTGCAAGAAATTATTTGGTGAGTATGACTATGTCAGGCTGTTACTTGAATAGTCTGTGGGACAGATATCCAATTCTGGCAAAGCCTCCAGCTATTAATGAGGAGGACTTTGCAGGGTCATCTGGGAAGTGTGTGTTTTTGTCATGTTTGTTGTCTATATTTTTACTGGGTGGTCCATCTGGTTTTATTCATCTTACAAGTCTTCATAGCAGTTTGATACATCTGAATGGTTTGCTAAGCAATTTAAGAGAGCAGTTAAGAGTCAGCTGCATTGCTGTGGGCCTTGAGTCACATAAAGGTCAGACTGGATAAGATTTTCTTCCTTAAAGGACATTTGTAAACCAACTTACCAGGGTGAAATTTGAACTCAGAACTTCCAGGTTTCCAGTCCAGTACCATAATCACTAGGCAACCATATATCCTGAGCATGCAATATTACCTGCCAAAGTTTGCCCTACTCAGGTGATCCAATATACCCAGGAATGGAAAATCTGCTACATTTTGTTTGGTTTTAAACTTAGATATGTTGATACATTTAAACAATATGTGAATATCCTATCTAACTTTCTCAACATGTACATACACACTCTCATACATATTTTACACTTATTCTGTCTCTAGTTTGCTTTCCTTCCATCTTAAACGCATACTACCTCTCTTTAAAAATAAACTCTCCCTCATTGCAGAAATATTCACAATGTGTTAGCCGCAGTGTGTCCGTTATTGTGCTTTTGGTAAGATAATGATAAAGCACTTCCTCGACCAAAACATTGACTCATTCACTGCCAAGGTCAATTTAAGAACAATAATGTGCCAGATGTTACTGTAGCAGGGCAGCTAACATCATTTGCCGTTAATTAGGTTTGCCCTGCAACTTTCAGCTCAAGACCTTTTCCCTGTGAAGTTGCTGAAAATGTGAGCTGACAACAGTGCAGGAAGGGAAACAGGGCCTCTTGAACTTGAGTGAACAAGGCGACCAACAGGGTATCTCTTTAGCGTTGAGATTTAAGGATTGGGAAATAAGTATAGGAAGAACTGAGAAGGAGGATGAATTGAAGGGAGTGAATTTAATGTCAAATCAAGTACAGGAAGAGAAATAATGAGGAAAGAAAGGCCAGATTAAGAATAAAAAGGGAAAGTAAGAATATCAAAATTTGATATTTTTAAGATCTTCCTGAAAAACTCAAAACCAAACTGTGTGACTCTCCATACTTGCATTGGTTAATTTTCAGTGGCAGAAATGTTGATTGGCTGTAATTAGCAAAACAACAGTTAAACAAGGACATTTATTTGTAATGGCAAGACTTAACTTTCTGTGTCGAGTTTAATGGATGAAGGCAGCAAGTGCCTGAGATGACTATTTAAGAAGCTAATGATGGAGCTGTGCAACTTGGCCGACATACCTTTTTGATATTTATATTTCTGATAGAAAGATTCATCAATCAAAAGAGATTCCACTGGTCTGTGCAAGAAACCCAGCAACTGCCATGATGCCTTCCTCCTGGACCAGTCTCTGTTTGCACCTTTGGTGATTGTCACTTTAAGACTAGCCTTATGAGTAAGGGTCACGTGGTCTGAACAACCGATCAACACCCACTGCCAGGGAATCTCTCGAAGGGGAGGAGTTTTCCTACTTAAAAAGAGTGTACAATGGACTTGGCTCAAAGCATGCAGCTAATGAAGCAATCTTAAGCATCTTCACACACCTCCAGGCAGATACACTGGATGGCTCTTTGGTGACCAGGGCTAACTTCTAAGGATGTGGCTAATGACAGAAACCCTATCACTGTCGTCCAGGAAAGATACAACTGATGCTACATGAGCATAAGAGTAATCATTGAAAAAGTCAGGCTTGGGTTATATCCGAGAATTGTGGTACAACCTCCCTTTGTTGACCTTCCATCTGTCAAGTGTCTGGCTCTGTCTGCTTTCATTCTGACCCTCTCAGTGTTTCTTTAAATAGTGGAGCTTCAACAGTCAGTGGGTTATCATCACATTCATCCACTATAATTGGTCAAGAAACTTTTAGGTCAATTTTTGCTGCCTTTTTGAAGTTCATTTTTACTTTTTATTTGCTATTAGTCAGGCAAGTTGGTCTATGAATGGAAACAGTCATTGCAAACACTGAAAAGCATTCCTTTGGGAATTCTCTTGCCCTTAGGAGCTCTGAAGATGAGAATGATTACTCTGGGCAGGGCAAGTATGCCTCCACCAGAGCAGCGTTCAACAGACCTTTCCATACATGAGGTCATGAAGACAGTGCTAGTTATTAACCATGTTCAAAAAGCCCTATCTTTCCTGTTCATGGCCTACCAGGGAGGCAGTCTCAGGACTTTGCTGTCTCCTCTCATCAGGGCTCCAAGCTATGCTCACCCTTATTAGAAGTCTCATAATCACATAAATGTCAAACCAAGATACTGGTTCATGACTTTAATATATTTTATGTTAGGATATAAATCATTTAGTAAATGAACAAGATGCTGCTACAACCTACATCTTTGCTTACTTGACCTATAATCTGAACAAAACAGGTACAGGATCAATCAGGAAGAACTATATAAACTAAACATTAGCAAATCTTCAGCATTTCATGCATTTTTAAGTCTACACCCTGAACTCTATACTTCAGGACAGCCATGTTATTGTGATTTAGAGAATTTACTGCAAAAAAAATATTTTCACTATTTTTAATAAACTGACAATCCACTTCCCAACTGGTATAAAAGATCAAACTTGAATGGAACAGAAAAACAAGTTCACCCGCATTGCTCTTTCTAGCTCCTTTGCATCAAATAGTGCTGGCGGCAACACCAGAGCAGTGATCACATTTTTAAAGTCACCAGAAAGGTCACCTTTCAAATCATCAACTAGCTCCTGAAACAGAAAAGCATATTGACCAATTAAAACATAATAACAATGTAAAACAAAACTAGTCATTTTGCACAAAATTATTCAGGAATTACTTATTCTGATGCCCGACACAATGATCTCTGAAGTGTCTTATGTTCCACCTGACATTCATAAAGTACTCGTCACATCTTCAACACATCCCAAAGCACTATATATATTATATATATACATATATAAATTTGGTTTGTGGTGGAGCCACTCTTGAAATGTAGGAAATTACAACAGCCAATTTGTACACAGCAAGACCCCATAGACAGCAATGAAATAGGAATTAGTTAAATAGCTTTGGTGGTAATTTGAGGAAAGAA
The DNA here is from genome assembly GCF_964213995.1 of Mustelus asterias. Taxonomy (NCBI): domain Eukaryota; kingdom Metazoa; phylum Chordata; class Chondrichthyes; order Carcharhiniformes; family Triakidae; genus Mustelus; species Mustelus asterias. Next base: position 77,766,462 of record NC_135801.1, on the reverse strand, counting down.
GGTTGCTTAGGACATTAGGAAGATGCCTATTCTACAGGAATCTCTCACAGCTACTTGACCAGACAGGCAGTGTTGCAGTTACAATTTAATCTGAAAGGCAAATGAATGGAAATGAAAGTCAGACTGTTGACTATAACATGTTGTCAATCCACATTGCCAGTTTTATACTGAGGTAACAATACTCATGGAGAATGCATTTAAAAGCATGTGGCTCTGCTCTCAGGCAAAAGTGCCACCACTGACCACACTGGTATTTTAATGAGGTTAGCTTTTTTCTGCTCATGATAGAAAAACTTTGTGCTACCTGCTACCTGTTAATCTTACATAGGTGTTTAATTAATTGGTATATTAGTTATTCACATCTTCTTACAATTGGCCTCATAAAAAAAAATCCTCTGATAACTTATTTAAGAAAGTATCCGGTTATAGCATGATAAGAGTAGAAAATAGCTCATTTTAATTCCATCTCTAATACTATCTGGTCTTTTCTAAAACATGTAAATATACTGTGGCTGTCAATACTCTATCCCACAATTGGTACAGATTCGTATTAGTCATGATGGCTTTGTGCAATTGAATGGCAATAGGGGAAGTTATAAAGTGCCTTGACTTGAGCATCTGCTACTTTTGAGAATAATCAGAAAATTTTGAATTACCCAATCAAAAGTTCTGTTCATGAATTTTGTTAACATTCATTGATTCCACTTGTTAACACAAGATTAATTCAACAATAATCTCAATAACACTCCTGCTTTTGAATTGCTATTATTGAATATCTCAAAGAAGATAATGTAAAAATTGTTGGCAATTGGTAGAAAACATGTTCGTAAAGCAGGAAATTGATGTGAAGCAACTACATCTACATTGAAAAAAGTGTGTATTTTCTTTCACAATATAATTAGGTCTTCAATGAGTGAACCAGATCCATAATTCATTCAATATGAAGGTACAATATTTTGCAATTAGCATGGAATTTGGGTTCATATCTGTGATCCACCATTATGATATGGAGATGCCGGTGTTGGACTGGGGTAAACACAGTAAGAAATTTAACAACACCAGGTTAAAGTCCAACAGGTTTATTTGGTAGCAAAAGCCACAAGCTTTCGGAGCCTTAAGCCCCTTCTTCAGGTGAGTGGGACTTCTGTTCACAAACAGGGCATATAAATTGAGTTTGTGTCTTTATATGCCCTGTTTGTGAACAGAAGTCCCACTCACCTGAAGAAGGGGCTTAAGGCTCCAAAAGCTTGTGGCTTTTGCTACCAAATAAACCTGTTGGACTTTAACCTGGTGTTGTTAAACTTCTTACTGTATCCACCATTATGGTCAGTTCCCAATCTTAGCTATACTTTATAACTAAATCCTGAGTGAAAATCAGGTCATTACCAATTATAATTACGAAGAAAAAGGCAACAAATTGGACAATCATCTTATGTCATTATTAGGGTATTCTAATATTCATTAGTACCATGGAATTGACGTAGGCGATGAATAGGATTATATAGTGTAAAGACGGAGGAGAACAAAACTTCTGAATGAGTATAGCAACAATTCAATCTGCATGCATTAAATTCAAAATGAAAATCCAATTTGTAGAAACAAAAATTGTCTTCCTTGAAAGAACATCTTAACAGCTTGAATCTTAGTACGCACACGGCCACAGGTTGCCTTATATTCTTTACAGATCTGTTGACGTTGCCAGTTGCTTCTGTGTGTCAGTATTTCAATAATTGCTTGTTCATTAGTCCCTAAAATTAGATTAAAAATGGAAATCAGCTTCTCAGTAAAGGTGCCTATAATATTATAAGTTTGGACAGAAGTTAAAAAGTACATGATTTTAGGCACATATTCTTAAAACATTTATTTGTAAATTAGCAACAAAGCAAAATAAAATTCCCAGTCAACATGCAGCTAAATCAATTATTTCCAGTTAATAAACTTTTATTTTAGTAAGAAATTATTAAGTTATGAAGAGTGCCAGATTTCCTTTTGTTGGACTCGAGGAATATGTTTACAATAAGGCTCTTGGACATAACTGATGGATATCCTGCTATTAAATATTAAATATATCTTTATCTGTAATATATTTCTTTTCCTACTAGCATACATTTTCAGGAAAGGTGAAACAAACAATATTTTTGACAATTAAGAATAAAAGTTTATGATGCAATTCCCAATGACATGTAAAATTAATTCTGAATTCTTGTTGAATGTCCTGAAAAAGTGGATAAAGTTCTGGAGACATGTATAATTGACATTGAAAATTGCTAGGTTTACCATTGGTTCTGCAATTTTTGGATGAGATCCTGATTTTAATATATTTTAATAAATTTGAATATAATTAACTCATCCTCTCACCAAATTATCCGCCCCTCACTGAATATTCATACCTCACCAATGTGATGTCATGTCAGTGAGGTTCTTGACAGATTTTTAAAAACATAAACCTGTTTATCCCTCTGGGAGTGCAAAGGTAAGTGTAGCCCCTGAAGGAGTGGGTCAGTGCCCTGGCACAGGTTGGCACTGCCCTGGCACAGCTTGGCACTGCCACCCTGCCCCAACACCAACATTGGGACATCCCTTCCTCCCTTGAGGGTAAAGGACTCTCCCCTCTCTCCCCCACCTTCACAGGCATTGAAGCTCTTCCTCTCCCTCTCCCCCTCCCCCCCAACCAAACATAACGGGAACTCCCTCCCCCAATGGAGGAGTGTTACCCCCCCCCTTGGCACTGGCAGGGTGCCAAACGGTAGAATCATAGAATTCCCACAGTGCAGAAGGAGGCCTTTCAGTCCATTGTGTCTGCCCCGACCCTCCTTTTCTTTATTCTACCCAACCCCTATTCCCGTAACCCCACATATTTACCCCACTAACCCAGCCCCCCTAAATTACACATCTTGGATCACTAAGGGGCAATTTACCATGGCCAATTCACCTAACCTGCACATCTTTAGACTGTGGGAGGAAACCAGAGCACCTGGAGAAACCCCACGCAGACACGGGGAGAATGTGCAATCTCCACACAGTCACCCAAGGCCAGAATTGAACTCAGGTCCTTGGCACTATGAGGCAGCAGTATTAACCACTGTGTCACCACACCACCCATATGTCCAGCCTTGTCCCTCAACCCTGGGGCCTACAGGCATCTCCGCTCATCCAGCGTGGCCATCATGATTGGTTTTCGCTTTTGAAAACCACTAGTGATTCATGACGGCGTGATGTCACACTGCTGGGGGGAGGATATGTCATGGGCGGTTGCTACGGTGTCAAGCCCATTAATTATGTTAAAATTTATTTAAATCTATGGAAATCAGGTTCGTACCCAGCGAAGGCGTGAACCTGATTATGCCACTGGCGGGAGGAAAATCTCAAACTGGCACAAACCCCATTTTAGGCCACTCACGAGATATAGCGACCATTATGGGATTTTGGTCCATGGTTAACAGGGCTGCTAGATCGCGCCCATAACATGTTGGGCCTAATGACGGTTCCTTTTCTTAAGGACACTGCTATCTCTTTAGTGTTTCTGCAGGTCTTCTGTGGGAGTTACAGCAGAATATCAGATCTCCTGTGAAAATTCCAGGATGGGTACTATTGAGTCATAGAGATCAAGAAGAAAACAGAAAAATAATGATTCCAGCCTTTTCTGCAATAGTTTTGAATTGCATAAAATTATATAGCAAAGAAACAGGTGATTTGCTCCAACAGGCTGGTGCTTATGCCTCACTTGAACCTCCCCCCACTTCATCTCACCTTATTAACATATTCTATTATTTTCTCGCTGATGTGCTTATCTAACTTTCCCTTGAATGTATCTAAGCTTTCACCTTAACCATGCCATGTGGTACAGAGTTCCACATTGTCACCACTCTACAAGAAAGTAAAGATTTAAGATCACTTTTCATGGTTTTATAATATCTAGTGCATGTGCTTAATGAATACCAAGCTTTAGAAAGCATGCTTGATATGATCTCTTCCAAAATAAAAGTGGCAAATAATTACCGTTAGAAGCTATGTACAGAAATGATTGGAGCTGTATTTTAAAAGGTAAGTCCAGATTTTAACAAATACCTACCTAATCCTACTATCGCCTTGCGAAGATTATCAACATCCCTACCGACATTGAAACAGGTGCAATCTTTCACGGACCCACGGCTCCCAACCTATTTAAATGAAATTATTGTAAGAGCATATTACAAATGTCATTTGTATAACATTTTCAATTACCTTAATGGCATTCATTAAGGGTGATCAGTGTTGATAATTCTATGACAAACTTTGTTTGTAATAAACCCAGATTCAGTACTGATCAAAATAGATATATTCTGCTCTAATGATAGTTGTGTGTAATAGGGTGAGGGTGGGAGGTTTTGTAATTACAATGCATAAAGCGAGGACAATAGCACAAATCACCTGTTGAATGAAGGTCATTCTACTTTCATTCACTTGTAATATAGGCAAAAATTATTCCAATGAAACTATGGCCTGGAGTTTCTACTCGGTGTTGTTACTTTTCTCAGCACAACATAGTGAAAATTGGTCAATCCAATGCAAAAGATTCCGGAATTTCCAAGTGCAATTTATATCCAACACAGTCCATTCCCCCAGATCAAACCAATCACTATTGGGAGATTCTGCTAATTGTGCCTGTTTGCGTGCCCTCAGCGAGTGCCATTAAAAGTGTGTGTGGGGTGGGTGGTTTCTGCGCAGATTCCTCTCATCGATGTCTCCACAGTTTCCTGTGCTGAGGGAATTAATACCATGGGATCCTCCATAGGAAGATTGCCCAGAAAAATCAGAGGAAGGTAAATGTGTATTTTTTTTTGTCTTATCAGGGTCGGAAGTAAGGGTTCCGACCCTGAAAGGAAGATTTGGGCCATTTTGCTAAAGGTACTATATAAATATAAGCTTTATAGCTACAAGTTGTTGTTGTCATGATATACTCATGCCACCTTCAACTCTCTTGAATAGATGTCACTATTAGAGCTGTATCAGTACAACAGGCAGCATTTGTGAGGAGAGAAATAGGCTATTTCATATATTATTCATCAGTTATGTTTTACTCGGGTAAGTATGGAGTTGTATTCTTATTTTTTTCTATTTATTAATTAACATGTTTTGATGAAAGATCTTTTCCTGAAACATTAACTTATTTTTCTTTCATATGCTGGTGAACTTACTGCGCAATTTCAGCATTAAGAAATGGCATTACTAAGGAAGACTGAAAAATACTCACAAAAGCAGCATTGGGAATTGGAGTCATTTCTCCTCCTGGGGTAAGTTGCTCAACACCACCACAGCCCACAGGAGTGTATCCACCATTAGGCCACCAGGAATCACATGCCCCACCAGTCGACTGTAAGTAAGAAGAAATATAAAGAATAATTTGCAAATTAAATACTTCTTAAAAAATCATATACATTCTGAAGGATTCAATTTCTCCTTTCTATGCCTCCAGTCAACACCCACCAACGATTTCACTAATAATGTGGCATGTCATTGCTGCTGTGTCAAAGAGGGCATTTCTAGTGGCTGCTGTTCACATATGGAAAGGGAAATAGAGTTTTTAAGAATAATTTACTCATGGGACATGAGCATTGCTGGCTAGGCCAGTATTTGTTTCCATCCCTAATTGCTCATGAGAAGGTGGTGATGAGCCACTTTCTTGAATCGCTGCAGTCCGTGTGGCGCAGGTACACCCTGGAAGAGAGTGCAAGGTTTTTGAACCAGCCAATGAAGGAACAGCGATGAAGTTCCAAGTCAAGATGGTGTGTGACTTGGAGGGAAACATGTAGGTGCTGGCATTCCCATGTATCTGTAGCCCTCATCCATCTCAGTCATAGAGGTTACTGTCTTGGAAGGAATTGTCAAGGGAGACTTGATGAATTATAGCAGTATATCTTATAGATGTTATATACTGTTGCCATGGCACCTTTGATGAAAGGAGTGAATGTTTAAGGTGGTGTTGGGGTGCGGTCAAGTGGGCTGCTTATTCAGCCATTTCTTGCTATCTCATGCATTGAGTTGAGTTGTCTGAAGTCTGACTGTGTGGATGGAGACCTCAGGAGGAGGCCAAGGTGGATCATCCACTCAGCACTTCTGGCTGAAGATGATTACAAATGCTTCAAATTTGTCTTTGTGCTACACTCCTCCATCATTGAGGATGGGGATATTTGTGGTGCCTCCTCCTCCACTTAATTGTCCATCATGATTCATGATTGGATGTGGCAGGACTGCAGAGTTTTGATGCGATCTATTGTTTGTGAGATTACTTAGCTCTATTTATTGCATGCTCCCTCTACTGTTTAGTGTATGGGTAGTCCTGTGTTGTAGTTTCACCAAGTTGGCACCTCATTTTTAGGTGTGCCTGGTATGGTCTCCTCGACTGTTCATCGAACCAGGCTTGATCCCCTAGCTTGATGTTCATGGTACAATGGAGATATGCCGGGCCATGAGGTTACAGATTGTAGTTGAATACAATTCTGCTGCTGCTGATGGTCCACATCACCTCATGGATGCCCAGTTTTGAGCTGCTGGATCTGTTCTGAATCTACCCCATTTCTTGACTAGTCAATTGCCCAGATGTTAGTGAGGACGACTTGAGTGAGGGTATTGCTCTTTATCAACTTTTCTGTCGTGGTTGGGTACAATTGAGTTAAAGGGTAGTTAAAAGTCAATCACATTGCTGAGGGGCTGGAATCACAAAGAGGCCAGATGGAGTAAAATAGCAGATTTTCTTCCCTAAAGGGCATTTTACCATAATCCAGTTGTTCCAGATTTTAATTGACAATTGCATGTAAATTCCCTGGTGGGATTTGAACTCCAGTGCATTTGTCCAGTCCTCTGGATTTCTGTCCAAGTAACTTTACCACCATACTACTGTCCCTGTCGATGATACAGTCTATTTCTAACAGACCAATAACTTTACATTGCTGGCCCTACAGGCCTAACATTGGTAGCATCACAGCAATATGAATGAAGCAGCGTTACAATGCTAAACAATACATAGCACAAAGAATAAACTGCTGACAAACTGCTTGTACAAATGTTACGTTCAAGTAGAATTATTTGTATGTAAGGAAGAAAACAAGAAAACACTCCTGAACTAGAAACATACAACATGAAACATTCAGTCCGCTACTTTTAACCAGTCTAAATAAAGAACAAATAACCCATAGTTTCCATTAATGATTCTCTCTTAATGTTAGAAGAGGATAATTGTGAAAAATTGGTTGCACGTTCTCTCAGAAAAGACTGAGCACAGCCATGCTATTAAATACTTAGATGTATCTGATCTGAGAACAGTATGTTCTCCCACATTAAGTATTTGAATGCCACATAATAACCCTCTTTGCTTTAAGTGCATCTGTACTCCTATAATTTCTGAGAAGTCAGAAAACTCTCCTAAATATAGCTTAACCAATATTTAGATTCAGATGATTGCTGTTTATTTATGATTAAACGGGATCGTAATATTTTTTCAGCACAGAAGGAGGTCAATCACCCACCACCTTTTTGCCAGCTTTCCTGAAAAGAACGAATGTATTTAATCTAATCCTCTGTCCTTTTCTTACACCCTTTGTATTTTTCATTTTCAAGTTTCCTTCTCAACCTTTTGTTTTGCCTCTACTGCAGTCTTTGGTCCTAAACTCATGATGTAAAAAGTCTTCAAGTTCCTCCTTTCAATCTTTTAGTGATGTATTTCAATCACTGATCAGTAAAAATGGTCTTTCTCTAATTTATAATTTTGAAAAATCTCGAATAGACATCGCTCCTTAACTTCTCGTGGAGAGAGTCCCAGTTTTCCTAGTCTCTATACTCATAACTAAAATCTTTGATTTCTTTTCATCATCCTGTCAACCTTCTCCGTGCCTTTGACATTTTTCCTGGACACAATATTCTAACCAATGATTGTATAAGTTTACCTCAGCTTTTGTAAAATGAAAAGTTGTCTCCACAAATTTTCTAAACAAATCCCGCTCTTTGACTTCCATCTCTAATGAATACATAAGGTTAATCCTGCCAGGAATAACAAATTGATATGAAGCAGCATATCAAATCAAATAATTTCTATAATTAAAATTTTTTTAAACAAAATAACAAGTTTTAAAGAATCATCAACTACTTAGGCTGCTTCAGTTCCTGGAAAGGTCAAAAACAGGCAGATGAAAAATTAACTGTTACTGGAAACAGTATTGGCCAATAGCAAAAGCATCACAATGGGAAATTGAATATTATTTGCAGCAAGGGCTTTTGTAGCGCAACTTTTACAAGCCCCTGTTAATTCTTTTAACTATTTCATAATCATTCTAGAGGTAGGCTACATCATAAGAATGATGTTGTTTCTTCAGCGCGTGATGTAATTCTTGTTACATATACCTACAAAAGTCTCCAAAAAAGTGTGCAAAACGTTTTAACGGCAAAGATACCCATTTAAATCATTCAGCTGAATTCAGAGGTTTCTGTTTAGACAACTAGACCCACCCCCATCCTGGGAGCATGCTTTTTTTCTAACACTAATTAAACCTGGTACATCTTTCTCCTGCGATAGACTTCATGTTGAATGTTACTTGTAATTTACCCATGCGGATGACATGTTCTTCTTCAGTTGAGAATGTTGCTAAGGATGCAAGCTCTGCAAAACAAAAAAAGAAATGTAAAATGAATGAGTTACAGGCTGTAGCAGACGATCTAAAATTAACTGTAATATATGCATACAATAACAATAGACCCAAGGTCCTACAGATTATGATCCTGTAACTTACACTGAGATCATGCCAACCAATAGTGACCCGACAGTGTGCAGGGAGAGGGCATCTGACTGGTAGGGGACTGGTAGGTACTATATTAGCAGGGGTGTACCTTGGGCAAGTCCTAACTTTCCCAACCTGCTGAAAGATCCCAGTATTGCTGGATGGTTATTGGGCCGTTGCCCCAGAAATATGTAAAATTCATTCCAAGCAGCTCCCTTTGTAAGAGTCTATTAAGCAAAAGAGTTTCAGGAGTAAAGGACATCTTCCTGGCCTGGATTCATTTGCTCCACTGAAAAAGCTTGCCCAATTTTTTTGCCAAAACAACACAAATACTTTCACAGGTTGAAAACAGGAGAACTCCCCACATAAAGTATCCCTGTCCTTCTATCTTCTTAAGGAACAAAGGAGAATCTACTCTTAAAGCCTCAGCAATACTGGTAACATAGTGTGGTACCAGGCAGATTCAATTTCCTGCCTGTTTTCCAATCCTTTCACTATATTCCTGCCAGGGTTGTGGTGGGAGTGCATTGGAAGGGCGATGGTTTTGAAGCCCAATATAATTTTTTGCAGCAACAAAATATAATTTTGGTGTTCTTGTTTGCTGCAAAACTAGTCCTAAATTACCATTGTTGTGTTTCAGAATAATAACAGGAACTTTTAACTACCAGTCTGTTCTCCAACTTTGGAGAGCTTAAAAGAGGCATACTTATGTACTTCCCAGTTTGCAGATGATGTATGCAGTATTAGGAAGGTCACAGGCCTGTGTGGAATTAGTTGGCCCTTTACAATGGAGATTCTACAATTAACCTCCACGGTCACAGGTTGAGGTGGAAAAAGGCAGAAAAGCAGCACTTGGCCAACTCTACCTACTCCTGCTCAGGATACTGGATTAAACTAGAATCATTGAATTTTACAGCACAGGAGGAGGTAATTTGACTGATTGAACTAATGCTGTCTCTTTGAAGGAATGATCCAATTAGTCCCACTCTCCTCATCTCCCATAGCCTTGCATTTTCCTTCCTCTTCATGTTTAAATCCAATTTTGACTATTGCAATTCGACTTTCAACTTGACTTTTTTTATCCAGAGGGTGGTGACGGTCTGGACCGCACTGCCTGGGAGGGTGGCGGAGCCTGGATGCCTCACATCCTTTAAAAAGTACGTGGATGAGTACTTGGCACATTCAAGACTATGGGCCAAGTGCTGGCAAGTGGGATCAGGTGGGCAGGTCAGGGCCTTTCATGCGTTGGTGCAGACTCAATGGGCCGAAGGGCCTCTTCTGCACTGTAGGATTCTGTGACTTAATACAGACCAAGAATGTCCTTGGCACCATTTCTCTTTCAGAACTTGATTATATATACGTACACCCACTGCATCAGAGAGCATAGAGGATTTTAATAACATTTAAATATAGGTCTGTATTTGCATGAGGGTTCCACCCAGCACATTCTTACAATTAGACTGATTTAGGACACAGTGTATCTCACCAAAATTTAAATGAAAATACAAATTTCTTCAACCAGTTGTTAGAGATAATTTTTTTAGGCAAAGGATCGTTATGTTCTAGTTACTACTGAGACATGTCATTCCATGGTCAGGACATTCTTTCAAGATAAGTACCACTCAACGGTTTTACATGATAACATCCTACACTTGATATAATTATAACAGAGCACATAATGCAGTCAATCACAGACCAACATGTGATAAGAGACAACTCCAACAGTATAATCAACTGCAAACCCAATACAAGGTTGCCTGAAGTTTCTTTAAAAATCACCCGTTTCTCATTTTCAAAGGTAGGACACATAAAACAGAGGCAACATATAAATTTTAAACATATTATAATGCACTCAGTGTGAGGCAACTGGATCTTTGTTGTGGAATTTTCCATATTTTAAAGCATTCGTTCCAACAAGCATAAAAAGTTTGGCTTCTGTAAGTATGGTTACAATGTAAGTGAATGTACTCAAAGTGTTTCAACATTTCTGACCCCTCAGAAGGAAAGGGCTTGCCTTGATATAATACCTTGGTACAGAACATCCCAAAATGCTTCACGGAGAACAAATTGCATCCAAACACTGTTGCTGTTATGTAAGCAAAGTAACAGATGTTCATCAATCACAAAAGGGCTAAATCTTTTCATTTGGCACTGTTGATTAAGGAAAGAATATTGACTAGGCTACCTGCTGGCTGTTCTACAATTCAGGTCATGAGTTTTTAAAAAAAACCACCTTCTAAATCATAGGAAAGGTAAATAAGACATCATAGTAACACCTTGTCTCAGGAGTGGCACCTCAGGCATTACTTGACCCTTTCATTATCGCATGCAGCCATTAAGTAACAATTGGTAGATTAGATGGTCATGAAAGCTTTTATATGCTCATATGAAATGATTCCAAACTTACGAAACTTATCTAGAATTATTGGTGCTGATAGCCAGGCTGGCAATCTGATGCAACTTGCCAGATGGGAAAGATGTGAAGTTGGCATCACGTATGTGAAGTCAGCCGACTGTCTCAGCTTTGCAGGGATATTTTTGTAGGCCAAGGAGGAACATTCAAGCCTCACAAAAATATATGATAAAGAATTTAGCCTGTGTCAACCATGGCACATTTGGTACCACTCTTCCCTCTGAGTCACAAGATTCTGTGTTTTGAAGTCCCACTCCAGGCTTGACAAAAATGAAGGCTAACACTCTAATGAGGTGTGATGAGAGTGTTGAACTGTTAGAGGTACCATCTTTCAGATGAAACATTAAACTGAGGCCCTATCTGCCTGCTTGGTGGATATAAATAATCCTATGACATCTTGGGGGGAATTTTCCCCTCTCGTCCACCACAGGAACCGTAGTGGGCAAAGGGCGGACCATGCAAAGGTCCGCTGACCTCGGGCGGGATTTTTCGGTTTTGGGGTGAATGTGGCCAGAAATTCCCACCCCTTATTTCAAAAGAGTCACAGTGCAGTTATCCATGGTGTCCTAGAAATTTGTTATCCTTCAATCAATATCACAAAAAACATAACCTGGTCATAATTAAAAATACTCTTTCTTGTTGCTGTGTGCAAATTGGCTGTCATGTTTCCTTCATTACCATTGTGATTATGCTTCAAAAGTGCTTCATTGGCTGTAAATCTCTTTGAGACATCCGATGGTTATGAAGGATGCTACATAAAAGAAAGTCTTTATTTTGTTTCTGTTCTTTGAGCTGTTTCCAGCAGCCCCATTAAGGACCATTGCTCAGGCAGCTTAACCTCACTACAAATGGGCAGAATATATCTGCATTTCTGCTTATTTGTAGTTCAAAATTATAATTGTGGTCCTGCGTGCCATCATATGTTTAAGATAATTTTGTGAGGTGGCACGTGAGTAAAACCATGTCAAGCAAGGAAATTCACAGGTTCACACCTATTGGATTGACAGAACAGATGTGAGGCACGTTCCTAGTGGAAGAACAAATAGCAAGGATTCATGGGCCTCATAGCAAATCACTGAAGAGCAGCAAATTGTTTGAAAGATGTCGAACAACATCTAACCTTGATAATGCAGTTAGTTAGTGAGATCCCTTGAAGTGGGAAGAAAGTCTCATCAGGTGGGTGGAGTTCATGACAATCATTGTGGGTGGAGTTCAAGGTCAACACAATCAATCCGCATTGCAGCAGGTTTGTTCCTGACTCATGGGTCTCATAACATTGAAATCCCAGCCGGTTTTGGAGCTGTCATCCATTCTGTGCCATATACCATTGGTTGCAGCCAGAGGCAGGGAGGAAAGGACACAAATGCCTCCAAGGGGCACAGCTGGTACATGGATGCCAGTCAACTCATGACTCCAAATCTCCATTCTCTTGGCTGAATGGTCTTGGCTGACAAGGGATTATGCAGTCTTTGTATGCTGCCAAGGCAATGGTCTCTCCATAGAGTCTGAAGGATAGTGTAGGCAAGTGACAGAGTGGCAGAAGGAGACTTCTTGCACACACTGGTCAAAGAGTGATGTCCCCATGCAGTCATGTATGAATGGGAAGTACAGCCATCTCTGATCCTCTAGGATGTCCTTTATCTGGAAGGGGTCAGGTCAGGATACCATGTCTAGATAGAGGCCAGGTGAAGTGCTTAGAAGTATCCTGCTGGCTTTGAGATGGAGGGAAACTTGCAAATGACATGCTCACAAAATGTATCACTTCAATTTGTTCACACACTGACTGAACCATTGATGATGCTTGCTGCAGGCAACCTTGCCTTGCTACTGTCTCTCATCCAAATGAGGAGAAGGAGGGACCCATCACCAGTTGGCACAGGGCCAGGAAGAGAAAGGGCCTGAACAGCAAGAGGCATCAGGTTCTCTAAAAAGTCAAGATTCTGACAAACATGTACCCACTGCAATGGTGAGCATTGGCTCAACCATGGGCGCATTGTTGATGGTGCTCTGATCTAGGGATAAATGAAAAGCAATGCTGGAGGTGCTCTCATACATCCTTGGATGTGGTTGCTCACATCTGCATGCTTCTCCAGTATGCCCTGTGACCACAAGCACAATGGAGGAGTAATATGAAGCTCCTGGTCTGCATTGAATGAATGCCTGTCTGAGTTATTATTAAATATGGCACCAGGACATTCTGCCCCCTGAGGTGACGACAGGGCAGACAATTTCCTGCCCGCCCCACCACGAGATTCATTGAGCTCCCTGCAGATGCATAATTAATGAGCTGATCAGCGGACAGTCATGCGCATTCAGCCATCCCACCACACTGCGGCAATCACGCCAACCTTTCCACCAGCCACTAGACTTAGTCCCCAGAATAGAAAAGTTTGCCTGTTTCTTGTTATCAGTATCTCACAGTGACATCCGACTATATAAGCAATTGTTTCAAATATGTCAAACCTAAGTATAGAAGCCCAATCTCCCATCATTAATATTGCTTCAGTTATATGTATACTACATTATTAATATTTTTCCTTTTTAAAAAGAAAATCAATGTCCTAATGAAATGTCATTGGTTTGAAACATTGGACAGAATTTTCCTCCCTCTTCACGGTGTGTTTGGCGGTGATGGGAGGTGGCATGCTGCTCGCTGGCGGTGGGATCTTGTGGTCCCACTGCTGTCAATGGGAATTCTCATTGAATGCACCCTTGCCACCGGAAAACCCGTGGTGGGAGTGCACCGTCAGTGGGACCACAAGTCCCCCCACCACCAGTGTGACGGCAGCTTAACTCTGTTTCACTCTTCACAGATGCAGCTTAATCTGCTGAGTATTTCCAGCATTTTCTTATCATTTCAGTCTATTAAATAATCTGGTACACAAAAGAACTGCTATGTATATAATAAGAATACTTTACAATTTTTCAATCTAACAGGCAAAGGACTTAGTTTAATAATTATATCAGGAGTTGCCAGAATATAATTTCACTTGCTAGGCAGCTGCGAGGAAATCCAATGATTTTTATGGCTTCACCTACCAGCACTCATACTTTCAGGGAAATATGAGTTCGAACTCTTAGGTCTCTCTGTTCATCAATCTGTGTCATTCCATTGAATATAGAGTGCTATTCCTTGGCCCAGTGTTTATGGGAAGAGGGACCATGATGGTTGGGTAACCCAACAATGTTGAGATCCTAAAACCAGGGAGTGCCGGAGATTGTAAAGGTTGGGGGTAGATCGTAAAAACCAGGTTGTGTGGAACTTGTAAAATTGGGTGGAGTGGGAAGAGAGCGTAAAGTCTGCTGGGGATTTTGGGAAGATCATAAAGGCTGGGAGACTGGTGGAGGTGTAGTCGTAAAGATCATAAAAATGGGGATAGGGTGGAAAGCAGCTCAGAAAGAGTGGAAAGCAGCTCAGAAAGGTTGTGGGGGAGGGGGGGGGAAGAGAGGTCAGAAAGGTTTGGGGAGGAGACAGTGCTGGATTTAGACTTGGTGAGGCCCTAAGCTATTTAAAGCTTGGAGGCCCCTTGTTAAAAAGTTACACCAAAAGGTCTCACAAAGGTGTGTACCAAAACAGGACCTTGGGTCGCCACAAAAAAATTGAAAACATAATTATGCCTTTTAATTATTTAATAGCAAGGTATTTAAAGTGAAAAATACAAATTATTTTCAAATGAATGCATTTACTGATTACATATTTATCATTTGGCTGGCTTGATCTCTCTCATAGATTTTGGTAATTTTGGTAATTTTTTGAGTTGCTCTTTAAGCTGGTGCTTTCTTTTTCTTTTCTGGTATCTGCTCTTAAATATTCTCTTCATTGTAAACCTTCTGAAATGTTGTGAGGCCCCTGCGGATTGTGAGGCCCTAAGCTGTAGCTTGTTTAGCTTATGCCTAAATCCGGCACTGGGAGGAGGTGGGGAATGGGGACGGGAAAGACATCTTAAAATATTTAAATCATGCACCTGCCTTTGGGGAGTAGGTTAATGACATGCTCCCAAACTGTTTTTTTTATTTTAACCCCCATCTTTACCCAACAAGCATATACCCTAACTTGTTATTTCTCACAGATCAACAAACTTTCTATTCAAACTGTCTTAAAAATTACACTCTGAAAACTCATATAAACTATACGGTGTTCTCTATATATGGTGTGCTAAGGTAGTGACAAGTGCTATATAAACGTAAATCTTCCTCTAAAAATTTCATTTTCATCTCTTTATCTACCCACCGAATGCTTGCACTCTATTTCAAACTTTTGGGAAGGAATTTACTTTATTTTCTATGCATCTCATTTGAAAACCGCACTGCTGATCTGTCAACTTACTTGTTAACTTTTCTGTGCAGTCAATTTGAATTAGATCCCCCTCTGTCTCTTTGAACTTTTGCCTTTGTCCAGTCCACCATGCTAATCCTAACCCTGTCATTATGTATTTCCATTGTGGAAACATGCAGTGTTCACTTTGTTCTTCTGCCCTCATGTCATTTTGCAGAACTGAAATCAAGCAATTGTTGCTTTTGTCATTGCTGTCTGAACATATTCATTTAAGAAACTGTCATGAATGCCTTCTACAAAATATCTTAACACTAGTTTGTCTTGCAAAAGTTGATATCACCCAATATTATTCTTTCAACATCTCCCTCCAAACTGTATGTAAGCTTTCATCCCAATTGTTCAGTGGGGTGTAATGCATACAACATTGCACCATTTCCTTTTGCATTTTTAATTCACCATATAGATTTTGATTTGACACAACACCCTAGGACATCCTTCCTTTCTAACGCAATGACTTTAACAACACTAAATCCCACTCTTCCGTGGACTAGCTTACTGTACTGAGGCAGTACACTTAGTAAAGTAATAAACACACTCAAAGTACTGTATATTTACGGTATACAAGCTATATTTTTCAAATACTGTCTAATTAATATTTAATAAAAGTACATTTAAACATAAATCAATATATTAACCAATTTATAAACTTGCTGAAAAATGTCTGTTCATGTTAGCCAATCTGTTGTCCTGTAATGGGAAAGTGTACAATGAGCTAGATTTTGCAGTCAGTGGTGAAGGAACGGTACTAGCTGCTCACCTCATAAGAAAGCTGTCAACAAAGATATAGTGAAGCCTGTGACCTCAATTGCCTCACTCCTGAGGTCATTTGAATCTGGCACCCAGTCAAGGGGACCTCCAGGTGTCCAGCAGCAGAAATGCCATCAAGCAGGGTAACCAACTAATCACATTGAAGAATTAGCACAGACAGAAAACCAGGGAATGTAAACCACCGACCTCCTTCACTTCTAATTTTAAATTTTACAGATACTGAAATAAGAGATTCAGATATACACATGGGATTAAGGTAGAAGGTAAAACATTTTAAACAAATTTCCTTACAAAAAATCAAAAGATTTTGATCATAATGGAGAAATTTGACATTCACCAAACATAAAATTACTCTTTTCAGGCCAATGAGGCTGGTTAGTAGTAACAATGAAATTAAGGCACAGTTAAAAACCCAGCAATGTATCATTCAATAAGATGCAACTTTCTCAATGGTTTTTACAGCAAGGCTAACAGTGTCAAAGTAAAATTCTCATCAATTCAATGATTTCTAATTGATTAGGGGGACTTCACAAACACATCCCCTGGAGAAATTAGAATCACGGAGAGCAAATTCTGGATTTCTGTGTTGCTCAGTATGTATGGGGACTTCAGAACTTGCTGTCAGATTCAGAAGAGGAATGGCAGTAAATGCTAACAATTTCATTGACAAATATTTCTGCTTTACAGCAATAATCCAAGGCTTACTCAATTTAAATAAATTATGATTTGATAGCATTTAATTTTTCAATATTCTCTTTGCATGTGCCAACAAAGGAAAATGTTATAAACTGCAACAATTTTGTTAATTTTACAAATATGAATATGGAAAGAGAGAGAATCCTCAAAACATTTCATTTTTACCTTAACCTTTGTGTGACCCTTTACCCTCAGTCACAACAGCTTGCAGAAGTGTTCTGGAGCTCAAGTTGACCAGTTCGCTCTGGGGTCTGCTTTATATACACAATAATGGGGAGGAAGTGATGCAGTCTGGGCATTGCAGTCTGTTTTTGTGGTTTTCCATGAAGAGCCACTGAAATGCCTGCTTTCGCCTTCAATTACAGATTTATTTCATAGCCACACCAAAGAGGAGGGATGTTCACCACAGGCTGCAATTCTCGGGTCTACACAAAATCACACTCTTTACTGTGGCTCAGCCACTAACTAAAGTAGAAATGATCTCCTTTGGTGAAATTTCCCCTACTGTGATAAAACTAAAAATGGAATAAAACCACATTCAGCATAACACCTTTTCCATGTTTGTCAAACATGTATGTCAGTGCGGTGATAACATAAAATCCACACTCTAGGAATGCTTTCTGCAATGTATCAATATTATTCCTGCCTCATCACTAGTGTTGCAAAATCATAATCAGATTTTCCTGTCAACCACTAAATATTTCACTGTTCTTGCTTTCAATGTTCACCCATAAACACTTGCAAGTACGAATGTGTCAAGTGGGGAGAATTTCCTCACAGTAAACTGCCCATTTGCTAAAATACTTAAAAAATAAAAGTACAGACTTTGTGGCTATTTTCCTTTGTGTGAAATATAATTTGAAAAGATGTACAGATTTCTTCCTATATTACTAGCTCCAGTTTTCCTTGTATCCTGAAGTGGGTGTAATGAAATGGTTTTTAAATAAAGCCAGTTAAGGATCTGTGTTAAGCAAGATGTGTAATTTTGTTCTCTGAGGTATATCAAAGAAAATAGTTATTTGCTCCTATTCAGTTTTGTGGAAAAACACCAAGGAGGACACAGAAGGGGACAGATGGGATTCAATTTGCATGAATGGGAGAGGGCGCATACAAACTCAAGTCTATGAAAGGGTAAGAGTTGCACAAGACTCATTGGGGTGTTGGGGGGTGGGTGGTTAGGGAAATGGTTTGTGGTCATTCATTAAGGAGCTGGAGAGCTGAGTGAAAGATAGGCATGGTCCCTGAGCTGATGCCAAGAGTTCAGTATGAGAGATTAAAGACTGTCCTGAAGCTCTGTGGGATCGTGTTCCTGCTCCAGGGAGAGGCAAGGCCTGTGTGCTCAATGGGGATCAGACAGAATTTGGTGTGCAGTGTGTAATCATAGTCTCACAGTCAATGATGATGGGGGTGTCTGGCTCGGTACTGGGTTGCAGATTGGATGGTTATAGTCAAGGGAGGCAACTGCAACCTGTAAATGGGGGAAATTTAATCAAGGGTGGGGTACTCAAAACTCTCCGGAGGGGTTGGGGGACAGTATGTCAGCGTGCACACACCCCCAAGATGAGGAGGGCTAGGGTCCATATGGGCATGAGGATTGCAACAGCGATCGGTTCAGGGAGGGCAAGAATATTCATTACAATGACAATTGGATCCAAGGTTACTGGGGGAATTCTACCTATAGTGGGGAGAACTCTGCTGGGAGGATGCATTTGAGGCTGGTCGCAAAAGTAAAAATTCAGCATCACCATCTGGAGATGTGCGAGAGACAATGTAATGCAAGTCTACGCTCATTAAGAAATGTGGTGGATGATTTCTGCCACATTATGTGGGAGAAGCTAACGCTGTATGGGTTGGGAGGACATCTCCCTGCCAGTGCCCCTGAAGATCATCACTGCACTTATTTCTTTTTGCCAATGGGTCATTAAAGGATCCACAGGGGAATATGCGACATCTCTCAGTCCTCAACACAAATGTATCAAGGAGGTGATGGATGCCCTCTACCATAAGGCTCATCATTATGTGAAGTTCACACTGGATGAAGCTGGTTAGGCTGCTGGATTCCTGGATTTCATGGCAATCGAAGGATGCTGTAGAGTTCGACATGCAATCGATTGCACACGTGGCTGGGGGAGCTCCATGGTGGCAGCCTCTGCTGTTCATTAGCTTGACAAGGTTCCACTCCCTAAGTGTTCAGCTGCTGTGCGCCCATCAGAAGCACATCATGCACATTTGTGTCAGGTAACCTGGGAGTTCCCATGACTCATACATCCTGAGGAACTCCCAGGTGCCTCAGATACTCAAAGGGCTGTACAGTCCATACAGCGTTAGCTTCTCCCACATAATGTGGCAAATATCATCCACCACATCTCTTGATGAGTGTAGACTTGTGTGACATTATCTCTCGCACATCTCCAGAAGGTGATGCTGAATTTTTACTTTTGCGACCAGCCTCAAATGCACCCTTCCAGCAGAGCTATTTGCTGGGTGATGAGGGGTATCTGCTGAAACGATGATCATGACATCTATGCATCATCCTCAAAGTGCCTCAGCGGAAAGATACAATGCAGCACATAGTTCAACAAGATCCATCAGACAGCTGGCCATTGGCATCCTGAAGTTGTGCTTCCAATGCTTGGGCAACTGTGGTGGGGCTCTGTAGTACCCTCCAGAGACGAAGTCCCACATAACTGGGGTAGACTGTGTACTGCACCACCTGGCACTTCAAAGGGGAGATCACTTTCCAGTGGGAGATATGGAGGAGGCTGAGAACTCCTCAGCCAATGAAGACCTGCAAAGGCAGGAATATGAAGAGGGCAATGATGAAGAGCTTCCATGTGAAGATGCAAGCAAAGCTGCAAGATACAGAAATAAGACCAAGACATATTCACAGCAGCAAGATTCCAGGAGGAGTAAAATACAGGCAAAGGACCCAAGTGCGTTTCTCCCGTCCCTGAGTGACATGGCAGTGATCGGAAAGGCTTTTATAACCATTAACATCGAGAGCAAGGTCAGCATTAGGCCTTGGACCTCCAACCCTCATGTTTGACCAGGACCTCAACTTTGGAAAGGTCATCAGGCAATGTTGGATGTTGCCGCTCCAAGTGAAACGCCAGCGCGGAGCTTTGTCAAGTGGACTTGATGCAGTCGTGACCTCCTGAATGAGACACTTATTGCTGCCACAGAGATGCAGACATGACTGGAGAGACAATCATGGCTGCGGAACTTGTGCTTTCACACAAACAATGAAGACAGTTATCTGATGGTGAGACAAGGGGTGAGGAACTAACAAGAGTCAGTTAGACATCACATGAATGTGAGGTTCACAAAGGGAGGCGATCACAGAGTGGGAGCTTGTATCACTCTTGCAATAAGAGGCCACATAGATGCAGATGCAAGACACATTTATATGATGAGACAATTATCATGAACAGGAAATGTATTTACAAAGGTGCGTGATACGTACAGTGAGTGAACACCCTTGACCCAAAAGTGATTTCAAGATGTCTTATCTTTCTAACCCGACTGCTATGCCTCAGTGCATCCGTGACATCTGCAGCAGAGGAGGAGGCAGCCTGCTGACTGGTACACTCAGATGTCTTTGATGACTTTGGGCACCCTCTGGAGGGCTGAAGTCTGGAAAGCCCCGGACTGCTTTGGGTCTCCTACTGAGCATCCTCGGCCTGCACAGCTGGAGATGATGGGGTCACAGGCAGAGGGGATTGGGATCAGCTGAACACTCACTCTCCTGGGTGGATGACCCTGGAGTGTCCAGTTGCTGGTCATCCTCCTTGTGGGTGCCTGAGGGCCCTTGCCTGACTCCTTGAGGAGGAGGGGGACTTGGAGGTAGGCCTAGGTGCCCAGTTCCCTTCTCATCGAGACATTGATGGATCCCAACAATGCCCAGAGCGATGGAGTGCAGGTCCAAGTGAAAATCTAGCAGAATTTGTTGAACCAAGGTCTCCAAGGCAGCCACCACCCTTCCCATGGAGATCTCAAAGCACTCGCATGTCAGAGCCATGACATCAGGCAGAACATGGATGGACTCCTCCAACCTTCATTCCAGTCTGTTGACTGCTTCTCGTCACTGCCTGATGTTCTGCTGTCTGTCTTTGCAACTCCAGCATGTTAGTGACAACCGCTTCCAGAGGCTCATCAACTGGGTCGGACTCAATGAATGGCTGTTCTCCAGCAGTCCTCCAAATGTCAGAGACCTGGATTATCCCTGCCTCTGCATGCTGTGGAGACATGTCAGTGAGGTGTTCTCCAGAATGTGACACTGAGCCTAATCTAGAACTATGATCTACTGGGGCAAGTGTTTCTGCGCTGGTGGAGAATGCAGGTGAACCCTGTGACGGATCTTCATTGAATAGATTCTCAGCACTTTCCTCGGAGGTGGCTTGGAGGCTGGGGCTTATGTTACCTGTTCAGATCTGACTGGACCTGCTGCTGCCTGTAAGCGTGTGAAGACAGATTTAGTTCATGAGCAGGCTGAATGCAGTATTGCATGTCACTCACTGTGAATGTCAGAATGTGACCAACCCGTGGAGGGCTCATCCACATTGGATGGCTGGGAGAGGCCGATCTCACCTTCCCCACAGGAGTGATCTCTGCCCTTGCCTGCCAACTCAGTCCCATCCTCCTCAAAATTAGGGAGATCCTGGATACCTGCCCTCCCTTCTCTGATCTGGGATATTTTCCTCTTGCTGTGGGCAAGCTTGGCCTGCATGAAGACAAAGGGATGGAATATGATGAAGCAGAGGTTGGGAAACTTGCATGGCTGCTGTGTGTGCTGAGACCTCGCCAGTAAGGTCTGAGGACGGTGCTTGTTCAGCATGATAGAGGAGCTGGCGGTGAATCGGCTTTCAATGCTGATTCTCCCTGGTTAATATTTTGTGAGATCCCTGAGCTGATTGATGCTCTGAGTGCATAATGCCATTCTGAGAGTGAGAATTTGGAGTGAGTTAAATGGTGACGTAGCCTGGCGGTGAGTTCATTCACTGGAATTAGTTTCTCGAGTAGGTACTCAATGAGTTGACCTCGCTTGCAACCAGCTCCCCAGGTCGTCAAGGTGACGTTGGTGGACTTCCTGGAATCATCCCTCAGGTAGAGAAATCCTGGCGCTGGCGCCCACCATCGAGCTGGAGAGGGAGGAGCTGGAAAAAGCCTGCAGCTGGGAATCCTTAGATCAGCATGCCGTTTTTAAAGGGTGTGCCCTGATCTCCGATAGAAAAACAGGAACCCCCCTACCACACACTCACACGGAAACGCTCCTCACCATGGAGACAGGTTCCCCCCCAAGCACAAGGGGAACCTCCTCCACAATCAATAATTGTTCCCCCCTCCCATGGAACTTCCCAGAGGGGCCCCCCTGGCATTTCCCCCGGAACAGTATCAGAGTGCCAGGGGGTAGTGCTGGCGGCTGTGTCAGGGTACTGGCATGTCGCGCTCCCTCTGAGTGCTCCTGGAAGGTTTCCTTGGCCTGGTTTGCATTTTTAAAAGGCAGTTTTAAACATCACCAATGTGAAATTCCAAATTGGGGGTGTGGGGGGGAATGATGTGATGGGAAAACTAATTATATTTCAATTTATTGAAATTAGCTACCCAACCTTCCTGGGTGGAAATCTCATTACACCACGAGCAGGAAGCGGGGAGAATTAGAAAACTAGATCTCAATAGCAAGATTTATTTTCATGTCTTGTGATATTTGTGCCTAATCACCGTTCGCACTCAGTGAACGCGGGTGTAAAATCGTGGCTGTCGTTCCCAACTTAGATCAGTGGGAAACTTGACTCACCACTAATCCACCATAAAGTCAGGAGAACAAAATTCCAAACTAATTTCCTGCCAACAGGAAACTGACATTTCCCATCTCCCCAAATTAAGAGCCCCCACCCTCTATGATACCCAGTACTGGCCAGAGCGGAAAATTTTGCCCTACATTTTAACATAGACCATCTTTCATGAAATAAAACAGGAGTCTTATGCTCTCTTTCACTATACAGCCACTGAAATACAATTCAGTAAACATGAATCGGGCATCAAGCATTGAAGCAAAAGTGTGGAATGTTTAAAATGTGTTGTTTTCTCAGTGCCAGCAAGTTCTGAACTTGAATGCTATTGTGTTCTTTTTAAGGACCAAAGTAAGTTTGCTTCAGCTTTAGCAGAAAAGCTCTTTGGAGTAAGATTCCTTCTGTGTGCTGTGCATAACAGAATTGTGAAGCTATTTGTAAAAAGCAGATAATTATTCTAATTGTACAGTGAAAATAGGAAATAATCCTACTTTGTTACCTGAATGATGAAAAATGACAGGAATTGCAACATATCTTCAGTGCAATAGAATTTATCGTCCTTCAGCATATTTGGCATCGGAGTGTATGTGCTGTAAATGTGACATCAAATTCATTCGCTGTTGTGCAAGTGTTGATTTATAATACATTTCCCGTTTTTGACACATGCATTTTCATTGACTCTATATGTAGCCTAA
This sequence comes from Mustelus asterias, assembly GCF_964213995.1. Classification (NCBI taxonomy): domain Eukaryota; kingdom Metazoa; phylum Chordata; class Chondrichthyes; order Carcharhiniformes; family Triakidae; genus Mustelus; species Mustelus asterias. Next base: position 77,743,015 of record NC_135801.1, on the reverse strand, counting down.
TTGTAAAAGCTACTTTAGTTATAAGAGCAGTAAACAGCGTGTGTCTGCTGATGTAACTCACCGGCTATATGGGATTCACCTCCAACTGTGACTGCCTCTGAAGTCAGTACCTACTGAGGACAACTTGATGGAATTGCTGCAAGTTCAATCACTCTTGAATTCTGTACCTGTAATCACTGGTGAATGCCTGCCCCTTAGCACAAGAGATACCACTGATACATGAGATAATTACCTGCTCCTATGTTTCTACACACATGTAAACTGTCCACATAAAGCCCATATCATATTGGCAGATGCAGGCTAACCTAATCCCACCCTCATTGTTGCTACTGTACATTCTTCACACCTATTGAATTCAGTCAGGGTATTTGGATGTTAACTATCTGTAACAATCTCCTCCTGGCTTGGTACCAATTGTATGGAAGTAAGGTCTGTGAAAGCCTGCATCCTAAAGCCTGCATAATAAATATAGCCCACAAGGCCCGTGGTCTGCAACTACTCATCTGTAATCATTTCATACTTGTTCTATCATTTCATGACCAATATCCTCCCTGTTTGATCAATCACATAAGCAACTTACATTTATATATTGCCTTTAAAGTAAAAGATTGACTCCTAAATATTACATGAAGCTTCTGTTTGAGCAGGACATTGTCTGGATGTAACTGCAGTGAATGTTCTGTGACTGCTGGCATTGCATTAAGGCAGAGTGAACTTTGAATTCATTTATATTTCACAATCATTAAGAACAAGGTAATTCTCCATTTATACAGGTAAATCATCTGCTTGGATAACTTTGCAGTTTATCTTTTTTTCTTAAGTGTTTTATAGACTTTCTGCCATTACCTCATTGTTTTTGACCTTGTGTTCAATTGTCCCTGGATGGCTTCCCGGGGTTTTATCAATGAGTGACCATAGTGGACTTTCTGATAATACCAAAGTTTGTCCCTCCTTTACATCAAAGGGCAAGAATATCTACAACATGGTCTTTGAATCTTGCCTTGTAATTTGGTTTTTGAAATTGAAAAGCTTTACTAGTCTCCTGTGCAGTTAACTGCTGCCCGAATTAAAATTATAACAATTACAAGGATTAATTGGCAATTCGTGTCACTGAAAATTGTTAAAGCAGCTTTATTTTAGGTGAAGAACAAGCAAAGGAATTGCACATGTTGGAAATCTGTAACAAAATCAGAAACTGCTCGAAACATTCAGCATGTGCGGAGAAAACAGATGAATTCAGTTTGACGGTTTTGTGCTAATTAGTGTTAAATCCTTTTAAATATAGAAATCCTTCTTGATCTGAGAACACAACCATTTGTATCTATATCACAAAACTATTGGTTGAGAGAAATGTATTTAGGGACCTTTGACATCAGTGCTTTTTGCCTTTTTGGGAAAAGCTGATTTCCTTCCAAATTTCAGAGAAAAACCTTAAGACTTCCTATTGTTTTAATTGGAAATATTAGAAACCAATATGTGTGGAAATGCATCTATAATGTTTAGAACTTAAAGAGCCATAATAATGTCTATAGCAATACTTCAAACAAGATTTGTACACAATGATCACAATGTACTTATCATAGCACATAACTGCATTACAAAACTTAACGTTGCATTAATTATTTATTATTTAAGTTAGAAATAATTGGTTGGCAGTACAGAACTTGAGAAAACAGAGATATGTGGTTGATGCTTTTCACCTTCAAATCATCAGGACAGACATGAGAATGCCAAATTTCAAAGGGAACATCAATTTATACTGCTGAGAAAAGGGTTGCCGATTGTTTGGCAAGTCAACTCCGTTTTGTCAAGTTATTGCCATGGAGAATGTATTAGGGAACTATTGTCTCCCATTCTTTGATTTAATTCAAAAATTGTACAATGCTGGACACATTCTTTCTGCTTGCAAAGGAATGTGTCCCTGCATGTGCATGTGTTACTTCTAGCAAGCATAGGTACACCACATTTTGAACCTGACTAATAATCTTAAATTGGTTGCGAGTGTAATTATGAGCACACCTAGGATTATTTACCAAGTGCTGTCCTATCGCAGAATCCTGTATTATAAATCAACACTTGCACAACAGCGAATGATGTCAACATGTACAGCACATGCACTGCGATGCTAGGGGCTCGTGTCTGTGGGTTCCATCCCCCCCCACCGCCAAAGTCCTTCTATCTCCTGTAACATTGTCACACCAGAGTGGTGGGCCTGGGTACTCTGTGTTAGCGAGTTTTTGGCAGGAGGGTGATGATGACTTGCTAAGCACCATTATGACGATGCCCTGGTGCAAACTAGTCTGACTCTTATTTGAGCTCTGGGCCCACGTCTGTGTAATGGGTAAGGGATCTGAAACCCCCATACAGGGCTCTGGGGTGGGGTGAGGTGGGGGAGGGGAGGGAATCGCTCATGGGTTCTGGGGAACCAATGGCTTCCTTTTCTCACTGACACAGCATTGAGGGGCCTCCCCAACTGACATCAACATGAAGCATTCCTCCGGCGAACATCAATTAAATCATAGAAATCATAGAAACCCTACAATACAGAAAGAGGCCATTCGGCCCATCGAGTCTGCACCGACCACAATCCCACCCAGGCCCTACCCCTATATCCTACATATTTTACCCACTAATCCCTCTAACCTATGCATCTCAGGACACTAAGGGGCAATTTTTAGCATGGCCAATCGACCTAACCCGCACATCTTTGAACTGTGGGAGGAAACCGGAGCACCCGGAGGAAACCCACGTAGACACGAGGAGAATGTGCAAACTCCACACAGACAGTGACCCAAGCCGGGAATCGAACCCAGGTCCCTGGAGCTGTGAAGCAGCAGTGCTAACCACTGTGCTACCGTGCCACCCATGGAAGAGGATTTGTTTTTGGGACAAATCTGAGACAAATTAGTCACATGTGGGTGGTAAAAAAAACATTTAATGATTACAATAAAGGTATTTAAATAATAAGTTCTAACATAAAAATTTGTGAATGGAAAAACGTTAAGGTGCTTAAAGATCTATCTAACTAGTGCAGCCCTTCACCCGTGCCATCTCAGTGCAACTACAACTTCTTAACCTTACATGGCCTACCACTACGTCTCAGTGACTCCCCAGACTGTACATCGCAGGTGGAGGGGGCCAGCTGCCTACCTCGCCCCATTGCCTGTGATGCATGTGTAGGGCATCCTCTGGAAGCCCTGGTCCTTGAGGGCCCTGGCCTGCTTCCATGTGTCTGGGATGTTTCCATGACACCCTCTTCATCCCGCTGCCTCTGAGATGCCCCAGTGTCAGGAAGAGGGGAGTCAGAAGATGTAACCACAGCCACAGTCTCCTGGCTGGAAGGCCCCGGCATGGGCTCGAGGCCTTCCTCCTCCCTTGGGGTTCCTGTGGGCCCTTTGGTCACTCCATGGGACGGCAGTGCTTCTGCAGTGAGCTCCAGAAGCTCTGGTATCACCTGGCCCTGCTAAGCCTGGAGGACAACCTGCGTCCTACCCATGGTGGTTGAACCCTCTGCGATGGCCACCTGAGTCGGAGGCCACCTGTCAATGGCTGCAGCAAGTGCCCTCTGAGACTGGGCCACACTCTGCAATGCCTCAACCATATGATAGTGACCTTTAATATGATAGTGATAGTGTCTTTACAGCTGCGTGAATGGGATGGGAATAGAGGCATATGGGCCCTGGAAGGGTAGGGGGCTACAAATCAAATAGGCAACCTGGTCACTACAGGCTTGGAGGGCCAAAGAGCTGTTCCTGTGAACCTTCCTCCTTGTGCAGGAGGGTCTGGGGTGGGGGGATCACTCTGCCTGATATCGGTAAGGTGGAGGGGGGAGGGTGGATCTCTCTGCCTGAGATCAGTGGGGAGGGGAAGGGGGTCCACTGCCTTTCTGCCTGAGATCTGTTGGGGGGCGGAGAGGGGTCCGCTGCCACTCTGCCTGAGATCAGTAGAGGGGAGGGGGCCACGATCAGCCTGGGTGGCAGGGGGGTGGGGGGATAAGGGGGTCAGTAATGTTGTGGGGGTGGAGCAATGTCTGTGGGGGCCAGGGGGAGGCATTTTCTGGCCTGGGAGGGATGTGGCAGGGGAGCGGCATTCTATCATTTTCTTTCTGCACATGCGCAGTTGGAGGCGGTGGTCAGAACTGCAGGATTTTGGGTGCGTTAAGCCCCGCCCACAGGCCTGTGCAGCGCGAATCGGATTCGCTGATATTTTTGCAGGCAGAATGTGTATGGGGATGCCTGAGAACGGGTCTAAAAGTCGGATCTGAAACCCTCCCAGTTTCAAGTCCGTCTAGTACTTCAAATCAAGATGGTAAAATAGGATCCATAGAGTCATACAGTGCAGAACAGGCTCTTCGGCTCATCAAGGCTTCACTGACAATATCTATCACTAAAGGCGCACTATTCCCATTTTCCTGTACTTGTTCCATATCCTTGAATATGATATTTCGGGTGCTCATCCAAATATGTTTTAAAGGTGTCCCGCCTTGAGTGAAAAAGTTTTTTCTCAAATCTCCTCTGAATCTCCTGCCCCTTACCCTAAAACCATGCCCCCTCCTGATTGACCCCTCAACCAAGGGAAACAGCTGCTCCTCACTTACCCTGTCCACACCTCTCAGCCATGTCCCCCCTCAGCCTTCTCTGCTCTAAAGAAAACAATCTGAGCCTATCTAGCCTCTCCTTATAGCTCACAGGCTCCATCCCAGGCAAAACATCCTGGTGAACCTCTTCTGTTCCCACTCTAGTGCTATCACATCCTCCCAATAGTGAGGGGACCAGAACTGCACACAGTACTCCAGCTGGGCCTAACCGACGCTCTGTACAACTCTAATATCAGGGTCAATGGAATTGCCTTCACTGAAACCTGGATATAAAATTACTTGTCAGCAAGAAGATCTTCTTCTAGGAGCTGCTGTTCATAGAATCGTAGAAACCCTAACCACAGTGACCACCTGATCAGACAACCTAAGCCTATGAATGCACTATCCTTTTGAGAGGACAAGGAAGCTGAGCTTCTGGCTGTAAAACCTGTGATGTAAATGGTGCCCTCTCCTACCTCAGCCCCTGTTCTATGCACCTCCCTCCTGCCCACCAGCTGATCCCACCATTGCATGTCATTGTTTCTATGGGTGGTAATGGTCTTCACCATTTGAAAGAATCCAAAGCTTTGAAAAAGCTATATCCAATCATGAACTCTCTGCCTCAGGTTTGCCAGAGGGAACTAAACTTTAATTCAGATCAAGCAATCTCAACTTTAAATGCTCACATTAACCGCAGCTCAATCATGCCATTATTTCACTGGTCAGTTTCCTGAGCCACAGGAAAACTGTGCTGTGGCGTTACATTTAAAGGTCAGTGAAATTAAATTTAGAAAGATCTAATTAACTCCTCATGAGGACATTAAATACTGCAATCCATGCCCGTTTGCCAGCACTAATTAGAGTATTGACTCGAGCAAGTGAATCACTCGCAGGCACCCAAATGCACTTCTGTTAAACCTGGGAGTGGGCCTGCTGGCACTGGGTTATGTTCACGGTTTCAAAAAATCAATTATTTAGCTACACACTCACCTTCAACACACTCCCTTCCAGGGGTTAAAATTTCACCCAATATTGCAAATTCAAGCACACATGTACATCGCTTTCCAAAATAACCTGGCTGGAGAGATGCACCACTGACAGAACAGAGTTGCAAAATTACCCCTTCTCCCTCAGAACATAGGTGCAAAGTACATACTGCAATACAGGTTCTATCCATACAGCGAAGGCATTACATATTATATAGGTCTTTTCATATAGAGGTTATAATACAGTTCGGGCATGCATAAAACTACTGAATAACAAGTACTTTTATTTATATAGCATCTTAAAACAGTAAGAGATCCCATGGTGCTCTCCCACAGCATTATCAGAGAAAATCTGAGATTGAGCTACATAAGGACATGTTAGAATGGGTGACCAAAAGATTGTTCAAAAAGGGGCAAGGAGCTAAATTGGGAACTTGCAAAATTGGGTGCAGGGTTCCAAATGATGTGGGCAGTGTGTAAACATTGTGCTGCCTGCTGATTTCTGTGATTGTGTAACGCAGCGCGGCACTGAATGTGCTGGTTAGCCTGATTTAAAGCTAACCTGCATTACTTACAAGCAGCCTGTACCTCTTAATGGCAATATGCATTTTGGAAGCAGCAGGGACTGAAACCGTTTGTGCAGCATTTGAAATCCTTCAGGAATCCCAGATATTTAAATACCATGCTGGAGTTGTTGGTGCAAGATGTTAACCAGAAGAGAAAGGTTCTCTTCTCTCAAGTGTTTAAAGCCCTGCAGATGAGTGCTCTGATGGCAATGGAAGCAGTAGCCCCAACAGTCTGTACCACCAGTCTGATGTGAAGGTCTGAATGTAGTTTAGTGACCTTCCACGAAAGGTCAAAGTCAGCGAATGCACCCTTACTTGCCAAATCCTTTCAACTGTATCATCTGCCTCGTACATTAACCTCACACACCTACCAATGACTGATAACAACCATGACTCATACCTAGTATTCACATGCTTCACTTTATCCTCGCACATTCACACTGCTGCAACACTCACAACCGCATTTCACAGCTTGCACACTGCTAGATAGTCAATTGTGGCATACAATCACCCAAACATGTTGCACCACACTCACTGACCTGCTTCTGTTACATGACAGGGTGATCCATAATAAATAGCTGCAATAGCAGTTAACCAGTGGGGTGCTGACATGGCTGCATGTGCCCACCCCTGGAAGAGGCAGTGCTGGGGATAATTGGAGTGGCCGTCACTGAGGCCATGGCAAGTGGCATCACTGAAGCCATCAGAGATGATAGTATGTTCCTGCCTAATTCGCCTTCTCAAATCCCACTTTACCCTCATCCTGCAATCTGTGATGTATATGTTGCAGGAGGTGTAATCATATATTTCTCATTTCTCCAACTACCTTTCATGTTGCATATTTTATATTTGGATCTATGCAAAAACAAGACCAGTTTGTGTGTGTGTAACAGGTTTTATTCACAGGGCTTTAAGATATCTACTTCACGTTATACTTCACACCCAATAGTAGCAGAGATGTGGAGGAGCAGATTGGGAAGCAGATACTGGAGAGATGTGATAATAACAGAGTGGTCGTGATGGGAGATTTTAATTTCCCAAATATCGATTGGAATATCCCTAGGGTAAGGGGTTTAGATAGAGAGGAGTTTGTTAGGTGTGTTCAGGAGAGCTTCCTGACACAGTATGTGGGTAAGCCGACAAGAGGAGAGGCTGCGCTTGATTTGATATTAGGGAATGAACCTGGGCAGGTGTCAGATCTATCAGTGGGAGAGCATCTTGGGGATAGTGATCATAACTCCATCTCCTTTACACTAGCATTGGAGAGAGATAGGATCAGCCGAGCTAGGAAAGTGTTTATCTGGAGTAAGGGCAACTATGATGCTATTAGGCAGGAAATTAGAGGCATAAATTGGAAGGAGGTTTTCTCAGGGAAATGTACGGAAGAAATGTGGCAAGTTTTCAAGGAAAATTTGTCTGGAGCTCTGCATGGCAATGTTCCGGTGCGACAGGCGAGTTATGGTAGGTTACAGGAACCGTGGTGCACGAAAGCTGTAACGGATTTAGTCAGGAAGAAAAGAAAAGCCTACAAAAGGTTCAGGGAGCTAGGTAATGTTAGAAATCTAGAAGAGTATACGACTAGTAGGAAGGAACTAAAGAGGGAAATTAGAAGAGCCAGGAGGGGACATGAGAAGGCCTTGGCAGACAGGATAAAGGAAAACCCCAAGGCATTCTACAAGTATGTGAAGAGCAAGAGGATAAGATGTGAAGGAGTAGGACCTATCAAATGTGACGGTGGGAAAGTCTGTATTGAACCGGTTGAAATAGCAGGGGTACTCAATGAATACTTTGCTTCAGTATTCACAGTGGAAAAGGATCTTGGTAGTTGCAGTGCAGACTTGCAGTGGACTGAGAAGATTGAGCATGTGGGCATTAGGAAAGAGGATGTGTTGGAGCTGTTGAAAAGCATCAAGTTAGATAAATCGCCGGGACCGGATGGGATTTAACCCAGGTTACTGTGGGAGGCAAGGGAAGAGATTGCTGATCCTCTGGCGATGATCTTTGCATCGTCAATGGAGACGGGAGAGGTTCCGGAGGATTGGAGGATGGCGGATGTGGTTCCGTTATTCAAGAAAGGGAGAAGAGATAGCCCAGGAAATTATAAACTGGTGAGTCTAACCTCAGTGGTAGGTAAGTTGATGGAGAAGATCCTGAGAGGCAGGATTTATGAACATTTGGAAAGGAATAGTATGATCAGAAGTAGCCAGCACGACTTTGTCCGAGGCAGATTATGCCTTACGAGTCTGATTGAGTTTTTTGAAGATGTGACTGGACACTTAGACGGGGGAAGAGCGGTAGATGTGGTTTATATGGATTTCAGTAAGGCGTTTGATAAGGTGCCCCATGCAAGGCTTATGGAGAAAGTGAAGGGGCATGCGATACAAGGGGACGTTGCTTTGTGGATTCAGAACTGGCTTGCCCACAGAAGGTAAAGAGTGGTTGTAGATGGGTTTTTTTCAGAGTGGAGGTCGGTCACCAGTGGGGTGCCCTAGGGATCTGTTCTGGGACCCTTGCTCTTTGTGATTTTTATAAATGACCTGGATGAGGAAGTGGAAGGATGGGTTGGCAAGTTTGCTGATGACACAAAGGTTGGTGGGGTTATGGATAGTGTAGAGGGATGTCAGCAGTTGCAACAAGACATAGATAAGATGCAAGACTGAGCGGAGAAGTGGCAGATGGACTTCAACCCAGATAAGTGTGTGGTGGTTCATTTTGGCAGGTCGAATAGGATGGAAGAATATAATATTAAGGGTAAGACGCTTGGCAGTGTGGAAGAACAGAGGGATTTTGGGGTCCGGGTTCATAGGACGCTCAAAGCAGCGTCGCAGATAGAGGCTGTGGTTAAGAAGGCGTATGGAATACTGACCTTCATCAATAGAGGAATTGAGTTTAGAAATCGGGAGATAATGCTGCAGCTGTATAGGACCCTGGTCAGACCCCACCTGGAGTACTGTGCCCAGTTCTGGTCGCCTCATTACAGAAAGGATGTGGAAGCCATAGAACGGGTGCAGAGGAGATTTACGAGGATGTTGCCGGGATTAAGTGGTATGCCTTATGAGGATCGGTTGAGAGAGCTAGGTCCATTCTCCTTGGAGAGGCAAAGGATGAGAGGTGACCTGATAGAGGTGTATAAGATGTTGAGAGGTATTGATAGAGTGGATTCTTAGAGGCTTTTACCCAGGGCTGAAATGGTTGTCACGAGATGCCACAGGTTTAGGGTGCTGGGGAGTAGGTACAGAGGAGATGTTAGGGGTAGGTTTTTCACTCAGAGGGTGGTGGGTGCGTGGAATTGGCTGCCGGTAGTGGCGGTGGAAGCGGATTTGATTGAGTCTCAAGAGACTTTTGGATAGGTTCATGGAGGTTAGTAAGATAGAGGGTTATAGATGAGCCTAGAAGGTAAGGAAATTGTTCGGCGCAACTTGTGGGCCGAAGGGCCTGTTTGTGCTGTAGCTTTTCTATGTTCTATGTTCCAGCTCTGGATTCCAGCTCTTTCCACAGTTTATTTATTTTTCCCAGAGTCCACACCCAGGCTTAACCAGCCAAGCACATTGAACATCAATAGTAGACAGACTCGTATAATCAAACAGAACAATTGAACACAACACTTTCCTTACCTCAAACATCCCTTTGTGCATTTATGCTTTCAGATAGCCAAGAGCTGCCAACTGGTGATGCCTAATGATGAAGGTCCAGTGGCAGAGCAGATTGAGGAGGAAGAAAGGTCACCATGTGAGCTGCCATTGACAACCAACAACTCAGAAATTGGCATTGTGTATAAAAGGTAATATGGAGGTAGAATCTACACTTGGTAAGTCACCAGACATGAGTGGGCTAAAGATAGGGAAGGGGGCAAGTATAGTGTAGGTACCCGTTCCTGGGAGGGTGGACTTGCACATAAGCTTTTTTGCAGAGGACTCAGAGGAAGACTTGGCTGGTTGATGTACAGACAAACGTTGATGGGCACACAGTGATGGTTGGAACCTGTTGTCAATAAACATTGAGCTCTAACTTGGTACAGCTCTTCAAACAGAACACTATTTTGGCCTGGGCTGCAACAGTCTGTGCTGGTTGGTGACAAGCAACAACAAGGGTGCTGGTGGAGGAGCAGTGTGGAAATGGTGGCCAACTCCATTAGTTGTGGGCCCAGCCATAATGCAGCATCTGGTGACCACAGTCTCAGCTTTGATTGGAGCACAAGCAGAAACCATTCTACATTTGAGTGCAGTAGAGGAACCTCCTGCTAAAGTTACGAAATCTCTGCTTGGTACCATGACAGGTTTAGATTGCTGCCATTGTTGCTGTGGATACCAATGCTCAAAGAGCCTTGCCGGATCTCCCAGAAATCTGTCCGCTCTGGAAGGCTGGTAATGGTTCCATGGAGCATGTCCTTTGTCAGGATGACAACAATTACACTCCCAACACTGCTCCTCCACCAGCACCCTTGCTGTTGCCTGAGACCAGCCAGCTCAGACTCTTACAGCCCCAGCCAAGATAGTGCAGTTTAAATCTGAGCCTGCAAGTCCCAAAGCGGCTTAAAGTCAACCTCCAAGGCCATTTGCCATCTTCTCCATTGAAACTCAGCAGCCTTCCAGCAGTTGTTGGAGTAGTGCTGCATTGGGGCGGTGGGACAGACAACAGCACCGACAAGGCGAGCATTTCAGAAATGTGTAAGACTGAAGAGTTGAGTATTGTGTGG